>NW_004524833.1:2489059-2505852 GCF_000260255.1 Octodon degus | reverse complement strand
GGCATGTGGTGCTGGGGGATTGAACTGCGGTCCCTGTGCTTTGCTAAGCTTGTTCTAAGTAGGTGCTTTAGACCACTGAGCCATCTTACCAGCCCACCATGTGTGCTCTTTCAACTATGACATTCAAAATAATTATGATAAGGCTTAAAGTTATCATCAGTGAGCAATATGTGTGTATTATAGGATTATTCCTTTCTAGATGAGCATCATTTTGCATAGCAGCTAAAACAAAAGATTATAACCCAATAGGCTATTATACCTTACAACTCTGGAAACCACCTCCTGAAAGTTACACATAGCAGAAAAAAATGACACTTTTGCCACGTAACCAAATAGCAAATCTTAATCAGTTCTAAGCATGAACTTTAGCCAACAGAAGACATAGGAAGACCAATCAATTTCCTGTAGCATTGCTATTCATTTCAATTTTTTCCATTCGATAATCAATATAATACTTCTGAAGCAGAGGTTCTGGAGTCATTGAGACAGTGTTGAAAATTCAGCTTTACCATTTACTAGCTATATGATCTCAAGCTATATAATTCACCCTCTCCACGTCTCTCATCCTGAAGACTGGGCTAACAATGACTTCCTTAGGAAGCTGTTGTGTTCTTTAAGAATGAGTAAAGGACCTATCATAGTGACTTAAAGGCCACAAATCTCAGGAAGTGGAAGTAAAGGTGATATGCCGAGGAAAACACACTTGGACAGACAGAAGTTAAAAGCATAGAAAGTTTCACATCAATATAAATGATTCACAAGAGAGAGGTTTTTTTTGATAATCAATATGCAATGTTAATGGTAAAAGGACAAAGTTTGGGATTAAACAATATTCACTTGCTTTCAACTATACCATTCCATGATTTTTAACGAGTTCTATAAGTGGTAAGGGCTATAGATGTTCAGAGGATGGAAAGGAAATGGTCAGCCTGAGTAGTCAGTGATACCTTCATGGAGGAGCCAGGTTTGATGTGGATCCAAAGGATGAATAGGCTTAAGAGAACTGACAGGAGAGAGGGCATTTGAGGCATAATGGCATTGGACAGAAATGCAGGTGGATCATAGTATGATATATTTGTGGACAATGAATATACCAATTTAATTGTAATTTAATATTCAGGAAGGAAAATGTCAGTGATTTTAAAGAAAAGACTGTGGGATTAGAAAGCCAGACTAACGAGTTTGAGCTTAATCTTAGAGAAAGTGGAGTGATTTTGAAGTACTACTATAAGTCAAAGTGACAAAAGCAAATAATGTTCCCCATGTCCCAGGTATTCCTCAGTACCAGGAGAGGAGCTTGGATCCTGAATCGTGTAGGAAGCCATGGATATCCGTTTGATGTGCTGTTTTCTTCTCGGTTTATGTATTTTTTATCAAAAATATGTGGCGAATCGTTATCAAATTCATTTATGGAAAAAAAATTGAATGAAAGATTTGACCATGAGATGTTTGGCCTGAAGCCTAAACACAGGTATGTTCTCAGGACAAGAGTGGGGTTGTTAATACCAAGACACAAGAATAAGGACTGTTAACACAGGCTGATAGTACACCTACCTCTGTCTAATACAGAAGAAAATGCATAGCATCTTAATGGCTTAAAATTTCTACCTTTACCAGGCATTGTGGCGCATACCTGTAGTCTCAGCACTCAGAAAGCTCAAGGCCAGCCTGAACGGCATAGCAAGAGTTCAAGGCCAGCTTGATTACAGAGTGAGTTCAAAACTAGCCTGAATTACATAGTGTGACCCTGTCTCAAAAAACAAAGCAAAAAAGATTTCTATCTTTTCAGACTCAGAAGACCAAGCTCTGCTGGTCTGTACGTTTTCAGCCTAATATTAGTATTCTTCTTGGCATCAAACATTCTCTCATTCCCCTATGTATCAGATTTTTTTTTAATGATGTGCAACAATAAAATGGGAGTAGAGGGCACTGCTTACTTGCTTCTTTTCCTTTCTGTTCTTTCCTTTCCTTTTTTTTTTTTTTTTTTTTTTCTTCCTTTCTTTGTTTTTTTCCAATACTGGGTACCTGTTGCAAGCCAGGTCTTTATCCTGGGCATGAAATACAGCAATAAGAAGCATTATAGTAGTACCACAATAGTAATGATACCTACTTTTTAACAATATTCTATAAGACTATAGTGCTAAAAGAGTTGTAGGCAATATCTCATTTCCTCCTTTCAACAGCCCTCTAGATTGGTACAATTTTTATGTCCATTTTACAGATAATTTTTTTTTTTGTCTTTTTGAGACAGGATCTTGCTATGCAGTTCAGGGTGGCCTCGAGTTCTCTGAGCACAGGCTGGTCTTGAACTTTCAATGATCCTCCTGCCTCAGCCTCCCGAGTGCTAGGATTACAGGCATGCACCACCACTCCTGGTGACAGATGGAATATTGTGACTTAGAGAAAGTAACTGATTTGCCCAAGGTCAACACAAATAGTAAAGGGCAGATACCAAAACCTTAAATATACTAACAAGAAGAAATATAACAGAATATTATAAAGATACATAGAAAGCACCAAGAGTATAAAGAATGGAGTTCTCACACTGCAAAGGAGGTAGATCATAAAAGCAGTTCCTGAAGGTGAACTATTTTGTCCAACTTTTAATTAATTAATTAATTTATTTATTTTTAATCCATTTGGTACTCTTGCTTGTAGTGATCCTCCTGTTTTCAGCCTCCCCAGCATTGGGATGATGGGCGTGTGTTACCACGCCTGGTCTCAGTGGCTAGCTCAGCACACCCCGGGGGCAGGGCCAGCACAGCATGTGGTGTCAGGAATCGAATCCCAGTCCCTACAACTGCCTAAGCAGGTGCTTAGTCCACTGAGCTATCTTGCCAACCTTAGAACTGATTATTTCTGAAAATGTTCAGATCTATAGAAAAGTTGCATAATAGCAACAACAATGAACAACCTTAAACCTTTCATCAGGGTTCATCTATTATAACAGTTTGCTCTATTTGATTTTTCTCTCTCCCTTTTTGAGAATATATATCCACACATAAATAGTATTCCTATTTATATAAGGACATACCTATTGCTAAACCTTTTCAGGGAAAGTTGTAGTAACTAAGGTATGTGACCCTAAATACTTCAGCATACATCACCTAAGAAAAAGGCTCTCTCCTATACCTGTAGTACAATGATCACACTTGGGAAAGTGACACAGGGTCTCATGATATAGTTCAGGTTGGTCTTGAGCGTCCCTCTCTCTTTCAGCCATTCTCATGTTTTCTTCTCTTCATCTTTGTCAACACTCACAGGGCACTGAGCCAGCACCCAACAGTAAATGATGACCTGCCCAATCGTATAATAGCTGGCTTGGTGAAGGTGAAAGGAAATGTGAAGGAATTCACAGAGACAGCGGCCATATTTGAGGATGGCTCCAAGGAAGATGACATCGATGTTGTTATCTTTGCCACAGGCTATAGTTTTTCCTTTCCTTTTCTGGAAGATTCTGTCAAAGTTGTGAAAAACAAAGTATCACTGTATAAAAAGGTCTTCCCACCTAACCTCGAAAGGCCAACTCTTGCAATCATAGGCCTGATACAGCCTTTGGGAGCGATTATGCCCATTTCAGAGCTCCAAGGACGCTGGGCTACTCAAGTATTTAAAGGTAAGTGACTATACAAATTGATTAGTTAAGTCCTGGTGATATGTTTATTTATATTTATATAATTTCTTTTAAGGAGCCAGAGATACTGTAAGACACATGATCCTTTTTGGGCCTAACACAAAGTTTGTACTAGAGGGCAAGGAAACACTGCAAGAATGGAGTTAATGGATTAAGAGGGAACTGCATGACAGAATATTATACATATCTTTGACTGTCAAAGATATGTAGTTTTGTTGTTGTTGTTATTAACTGGTTGCCTCTTTCAGCCAAAGAAATAGACCTCTTCTATAAAATTTATAGCAAATAAAATCAAAACTTATGGTTGAACTATGAGAAGTAATTTGGAAATCAATCTGAAAAATGTGTTTCATGAGCATCAGAAGAGTATGTTTTTTGTAATTACTCTGAACTGAAGTATTTCTGCATCTCTTCCTTTATTTATAAATATGAATAATAATTCCATGTTAAAATAAAAACACCCATGGTAAAACACAAGAAGCTATTTTTGAGTGCTGACTTTCTAAGTCTGAAATGTTAAGAGGGGCATCCAGGACGGTCATTGCCCCATGCCCAGAAAAGGGTAAGATGGCAAAGGGAACAGGGACCATGTGCTCTATGGCCTGATAATGAGAACATTTAGTGGAGTTGTGACTGTTATTTTCACAATTCAAGGCCTATTAAGAGTTAAAATTAAACTCTTTGACCCTAGAAGACAGAATGAAGTCCAATGGTACTGCGTAGAAGCTGCACAGAAGTTGATTTAGGGGTCAATATAAAGATTAATGTTTTAGCAAATAGGGCAGCCAAATGTACTGCTGGCTTCTTAGGAAGTAATGATATCCTCATGACCAGAGATGTTTCAGGAAAAATGAGATAAGCACTTGATATGAATATTTCAAAGAAAAGGACTACATTAGGTAAAACCTTCCCACTCTGAAATCCTCTGTTTCAGAACACTTTAGGGTCAGACATGGCTAAAATTTTCTATCTAGTATAGTGCCTACATATCTGGACAAAAGGGTAATTGTTTGAGCTATAGTTGTTCATATTGGTTTAAGTGCTAGCCTTTGTCTAGCTGTGTCCTGGGAATTAAATTCATACTACTGGAACTGTGTATCATTGCTTAAATTTTTCTGTCATTGCCAGTTATAATGAATTACACTTGGCCTATTCCCACTCTTATCAAGTAAGAGTTTAAATGGTGAGGCTTATCTTCTATAGGACTTTAGCATGAAAGATGACAATTTATCTTTATTTCCTTCTCTCTCTGTGGTATAGAACCTCTTGTGGCTGGGCATGATGACATATGCCTGTAGTCCCAGAGCTCTAGTATGCTGAAGCAGAAGGACAAATTTGAGCCTAGCCTGGGTAACCTAATGACTTGGCAAGACTCTATCTCAAAATGATAATTTAAAAAGGGACTGATGATAAAGCTCAGTACAACTGTCTCATGTTCAATTCCTAGTACCACATACAAAACAAAACAGAAGCAAAAACACCTCTGTAATTAATAGATACCAGGATAGGTATGCCTGTCTCTCCCTGCCTTTTGACTACATTGTGCCTCATTTTTTATATACTTTTAAGGTCATTTATCCTTTGCTCATGTCCATATTTCATTTGCCATCTGAAAGATTATGTAAGGGAGGAAGTGAGCATTGATTAGAAGACAGAATAGAACAAAAATATTTTCCAAAGACAAAGAAGAACAGAGTAACTATATATGTCAATACACTACATGCCGAAAACTCAAACTTGACCCGGGTCTATCACCATGCACTAAACTAAAGTCAAAATGGATTAAAGATCTAAACATTAAAGCAGAGACACTAAATCTCCTGGAAGAGAAAGTAGGTAGAACTCTTGAAGACATAGGGGTAGGCAAAGAGTTCATGGACAGAAATCAAACAGTTGAAAGACTTAACAACTGGGACCTGCTCTTACTGAGTTTTTTCACGTCAAAAGAAATTACCAACAAAGTGAAAAGGCAACCTACAAATTTGGAAAAAATCATGACAAATAAGTACTCAGACAAGGGTCTGCTCTCTAGAATCTATAAAGAACTAAAAAACATCAGGGCCCCAAAATTTAAAGACCCAATCCAGAAATGGGCATCCGAGATGAACACATGCTTCTCAGAGGAAGAAATTAAAGAAGCGAATAAATATATGAAAAAATGCTCCACATCGCTAGCCATTCGTGAAATGCAAATTAAAACCATATTGAGATATCATCTCACCCCAGAAAGAATGGCTATCATAAAGAAATCACCCAACAACAAATGTTGGAGAGGCTGTGGGGAAAAAGGAACCCTTCTCCACTGCTGGTGGGAGTGTAGACTGGTGCAACCGTTATGGAAATCAGTATGGAGACTCTTTAGAAAAGTTGGTCTGGAAATCCCCTTTAAACCAGCTATTCCTCAACTGGGAATTTTTCCAGAGGATCTGAAAACATCATATCATAGGGATATATGTGTGCCTATGTTTATAGCAGCACAATTTGTGATAGCCAAATCTTGGAAACAACCAAGATGCCCATCACCTGAGGAATGGTTGAGAAAGATGTGGTATTTTTACACAATGGAGTATTATTCAGCTATTAAGAATGATAAGCTATAAGCCTTTATATTGAAGTGGATGCCACTTGAACATATACTCATAAGTGAAATAAACCAGACACACATGTATAAATATCGTATAGTCTCCCTAGTATAAGAACTCCAAAGAAATACAAATAGAAAGAAAGATATGTCAATACAGATGAGTGTTTCTCAATGGAAATGCATAGAACCAGAAATTTTGGATTTATGATTATTTTCACATTTTGAATATTTGCATATTAAAATATTTTGGGGATAGATAAACCTAATTTTTTCTTCAGATACACCTATATACATAGCCAGAAGTTCATTTTTACAATAGTTTTAGTGCACTTGTGTTTTGACTATGACTTGTTACATAAGATGAGATCAAGTATGAAATTTTCTGTCTGTTAAATCTATCTTGGATTTTAGAACATTTCAGAGTTCTGATTTTTACATTAGGGATGCTCATCTTGTATCATTGTATTTTGGTGTTGGTAGGGTAAAGTGATCAAGTGAATTGCAATATGAGTGCGGAAAAGTATCCTGTACTTCTTTAAATTCTGCATAGATAGCTTCATTATTTTAATAGAATTATTATTTCTACTAAGTTAATTTTATACTTACACATTTAATCTTTCTCATAGGGATAAAAACATTGCCCTCAAAACATGAAATGATGGAAGAAATAACTAAAGTTCAAGAGAAAATAGAAAAAAGGTAAGAAATCCCCTTGGAGATATATAAATATAAATATTAATATATATATTATATATGTTTCTACTTACATCTTAATTAGAGCAATATAGTACCTCTTGTCTCTCTTGCAACTTTAAGGACTTAGAGTATATCTTGATGGAATAGGGAGTAAGTGCTTGTGACAACAGAATGGAGAAATGCTACCTGTGATTTAATATGGATGGCTAACACCAGTACTTTGAAAGGCTGAGGGGTGGGGGAGATGGCTCAGTAGAATAAGTGCTTCCCTGGCAAGCACAAGGGTCTGAGTTCAATCCCTGGTTCCACAAAAAAAAAAAAAAAAAAGAAAAAAAGAAAGACTGATGCAGGACGAGTGAAAGTTTGAACCCAGGGCATAGAAGAAAAGTTGAGTAGGTTAAAAAAGAAAAAAATCAAGTATGTTCTTTGCAAGAGGATTATTTGAAGTACTAGTAGAGCCACCAGAGAATGGAAAGCAATGAGTAAGTGAGAAGTACATATGGTTGGATTTCAAATCCATAAGTAGATTTGCAAACCTTCTTACTGACTTTACTGACCACTTTACTGACTGTCTTCAGGTGACAGAGCTCAGGTGACAGTGGCTTCAGGCATGAGAAAAGCTACATGATTTGGAAAGATGGTAGAATCAGCAAGCCACTATTGCGCTGATGAACACATTAACTTGTCACCTGAACTGCAGAACTTGAGCTCAGTTCCTGGGTGGTTTTTTATGTGGACAGAGCGGAAATTGATTATTCTAAGCCAAAAGAGGTGATTTTCTTCAACTGATCATACTTATTTGAATAATTCTCCCCTACCTTAGGGGAAGAGAAAGCTTTATTAAACAATGACCCTGGTCCAGTGTTCTCCTATTTCTTCTTTCCTTTCACTGTCAAACTTCAACAGTTGCTGGTCCAGTGACACACACCTGCAAGCTAAGGCAGGAGGATTGCCACAAGTTTGAGGCTAGCCTGGGCTACAAAGGAGTTCAAGGTCAACCTGAACTGCATAGTAAGGCCCTGTCTCAAAAAATAAACACAAAAGCAAAACAAACCCCACTGCTACAGTAAAGTTTCTCTATCCCATGCTCTCAAGTTTAACCCTGCATCGTAACTCCCCTCCTTACTTCCAAAACTACTCTCTGAAAGATCACCCACTGCTCTTCTCTCACCTGACGTTGGCATTCCTTCCTTCTTGGAGTCATTTGTTCTTTCCGTGCTTTCTTTCCCTTCTTTTCTGGCACTAAATCATCTTATTTCAACTCCTGCTTTCTTTTGTTTGCCTAACCACCATCTGTGAGCAGTTCCCAAGGTAGACTTTTACAGTTATTGAAAGCTGGCTATCATATATTCAGCATCTCATGTGCATGGAGTTTATTTAATCCTCCTATCAACCCTTTAAGAAAGTAACGAGTGAGCCTTTTGTGAAAACCTTCCAAATACTACAGCTTCTGACCTACTACTAGAAAAATAAATGAAGCTCTACAAACCCTTGAGCTAAATTATCTCCAGAAAGGAAAGCTGTCAAATTCTTTACTGTTCTTATCTTTCTTCTAAACTTTAGCCCATTTCAGTCCTCTGTCAGTTCCTCTGGAATTTCATCTTACCAGTTTTACCTCAGATTTATTCTCCGTCATGTTTTCCTCATGTTTTCCTGTCATTGTTTTGGGATTCTTCAGTGTCAACTATCTTGACAGTTTTTTTCACTTCCTTTCTGTGCTACTGTTTGGTTTTTTGTTTTTGTTTTTGTTTTTTAATTTTCATGGTAGAAAGTAAAAAGTGAACATCTTTCATTATCTGCAAATTTAACTTCTTTCACATTTCAATGTTTGTCCCATTTTTCCTTTAAAAGGCTCTTTAGGTCTTCAAATCTGCCCTTGGTGTAATCAGTGCATCTGGAGGGCTGCTCCTTGTTGCTAAGCTCCCTTATCCTTTCAGGATTTCAAATTAACAAGGACCCCGGCAAGCCCCGCTGATATAAGAGAAATACAACTCCCAACCTGCCAGAGCTCAGATGTGCTTAATTTTTATCCCCTGAATATTGATGAATGAATTTTAAGAGAACAATGGAAGTTAAGAGTAGGGGACAGCTTATTAGGAAATAGCTCTTGAGAGACAAGAGGGGTCCCCAGAGTGAGTTGCCACCAAGGTCTTTTGTTAGGGACCATTTACATCACTAAGTCACAGTGTAAATACAATGTGTTTCAGGCCATAATCAACTGATAGGATTATGTACTCACCAGTCCAATTATTTAAATACAGAATGACCATTGCTTGCACATTTTCTCATTAATTTTTATAACAGGAAATATAAAAATGGCAATTTTATCAAATTTATTCGAAAGTTTTTGTGTATATTTCTAAATATTCAATACACATTGCAGTGTTACAATCTGAGTAGGAGTATCTAGTCTCCTTGTAAATTCTTTTTGGATTATTATCTTTCTTTGGACAACATACTTTACACTGTCCTGTTGGCCTTCCCTTTTTTTCTGTGACTGGTATAATCTCATTACAGTGTCTCCCACTAAACATAATGGTGAAGACATCAGAGAGGGACAGCCTGGCTGGCCCTTTGTTATCTCATTGTTTTTCAATTATTTGGTCTATTTCACACCTAATCTAAATTGTAAATGACTTTTTGAACCCTCTGTTTTGAATAAATAACAGAGGAGTTCCATATTATTTGGTCCAAAAAAGTGCATAAATATTTTATAATAATATTTTCCTCGGGCCAGGGAGATAGCTCAGTGGAATAAGCACTTTCCTGGCAAGCACAAGGGCCTGAGTTTAATCCCTGGTTCCACCAAAACAAAAACAAAAGCAATATTTTCTTTGTTTTTTTGATTACAGGATGGCTTATTAGCTGCTCGTCAGCTTTGTCAATACCATCCACAGAACTATTATAAACATTGACCTCTATTAGAATTTTTTAGTTTCATTTCTTCTTTCAAGTTCTATCATTTCTGTATTATGAATAGTTGACATAAGCAGTTGTCTTTTCATTTCTTTTCTTTTCTTTTTTTTTTTTTTTTGCGGAACCGGGGATTGAACTCCATCCCTTGTGCTTTCCAAGGAAGCGCTTTTTCTACTGAGCCATCTCCCCGGCCCCTATGTCTTTCTATTTCATAACAGACTTTTCCTCTCCGCTATGCTAACATTATTTCACCCTTTTGCAGTTTGTTCTTTGGAGACTTTTGGTACTTCCTTCCTATTCCTTCTCAGGGTCCTAAATGCATCTGTTTTATATTGTAAAAGAATATCACTGACTTCTGTAGAATAATAAAAATCATATCTAATAGACTTACAATAAAAGTTTTTATAGACTATACCACAAAATATAGGTTATTTTTTACAAATAAAATAAAAAATGAGTTAGTAAAAGAAAATAACAGCAACTTTCTATTAGATTTCACTAGGAACAGGTATCAAGGGCAAATACAACATTCCAAATTTTAAAAAATGAAGAATCTTTAATATGAAACAAACAGATGTATATCTCCAGCAAGCAAGAACTGACTGGTTGAAATGCTGCGTGTCTGAGCAATGCTTGGGACAGTCAGTACATCACAAAATGCATTATGGAAGCGATGCAGGGCATGAACCATGAAGTGGTTATGAGTGTAGCTGCTTAGCTAATATTGATGCGAGAGGGAAATGAGACACGTAGCAAGGGGATATGGAAAGAACAAAGACATTTTGTGAGGAAATACAGATGCACTGGTCACCCACCCGAGCAATGCTGGGTGCCTAGCTGGACTCACTGGACTAGGCAGTGCTAATTACAATATAACTTCAAGTTATTGTTTCTCCCTTCGGAGGCATGAGGGCCTGGCCACTGCATCTTTGTCTTGAGGCCTGGCCTTCTTTAGCATTTCCAGCCACCATTTTGATGTCTTTAACTTTTACTGACTTGACAGCCCAATCCCTCTCTGTGTATTAATTTCTGACCTCGCTTCCTATAATATTGCCATTTATTACCCACCACCATTGCCCTCATAAAATAATGAGTCCCATGCCTGAGACTTTCTGTGGTGAGTTTTCTTTTCCATAAATCAGAGGTATCTGGATCTGGGTAGGCTCTGCTCACCTCTGTCTATATTCTTATTTTCCACTACTGTAGAGAATGCCCATAAACCTTCCATGCATATGGTAGGTGCCACTCCCACATTGTTGAGAGTGGCTCAAGCTGAAATTGATCCTATGTGGGAGGGCAGAATGAGGCCTCCGTGCCTAAAGCAGTCAGGCTACCTCAGTCTTGAGAAAAAAGATCCTGCCTGGACAATGTGGGCTATTAGTCACTAGACAACCTTGTGTCTTGCAACTTTGTAAAGATATTGATAAGGGCCCTTACTATTATTGGGCAGATAGGCCACCACCTGACCCAGCTCTTGTCTTCTTGTCTATCTTTTCCTCATTCCTGCTGCCATTTCTTCCCGGGGTACAATGGATCACACCGAGAGACCAATGGATTCCTACACCACATTATGTCTGCGCTCTGTGGTTTACCTAATGTATAATGTTCACATCTTTCAAGGACCTAATATAATATCCCTCTTTTAGTACATGTACTACAGAAGCAAATACTGATGTCCCTCTTTTAACTACCTTGTCTTTACATTTCTATCTAGCAGTCAAAAACCACAGAAGCCTTCTTTGTTTTATGCATATTAGTCTTACCTCCTCTAGGCAATCAGAAAGTCTAAGGATGGTGACAATGTCTTATTTTTCTACTTTCCACAATGCCACAAAACCAAGCCAATAGCAAATACTCAGAAAACATTGATTGATGGCCGGTGGGTTGATTGAATTGTTGATGAGTGATAGCTTCTGTCTTCTTTACTTCAGGTATGTGGAGAGCCAACGCCATACCATTCAGGGAGATTACATAGCAACGATGGAAGAGCTTGCTGATTTGGTGGGAGTCAGGCCCAACCTACTGCCTCTGGCCTTCACTGACCCCAAGCTGGCCTTAAAGTTAATTTTTGGACCCTGTACTCCCGTCCATTTTCGTCTACAGGGCCCTGGAAAGTGGGCTGGGGCTCGGAAAACTATCTTAACCACAGAAGATCGTATCAGGAAGCCCCTGAAATCAAGAGTAACTGAAACGAGCAATTCCCTGGCTTCAACAGTGACAATCAGCAGGTTTATGCTAGCTGTCGTTTTCTTTGCTATAATTATTGCTTACATTTAGATGTTCCATTGTCAATGCCCTGAATTTCACTGGGAGGCTTGATCCAGAGATGTCTTTAGAACCTGAAAAAATCCAATAACTCTCGCTTTCATATTGTCCAAAAATGTTTTATCTTTCAGAACTTTAATTGTTTTCCTACAGTGAAATTCCAGGTTTATTTGAATGGACTCATTTCTATTTCTCCTAATCCCTTTCTGATCTTGTTTAAATGATTGTATTATTCTTGTTCTAATAAGCTTGGTCTTTTATTATTAGAAGCTCAATTTTTCTTGTTTCTAATGCTGTAACAAATGTACATCTTCTGACATACATGAATAGTACAGTATTGGTCTTACAAAGGTTATATAGATAAAAATTATAGATACCCAAGACTTTTGTTTTACTTCCTATTCATTAATGTACCTGGTAGAAGTACTTTCTACTTCTGGCTGATCATTTGAATAATTTAGCACTACCAATAAATTATACTTGACTGAGATACATTAGCTGTCCTATCTTTTTTTTTTTTTTTTAAATCTTAGTTTCCACATTAGGATCCAGTAAGACATTGGTTTATCAAGTAAATAGCTACAAGCTGTTGATGGTGTCTGCTAAAAATGTGACTTGTCTCCCCAACCCTTTCTCTTTTTCTTATAGGGTGTAAATAAAAAAGAAAAATTCAAAGAGGTCATTTATATCTTTCTGAAAAGGCAGAGCAAATGAAATAAAAAGCAGGGACTTAGGTTTTCATCCCAGTGGTGCTTCCTGAGTCTGTTTTCTCATCTGTGAAGTTTTACTCTCTTCTTGTTTTGTGGAGAAGTAAACTAAACGTCAGTGACCAGGCACACTGAGCGCCACAAAGAAAGGCACTGGAAGTACCAGTCAGGTGCATGTTCATAAACAGCTGTATGTGGTATGTTTGTAAGTTTTTCTATTGCTGACAATTACTCAACCACTGAAATAAATTTCAAACACTGAAGGAACATTACACTAATATAAATGGATTTAAGATAACTACAAATATGAGAACTAAAAGTTTTTCCATATAAATATTTGGACAACTGCCACCATTTCACCCAATTTACTTTTTAAAAAAAATCTTTTTATGTATTTATTTGGTACAGGGTTTTGCCACTCAGCCCGAACTCACAGCGATCCTCCTTTCTCAGTCTCCCCACACTGGGATTGTAGGCATGTGCCACCATGCCCAGTTTTGGGGCCAGCATGGAATGTGGTACCAGGGATTAAACCCGGGTCTTTATGCTTGGCAGGCAGGTGCTTAGACCACTGGGCTATCTCTCCAGCCCCTCAATTTACTCCTTGAGAATATCTTAGTTACTTTTCTGTCATTGCTTGGACAAAATGCCTGATGCCAAAGTTAAAGGAGGAAAGGTTTATTTAGCTCACAGTTTGTGGAGGTTTCAGTCCGTAATTGACTGGCTCCAAGACAGGGTGGCAAATGAAAGAGGGGCAACTGTTGAGGGTGACAGAGGCAACAAAAGCAACAAAACAGGACATAGCCTCTTTCTGTCCCTTATATTGTGTCAGTGCCAATCCAATTGATGGACTAATCCAGTAATGACCCACCCTAACCCCAACACCTTTACTCCCAGCATTTCACTATGAATCCACACACTCTGGATCCAGCCACCTCTGAAAAACTCTATGGCTGTATGAGGCTTTGGGGGGACATCTAGACTTGAACCATAACAGAGAAGTAGAGAATTGAGGATTGGTATTACTTCTTAGGTTCTTCCTTCCCTAATCTTTGTGATACTGAGGGTTGGTCATTTATTAAGATGGATCTAGAGGGCTGGTGAGATGGCTCAGTGGTCTAAAGCACCTACTTAGAACAAGCTTAGCAAAGAAACAGGGACCGCGGTTCAATCCCCAGCACCACATGCCAGCCAGCCCCGCCCCCTGGTGGGCTGAGCTGGCCACACACACACACACACACACTCACAAAATAAATAAATTAAAAAAAAATAAAGATGGATCTAGAATTTTTTTTTTTAAACCTGTAGATTACTCTCAAAGTAAATTGAAGGTCTCATGCTTTTTTTTTTCTTTGAAGGGATAAATTGCCTCTCTGGCAGGGTAGAAATGTATTCAATTAATAGTCCTCTAATAATATGTTATAATTTTTAATTATCCACAATAACACCTCAGTTTCCTCTTTTTAAATTGACTTCTTTCTAAATTTCCTCTTATATTCTACATATGTGTAAAGTTAAAAAAACTCATTGATTGACTTCTAAACTGAGCTGAAGGTAAGATATGAATAGGTTATCATTGTGTTAATGCAAAACAAAGATACAAAAAGGTTAATTATGAATATTTATTAATATTCATTGATTTACATATAAACACATTTACACATAAACAAATACACAGAACTCACAAATATCCTTACATAATAGGAGTACACTCAAATACATTTTTGGCCAAGTTAAATTTTAGTAACTCTATTACAATGTTTAGATTTTATTATCTGTCAAGTAGCAGAGATCTCTTATTAGAAATATTTGGAATAAATCTTTTACCTATAGTTAATATGAATATTTTGTATTTTTGTATTAATACTAGTAAAATTTAGCTTGGTTATTTTTTATGTTTTAATCATCTATTTAGACCTTAGATTTCCATTTGGTCAATTCCTTCAGTAGGCCCCATGTTGGAATTAGCCTCACAGCTCTTCAGATCGGGCTTCATAGTATAATCTGACAGCATGCTCAGATACCCAGATAGGTCATTCAGCCTTGTCTGGAAAAACACAGGCATACCCTCTGCCCCACGTTAGTACTGGACTAGGTCCCTTCCATTGTCCAGTATGGAGATCTCTCAAAAAGACCTTTCCTAGCTTTTTTTCTCTTACCTGATAGAATTGTCTTTCTGCTGCTGTACTTCCATTTTTGGTAGCATTTAAAAAGTTAATAGTGTATACTGCCAAGTGAAGTCTATAGGGGCCAGGGAGATGGCTCAGGGGAATAACTGCTTCTCTGACAAGCACAAGGGCCTGAGTTCAATCCCCTGTTCTGCCAAAAAAAAAAAGAAAGAAAGAAAGAAAGAAAAGAAAGAAAGAGAGAGAGAGAAAAGAAAGAAAAGTGAAGTCTATAATGAGGTAGGGAAACATTCCCCCTTTAGTTTATTTATTTTTGGCGGAACCAGGGATTGAACTCAGGCTGTTGTGCTTGCCAGGGAAGCAGTTATTCCCCTGAGCCATCTCCCCGACCCTCTTTTGTTTTGCAATTCAATTCTGATCATATGGTGAGCACATTCAACAATTCCTTGAGCTTGAGGTTATAAAGAATCACTGTGATAAGGGAAATAAGAAAAATTTTACAAAACTTTTGGAAGACAGCACTTGTGTATACTGGGCCACTGTCAGTCTTAAGTATCTGTGGGCAGCCACAGGCACTAAAGGCATCCAAACAGAGAGCAATGACATGTGTAGCTGCTTCACCAGGGCAGGCAGAAGCAAAAAGGAATCCTGAGGAAGTTTTGCTCTTTAATTGTATTAAAATTTATAACATTTTTCCAAATTATGTTGAATCTGCTCACTGATCTCCACTCCCCCCGCCCCCCGCAATGTATTCTTGGGCATGAGAGTAAGGAAATAATAAAAACCAAACTGAATAGCGTGTGTCAAAGGGACACAGGAGCCATGAGAGTGATCCCAATGGCCAAACTGGAAGAAACTGAACAATAAAATATATAACCTCATATTGAAATACAACATAAAAAAAAAACTCAATCCATACTGATGTGATGACTAAGTAAATTAATAAATAACATGAACAGACAAAAGTCCCATACTTTCGTCTGCATACTTCAAACAATGTTTGCAGATATGCTCCCTTCAAGGAAACAGAACACTGACTCTACTTCTTAAGTGAGCTGCACAGATTGACTTTCTTCCAAAAATTAGTTTGGAAAGGAGGAAAAATGACTACAGTAGGGGAATCTGACAAACACCACCTTGGCTAGGTGACTGAGATTAACATCAATAGTGGTAAGTCATGTGAATAGGGTGTACCTTTGATAAGCTATGAGGCCGCCCCACCTTTGTGGTATTTGTTTCCAAAACACAAGCCAGTCTAACCATGAGCAAAGAACCAGACAATCTCCATATTAGGGGTAACTTACAAAACACCTTACTACCTCAAACCTATTGAAGTCACGGGGAAAACAAGCCTTACAAATTATCATAAGAACCTCAGGAGACATGTCAACTAAATGAAATGTAGCATCTTGGAAGAGAAAATGAACATTAAGTAAAAATTAGGGGACTTTTTATTATTGTATTAGTTTTCATAAATGTACAACATTAAAGTGTTAACAAAAGAGAAACTGGGTATAGGGTGTAGAGGAACTTGGTACTATTTCTGCAACTTATTTTGTGGTATCCAGGTTTGAATTCAATGCCTTTACAGGGAACTACATCCATAGCCCTCTCTTCTTTCCTTTCCTTTCTTTTCCTTTTCTTTTTTCTTTTCTTTTCTTTTCTTTTTCTTTCTTCTTTCCTTCCTTCCCTCCCTCCTTTCCTTTCCTTTCCTTTCCTTTCCTTTCCTTTCCTTTCCTTTCCTTTCCTTTCCTTTCCTTTCCTTTCCTTTCCTTTCCCTCCTTTCCTTTCTTTGAGCTGCAGTATCTATGTACAGGGCAGCAAGTATTAAAAGAGACTAAGCTCTACTTCAGACACTCACTTAT
>NW_004524833.1:2481858-2488959 GCF_000260255.1 Octodon degus | reverse complement strand
TCCTTTCCTTTCCTTTCCTTTCCTTTCCTTTCCTTTCCTTTCCTTTCCTTTCCTTTCCCTCCTTTCCTTTCCTTTCCTTTCCTTTCCTTTCCTTTCCTTTCCTTTCCTTTCCTTTCCTTTCCTTTCCTTTCCTTCTCTTTCCCTTCCTCCCTCCCTTTCTTTCAATAGGACTTCACCAAGTTGCTAATTGCCCAGGGTAGGCTTAAACTTGTAATCCTCCTGTGTCAGCTTCCCAATGCCTGGGATCACGGGTATGCTCTACCACACCCAAAAGCAAATTTCCTTAAAACTATTCTAAAATTGAAAATTATTATTATTGGTATCAGGAATTGAACTCAGGACCTTGCACTTATCAGGTAGGCGCTGTACCTCTGAGCTCTATCCCCAGCCTAAAAATTATGTTTTCAAAATATATTCATTCTCTTGGTGCAGAAATCAAATCAAAACTATAGTCTCGTGGAATTTTGTCAGAGGAAGAACAATGTTATACGGTATCATAGTTCCATTCATTTTAATTACATTTCCTTGATTACTCTCAAATTAAATTGATCTAATGGAGTATAATATAACTTGCCATAGCACTGTTGTTTCTTTTGCTACATAAGTATGGACTGTACCTGTAGAGGTGGTGGCAGGGCTTGTGGGGCTGGAATGCAGATACAAGATGTAAAGATAATTTATAAGCACTTAGAAAAGTTCTTTCTTGTAGCTAAGTGTATTAAGTGAGTGACTCCTATTAGCAAGATTTATGGATGTTGAGGGAGAGAATATACATTAATGAGGTAATATTACTATATTTAATACTGAGTCTGTAGCTTGTTACTCTAGCAATGCTGATACAGTATTAAAAAATCCTTCAGACTGCCTATTTGGAATTTCCCAAAGTGCCATTTTTCCCCATTTACTCTTTTTTTTTCCCCCATTTACTCTTGTGCTGAACTCTCTTCATAAATTCTCCACCTGCCTGCTGAATAATGCCTTCAATCTGTGCAGCTCACAGATTGCAGAAGTAGAATAAGTATTCTACTTCCTTCAAGGGAGAATATCTGCATCATCTTTAAGATTAGTTCATTTGTTACTTCTTCCAGGACTAGCTTCCTGATCCCCAGTGTGAGCCAGTTAACCTTTGTTGGCACTGTCATTACCCCTACAGCATTCCTCAGTTATATGTGATGAATATCCTTATTACACTATATCATAACAACAAGGCCTCTTACATGTTTCCTTTTTGAATAAATTCCTTGGAGGCAGATACGTTGTGTCTCATGCAGTACCTGGAACATAGTAAGACCTAGTAAATCAATGATTAATTGAATAAACACATTTATATGGAAAGTAAAAACATGATTGAAGATTTATTTGCTTTTTTGTTTAGATAATATCTGGCTGTGTAGTTCAGGCTTGGCTTGAACTCACTATGTAGCCCAGGCTGGCTTCAAACTCACTGCCAACCTCCTGACTCAACCTCTCTAGTGCTGGGATTGCAGGCATGCATTACCATGTTCAGCATGATGAGATTTTAAAGGATTAAGTCAAATAGCAAGTACTTTTACCATAAACAACTAAGGAGATTAAAGAGTATTTAACACTTTGAAATGTCTGTATGCAAACATGTTCTCCAAAAAATATTCTGGACTAAAACACTGATCTGATTCATGACCTGATTCAGTAATATCTGTTACTTTTCTCTTGTTGCTGGGACAAAATACCTGACACCCAAAATTAAAGAAGCAAAGGTTCATTTGGCTCAGTGTGTGGAGGTTTCACTCCATACTCAGCTGGCTCGAAGGCAGAGTTTCTCATGGCAGAAGGCAGCAGCTCAAACTGGCGGAAAACAGCAAAACAGCAAGAGCAAAAAGGGAGGAGCAGTGGCAGAGAGCACGTTTCCCTCCCTCCTGCTGCATTCAGGCTGCCCACCTCAGGGTTGGTGTAGCACTCACAACCATAATCCCAGCACTGGATCATGAATTAATCGCCAACTCTAGAAGCCGCCCTATGAACACATGAGGCTTTGGGGGCACATCTAGACCCTAACCATAACAAATACGATATCACTAATGTTCACTGTGGTTTGAAACGTGTCTGTCTGTAAATTATTTTTTCAATCAAGCAGGACTTAGAAACTCAGGGTCTTAACACAAAGAAGAAAGTGGAGTGCATGTCTTCCCTGATCTTTATGGTGCCCAGCCCCTCAACACTTTTTCTCTTTGCTTTCTCAAATTTCCCAGCTCCTTTGAAGCCCTGGTCCGCTCTCTTGTGGTTATTTACAGACCTGTTTACTCCTTTTTATTTAGGGGATATTGCATTTATTTATTGTCTGGTTTACTCCCATTTTAGTGAAGATTCTATTTATTTAATTTAAGACAGGGTCATACTATGTAGTCTAGGCTGGCTTTGAGAGCATGTCAACCCTTCTGCCTCAGCAACCTAAATGCTGGGATTCCAGGCGTGCCCCACACTTGGAGAGAGAAGATTTTTAGCAATAAGCTCTATGCTTTTTTTCTATAGTAGTCCCCAAAACCAGCTTTTACCTCACCAACTCATTACTCCAGCCCTCTAATACCGACAGTCCCTCGATTCCACCGGTCTCTTTAGCAGTCTTCTCTGCCTTCAATGTCCAGCCCAGCTGCTATGTGGTCTAGCATGGTAAGCCAACCCTATGTGCACTCTCAACTCCTCTGTCAACCCCTTCCATACTTTGTTAGCTAAACTGCGCCTCTGGCACGTGCCTGCACTGAAAAGACCATGGTTAGGAATTTGAAGGGGCCAGCAAAAGCTTCCTGTAAAATACCACCATTTTCCTGTGAACTGTCTTGGGTTAAGAGCCAGAGAAGAGTTTTAATTATAGGGATGGATGCTAGACTTTAGAGTTTCAACTCAACAATATAAAAATGAACTTCTCAACAAATACAGCTGCACACTCCCGTCATTCTGCCTAACTGGCACAGCTTGTAAAAATATAGTGAAGAGTATTTAGGTGCCTTGCATTCCATGAATGTTTATTCGAAGCTTACTCTGTGCAAGTTGTGGACAGAGTACGAAAAGCAATTTAATCTCGACCTTTTTCTTTTCATGCTTTTCACACTTTCACGCGATCCGGTTAAAACGCAATTATGATCTCGTACATAAGGGACAGTCCCTCAGATTCTGCATATCTAACAAATCTCCAGCTAATATGAATGTGTTGGTCTGCTGAGCGGCAAGGGTTTCAGGTAGAAAATGGAACATGCATTTAATCATAATGCAAAGTTAGAATTTGTAACTATCTTAGAAGTTCCACTAATTATCATAAAATCCCCGATTTCTCCAAATCCAGGTTTATTTTATTTATTTATTTATTTATTTATTTATGGTACTGGGGATTGAACTCGGGGCTTGAGCTTGCCAATCTTTACTTTTTACACCTTTTGGGGTCTTAGTTCTTGCGTAGTTTGTTTGAATTTGCTTTATTTGGAGCCAGTCACTGCATAAGCAAAATCTTCGTCTAGGATAACGTTCTTCCCTTGGGAGTGATTTGGCACCAAGCTGCCTAGCAGGGTCTATCGTCAATTCACTCCACTTTGAGTTTTCTCCTGGAATCGCGTTCAGGGGAATGCTCCTCCTCCTGCTCTTGTGGGTTCCCCACAGCGCAGGGCTTTACCAACTAGCACCGACTGCTTCCTTCCTCTGCTTGGAGCCGCAAGTCAGTTCCCGTCTTCTGGGTAAGTACCAGGCCAGGGACCCCGGCCGCGAGCAGAACGTGGGAAGGGCGCTGAGGCCGCGAGCCCCGCCCCTTCCGGCCGCGAGGGGCGGAGCCTGGCCTGCGCCCGCCCCGCGCCGGAGGCCGCGCGCTCCCACCACCGAGGCCACGCGGCTAGAGCGGCGGCGGGCTGGCTCCGCGTAGCGGGCCTCATTTCCATTTTAGGAGGAAACCCGGATCGCCGGCGGGGGGCGCGGCTTCAATTTCAATAACTTTATTGGTGGGCTAGTCTCCAGCTCCTGCATCGCGCCCGCGGCTCCGGGAGGAGCAAGCTCGGCGTCGGAGGTGAGCAGGGCGCGCGCAGGGGGGCTTGGCGCTCCGGGGGCGCGGGTTTCCCGGGGGCGGGCCGGGGGCGGGAGAGGCTTCGGGGGCTGCGGGCGACCCCGCGGGCCTGGAGAGGACCGGGCCGGGCTTCCTGGGCGGGGATTCCCTGCGGTCCCCGGGCGCAGGGGCGGGGCGGGGCGTCCCTGACGCGGCCGCCGGGTGTTTCCCGCGGCAGGTGGCCCCCGACTCCGGCTGCAGCCATGGGAAACACCACCAGCGAGCGGGTGTCCGGGGAGCGCCACGGCGCCAAGGCGGCGCGCTCGGAGGGGGCGGGCGGCCCGGCCCCGGGCAAGGAGCACAAGATCATGGTGGGGAGCACCGACGACCCCAGCGTCTTCAGCCTGCCGGACTCTAAGGTAGGCACGTGCGGGCGCAGCCTGCTCCGCCACCCTCCGCGGGATCTTTTTCCTGAAGCTGAACTGGGTTAGTACTTCCCAGGGATGAATGTGTCAGGGGATGAATTATTCATGCGGTGTTGCCTCAGAACACGTCAGAGGAAGGATTCCTGTTTTCCTGGAGTTCTGACCAGCGTCTGAGCCACGTCTTTAGTTGGACGGGGACAGCTGATGCTTCCCCGGGACATCCTTGATTCTAACACCCGCGGGGTCCTTTTCGAGACCTTGGCTGAAAGTCTTGGTTGTAACCCCGGGTGGAAAATTTCCAAGGGTAGATTTGGGCTGAGCTGCCAACCCCGGATCTGTTTCTCACATTCGCCTTGAGGCGGCTAAAATTGTCACCCGACCTATCCGAGACGGTTCCCAAAGCAGAGAGAGATAAGGAACAGAACAGATCCTATACCTGTAGGGTCCATTTGATAACTCCTGTGGTGGAAAAAAGAATGTTTAGCACTCCCAAGGGGCGTGAAGGGATTAAGTAGAATTTTTGTACAGCCTCAGGGAAATAGAGTGTAGGCCTTCAAGCGGGGTGCGTCGGTCTGGGGCTGGGTATGTTTATGGGGATTTGGGGGTGGGATCTGAGGAACCTGTAAATGTGCAGAAAGCGACGATGAAAGGCAGTGGTCTTCGTCTGGAGAGGGGTTGTTAGCCCATTCGCAGGTGACAGCATCTCCAGTGATGGGGAAAACATCATTTTCTAAGTAAAATTTAGTAGCACAGGGTTATTTGCAAGTAAAAAGGAACGGCCAAAGCCCTTCTTCAGGTAAAAGAGTGGCCCAGGCTTAGGTTTTTTGAGACTGAGTTTGTATTCTGAACCTGCAGTTTTTATTAAAAGTACTATTTAAAATGACTTTCCTGTCACCTTTTTACCTATCTTTTTTTCCGTCCTACCTCAAAATGAATTTCTTTTTCCTGGAAACTTCTCTGTGCGGGTATCATTACCGCTCCTCTAGAAACTCTGCACTTTTGGTCCTTTTCCCTTTTGGTATGGCAGTGACCAGCCACCACTTGCTTATTTGAATACTTTTCCTAGTCCTGGGGATCAGTAAAAGGCAGCGTTTGGTGGCTCGACCTTCATCCCAGCATTGGTAGTTGTGGTGGCTGAAGCTCTGCTGCTTAGCAGAGATTTCAGAGCCAGTGATTCCAGATTTCTTCCCTCCTGTTAGGACTTCAAAATGTTGCCTGGGGTGAAAAATAACAACCCACACCTGCTTTTTGTAAACTTTGATTTCAGTTCTAACATCTTTCAGGAAGAGGAAATATTTGTCTTTTCCCCACATCTCCACTCCAGAAGGTAGGTGGAGCCGACAGCAATGTGATTACCTTTGTAGCATTGGTAATCATTTTTAGAGCTGTCCATATTAAATGCATTTAATTCTTTCAAGAAGTCTGTCTAGAATGGAATAGGGAAATGGAGGGATTGAGTAAGTCGGGGGTATCTGAATTTTTCATATTTCATCATTTTCCACTGAACTGGGGCTTCAGGGAATAAATGGAGTTTTGCCACACTGGTAGCACATGAAATTTGGATTCTGTGGTTTATTTTCTTGGATCCTAAGTGAGAGTGTCATCACAGAGTGACAGTGATTGGAAGGATGTTTCTAGGGGTCTCTTCTCCTCTGTTTTCATTCCTCTCCCACTTGAAGACTCCCTCATCTTTTGGGCTGACTACCCAGCTGTCCAAATTTACCTCAAGGCCTTCTCAAGATGATCAGCCTCATTTACTTTTACCCTTTTTCTACTTCCATGACTCAGGATTTTGGTACAGTGTATTTATCAAAATGTGACAGCAGCAGTTGGTGTCTTGAATAAGAGCCAGGTCGTTCTGTGGGAATCGGGGTCTATTTTGGATCATTCCTTTTTCTTCACCTCTATCTTATCATTAGTAAAATAAGGAAATTGGTACAGATAATTGCTAAGGAGTCACACAATTCTAAAATTTTTACAGTTCTTCATGTACTTTCTTCTCTCCTTTTACCTAAATGTCTTCAAACTATAATTTTAACCATTCTTCTGCCTCTTCCTGGTGCTTTTGCTGACTTGGAGTAAACAATCTCTCCGTTAGTCAGCTGTATTCGTTCCTACCACAGAAATGTCATGTCATAAGTGGAAGGGCTTTGCTCCAAAGCTAGGCGTATTAATAGTTCATAGCTTTAAAAATCTAAACTGAAAATCCTGTCATAAAAGTAATTGCTTTGAGTGCTAACCTTTTTTCAGTACACTAATTCGGTGTTTCTCAGTATTGTTTGCACATCAAAATCCCCCAAAATTTGCTTTAATACTTTGTGGAAAATTTGAAACATTTACAGACTAGGGAGAATGATCCATTCTGTATGCCTGTCACGCAGTTGAAACAGTGATCAAATCATGAATGAATACACGTCGTCTGTTTCTCGGCCCATTGTCCCTCAACCAATTCTTTTGAAAATAATTCCTGATATTGTAATAAATATTGTCTGTAGGGGCTGGCGAGATAGTTCAGTGGTCTAAAGCGCCTGCTTAGGCAGGCATGCAGGGACCTCCGTTCAATCCCCAGCACCACATGCCATGCCAACCCCACCCACAGGGTGGGCTGAGCTGACCATAAAAAAAAAAAGAAAGAAAGGAAACATTAAAAAAAAAAAAAGAAATGAGTTATTTATT
>NW_004524833.1:2442767-2481398 GCF_000260255.1 Octodon degus | reverse complement strand
CTGGGGGATCGAACCGCAGTCCCTGATGCTTTGCTAAGCTTGTTCTAAGTAGGTGCTTTAGACCACTGAGCCATCTCTCCAGCCCCTCTGAATCAGATTATTAGGGTGTTATTCTTAGGCATATTTTTCTGTGACTCTGGTGTTGCCAGTCAGCCAGAGTGTACTGCTTTCACAGTTTGAGGACTGAGGTTTTCTCTTAGGCCAATTGCTTGTGAAAGTCTCCTAAAGTATTCTTTCTCTATTTACTTTGGTGTATGCGTATAGTTTTTCATACGGTGCATTGAGTAATACTGAGAAACAGTAGACAAGATAGATTTTTTTTTCCATTTTGGAATAAAGAAAAATAAATAAGCTTGTCTTTTTTTCTTTCAGTGCACATTATTTTATTAGTTAATATTTTGATTTGATATTATATAGTCTTATTGACCTATATACCACTCAGTGAAGCTATCTCAAGCATGGCAGGAGTTAGCAAACTTTTCTATACAAGTCAGATAGTAAATATTTTAGACTTTGTGTCTCAGTCTGTTATAGCTATTCAGTTCTACTGTAGGGTAAAAATAGCTGAAGATTATAGATAAATAAACGAGCATAGCTGTTTTCCAATAAATACATTATGAAAACATCTAACTCACTACTTGTAGTTTGCTAGTTCTTGGTCTGAAAGGACGGTAGTGAAGAAAAGCTAAGCAGTTAATTTTTTCTGAATTCTACAAATAATCATTTGACACTGGAACTGCTTTGCATAAAGGAAACTGTGTTTTTAATCTTTTGCTCCTTGTGACTGCAAAATTTTTCATCCTTACTCCTGAAATCATTAGGATAAACCTGGCATTAGTGAGCATCTATGAAGTTTGGTAACACTTCTCCAATTTTGCAAAATAAAATATTTGATTTTTAATTTTAGTTTTTTTGCAGGGCTGGGGATTGAACTGGGCTCCAGTTCATTAGATTAGGCAAGTAGACTACACCTGAGCTTCATCCTGAGTCCTTTGATTTTAAATTTTTACTGTCCTTTCTTTGTGTAACTTGCAGGATTTATGAGTTATGTAGGAATTTTCATGACAGTCAGTAATAGAGAGCTGCTTACATTTGCCTGTGAAAATGTATGCCTGACTAGAAAATGGGAAGGTATCTCCTATTCCCACATAGGCAGAACCGATACTGTATAATGGCCTTTTTACCAAAACTGATATGTAGACCTAGTGCAATCCCAATCAGAGTACAGCAGCATTCTTCAAAGAACTAGAAAAAAATAATTATAAAATTTATGTAGGGCTGGTGAGATGGCTCAGTGGTCTAAAACACCTACTTAGAACAAGCTTAACAAAGTAGAGGGACCGCGGTTCAATCCCCCCAGCACCACATGCCAGCCAGCCCTGCTTCCTGGTGGGCTGAGCTGGCCACACACACATACACACACACACACACAAATAAATAAATAAATAAATAAATAAATTAAAAAAAAAATTTATGTAGTGCCAGTGAGATAGCTCAGTGGTCTAAAGCACCAGCTTAGGCAAAGTGCAGGGACTGTGGTTCCACCCCTGGTACTACATGCTATGCCAGCCCCACCAGCGCTGAGCTGGCCACAAAAAAAATAAAATAAAATAAAATAAAATAAAAAAATGTGGGGCCCGGGGAGATAGCTCAGTAGAATAAAGTGCTTGCCTGGCATGCACAGGATCCCGAGTACAATCCCCAGTACCGCTAAAAAAATAAAAAAATAAATGTGGAACCCGAAGAGACTTAGGATAGCAAAAGCAGTCCTGGGCACTAAGCAACGCAGGAGGCATGAGGCATCACCATCCTGGATTTCAAGGGATAGTACAAAGCTGTGGTGATGAAAAGAGCATGGTAAGCCAGGTTTCGTGGCACAAGCTGTAATTCCAGCTTTCTGGTGGCTAAGGCAGGAGAACTGCTATGAGTTTGAGGCCAGGCTGGGCTACATAGTAAGTTCAGGGGTGGACTGAACTATATAGTGAGATCCTGTCTCAAAAAACCAAAACCAAGACACAGTGGCACACGCCTGTAGTCTTGGCACTCAGGAGGCTGAGGGAGGAGGGTTGCTGTGAATTCAAGGCCAGCCTGGGCTACATAGTGAATTGAAGGTCAGCCTAAAAGGCATAGTGAGACCCTGTCTCAAAACAAGAAGAAAAAGAAAGGAGACTTAGCAAGTCACAAAGGGGGGCAGCGCTGTTTCCAACACAACCCTGTGGAGCACTGTTATTCAGCAGTGCAGAGAACTCTTGCAGCATCTGTGGACGCAGCAGTCCACTTGCAGTGGACCCGGGACAGGGACAGCAGCTCCAAAGGACAAGGAGGCACTGGAGCAGGTGAACCGTGGGGACCTACGCCCACGGTGTGGTCTCTTACTGGTGGACTGGATGTTGTTAGGCTTTTTTTTTTTCCTTTTCAGGGGATTATGACTTTTTCCTTGCAGTGTAGGTGACAGCAAGTGGTGAACGAGTGACCCTTGGTTGTTGGAGGGAGAGATGTGCAATTGAGGATGCTCAGCAGTGAGCCTGACATGCCTGGGAGCCTGTGGTGCCACGTCTGTGGACATGAGGTTTCCCGTTGTTCAGCATCATGAGGGTGGCATGACATCTCCATAGGGAATATGGGAATCTGACACTGCCCTCAAACTTGACCCCTTCATGCCTTTGCAAGTGATCGCGGGCCCCAAAGAGCTTTTCTGCTGAGTTATATTCCTGGAGCCCATCAGAGCTCAAGCTCAGGGTGTTCTGCTACATGGGGGCTACCAGTGATGTCTGAATATGCTGTGCAGTGTCACAGGTGGGTTGAAGATGCCACTGTTATCCCCGGTAAAGACTGAGGGGCTACAGACTTGCACAGTGCATGCCATGACTATGTGACCTATTGACCCACTCCCTCTGCCAGCCAGGCCCAAGTTGCGGAGTCATCAGCAACAGATATACATGTCAGTAGCATCAGACATGAAAACTGAAATGTCAGAGTACATCGATTCATTTACAGTGGAAACCCAGCAGAGGTTAACTTCAACTACCTTTTCATGAAAAATGACTTGTGGAAATTTTTTTCTGGAGCAAAAAAACAATTGTGTAAGGAGTGAAGAATTTTGTACATTTGCTTATCTCCTGGCTTCCTGGTATGACAGGACAGGGACATTCTCCCCTCAGCCTCTGCCCCACTGCACAATGTGCTGTCTCTCTGGGGACCTAAGGACATGTGGGCTGCCCAGCAATGTCTCAGGAAGGAGGTGGATGTCAGGTTCTCCAAACCCTGTGGGATCCTGTGTCCTGCATCAGTGCACAGGATGGTGGCCACAGAAAATGCAGTAACACAGCTCTTCTGTCATACTGAATCACTGTTGAGCTGTACTGTGGCTCAGTGTGAGGCGTGTGCTTAGAATGTACTTAGCACGCTCATCTCCACGCCAGAACAGGATGGATGGATTTGGAGCAGCGGGCTTCCCAGATGGGCGGGAGCAAATGCTGCTGTCAGGAGCCCTGTACGTGTGACTGCGCCCTGAGTGTCTGCTATGGGAACTCTTCTGGCCGCTCTTCTGAGAGGATCCCAGGATGGAGATGCTGGCTCTGCACTGCATTCTCAGTGCCGCAATGAAGAGCAGAGAGCCGCAGGAGGCAGAGTGCTGCTGAAGGGCGGGGACATACGCTGCTTCAGTCTTGCTCTGGGTCTTGTTTTCACATTTGTGTTGTGTAGTGTAGTGTAGTGTATATACCTCACAACTTTCCTGACAGAAAAAAACAGCAGGCGACAGAGCACCGAGCCTATGGTACCACCCTCTGGACCTGCGAGGAGACCTGTTATAGCAGGACAGTGTCTGTACAATCTCTCAGGAGCTGGCCCCAGGCAGACCTTGTGGGTGCAGCAACCACCCCGTCCATAGGACATCATGTCCCTGTGCTGGGCCCTGTGGACACCTGCTTCCCAGGCACAGTGTCTTGGTGGGGACCACGTGGAGATGCATGTGACCAAGGCAGGGACAACATTGGCTATAGACCAGGTGCAGAGAAGAGGACAAGGGCATGCATTGCTTCCCAGGGCCCTCAGGTGGCTTCAAGCCACTCCACCCTGGCAGTTTGTCACAGCAAGAGGGCTCTAGTGCCATGGAAGGGGTTGGTACTGTCAGTGAGACACTTGGTAGAGGGGAGGGCCAGAGTAACGGAGCAGGTGGGGACAGCTGATTGCAGGATGGCAGCGCATTCTGTGTGGGAGCTAGGCACGGGCCTTGGTGTCTGGGGTTGGGGAGCACGGGACCTCGGGATGCGGCCCACCAGGACCCTCCTCCAGCCCCCTTCTCAGGGCAGGCAGGTCAGGTGCCTGGCTGTGGACGCTTGCCTAGCTACCTGGAGTCGCCCTTTCCGGGTGGAATGTGAGCTGCTGGGTGAAGTCGGCATGTAGCACACTGGGTCCCTGCACAGCAGCTGGGGGTGCCTGCTGTAGGACCTAAGGGCTCAAGAAGCCCTTCAGTCTCTTGTCCTTCTGTCCTTCCATGAGGTAAGGTCCTACTCAGGGACAGGACACAAGGCTGTACAGAGGCCCTAGGATCCTTGGGAGAATCTGTGTCTCATCATTTGTCTGACCTGGACTCTGAACCCTGGCCTTCCCAAGGCTCGTGGCACAGGTCCTTGATGCGGCCTTTGCCTGAGGTGCTATTTTGTCCTCTTAAACCTGTTGCCAGA
Organism: Octodon degus; assembly: GCF_000260255.1. Lineage (NCBI taxonomy): Eukaryota > Metazoa > Chordata > Mammalia > Rodentia > Octodontidae > Octodon > Octodon degus. The sequence continues at coordinate 2,476,710 of NW_004524833.1, read as the reverse complement.
TGCTGCTGCAGAATACTGTGGTTGGAGAGAAGTGAGACCCCCAGATGCAGTCCACTGTAAGGGTCCGTGAATTAATTCTGTGCACAAACAGGGTCTGGTGTCCCCGGGATCACCCAACAGCCCTTTGGCTACAGGAAACAAGGCCACCAAGACAGGGGCCATACCGCCCTCCTCTAAGGCCCACAGTCCTGACATTTTCTGGCCATGAGCTTCTGCTCATGAGCTGGACCTTGTGAAATGAAAGTAGTGCAGGACAACTGCATGACCATTACCTGGGGAGGCTGTCCTTGTCACCAATGTCCAAATGGTCTTGACCTTACGAGCTGCGCTTGGCACCTGAGGCAGGAGCGCCTCCAGGCACCACATAGTGGGGCTTAGGTTCAGGCACACCTGTGGTCTCAGCACTCAGGCTGAGGTAGGAAGATCACAATTGGGTGCCTAGCCTGGGCAACCTAATGACTTAGTGAGACCCTGTCTCAAATATATATATATATATATATATATATATATATATATATATATATATATATATATATATAGCTGGGGTTGTAGCTCAGGGCACAGAACCTGAGTTGAAATCCCCACTGCTAAAAGCAAAAACTAAACAAAAAATTGGTATCGTACTGACACAAAATCAGGCGTGGATCAGTGGAACAGAATAGAGGATGCAGAAAGATTCTGCCATCTGATCCTTGACAAAGGAGCCTGAAACACACACTGGAGAAAATACAGCCTCTTTAACAAATGGTTTTGGGAAAACTGGTTATCCACATGCAGAAGAATGAATCTGGAGCCCTATCTCTGATGCTGGTAAAATGGATTAGAAGACTGGATATTAAAACAACCTTGTGGAAGGTAGAGGTTATGGCTTATGTCTAGATGTCTCCCCGGAGCCTCATGCAATCATAGGTGGGGCTTTTCAGAAATTTCTGGTGTAGTATGTGACACTAGGACTGATTCAGAGTGCTGTGCTAGGCTCGGGGCACTAGGATTAAGGAGTGAACACCCTAGGTAAGAAGACGCTCGTAATGTCCCTTGGATTTTTGCTATCTTCTGTCCTCTGTGAACTGTTTCTCTGTGGTGCCCCTCTGCCACATCACCCTGCCTTGGAGTCAGCTGGTTATGGACTGAGACCTCTGTAAAGGGAGCTAAATAAACTTTTCTTCCTTTAACTTTGGGTGTTGGTTATTTTCTCTCAGCAATGAAAAAAGTACCTAATACAGTAGAATAAGTAAAGTTCCTAAAGACACAGTTGTACAAAAGGACTTTGTGAACAGAAGAGTAAGATGGCAGCAGTTGTGTTTGGAGGATCACTTTGAGTTAGAGCTGCGTAGTAAGACCCTGCACCAAATACATTTAAAAAACAAAATTAAAAAGCACAGCAAAGTAAAAAAATCAACAGAGTGAAGAGATAACCTATAGAATGGGTAATTTACCAGCTACTTCTCAGAAAAGGACTAATATCTGCAATATGTAAATGACTCAAAAAAAAAAAAAAATAAAAGACCTCCCCCAAAGTGAAAGACCCGATCAAAAGGCAGACAACTGAAGAAACAGTTCTCAAAAGATACAGCAAATAGCAGATACGTGAAAAAATATTCAGCATTTTGACCACTAACGAAGTGCAAGTCAAAACAACAGTGAGCTTTCCATCTTACTCCAGAAACAGTGGCTGTACAAACTGAACCAAAGAAGTGCTGGCCTGGCTGTGGGAAGGAGAGGAAAAGAAACCCTTCCACATTGTCGGTGGTTGGTAAGGAAGTCAGCCTGGAGAGTCGTCGAAACACTAAAACTAAAGATTCCATTTGATCTACCTATACCTCTTCTGAGTCCCTTCTAAGGTGTCACATAACAGTGATGCAAGTGTACCCAGCTCACAGTAGCTGAATCTTTAAAGCAGCCTGTATGTCCCTCAACAGGTGAATGGATAAGGAAAATCTGATAGATGGTCCCAGTGGAGTGCTATTATCATAAACAAAGGCAAGTTTAGTCATTTGAAGGAAAATAAGACTATAATGCTAGGTGAAATAAACCAGGTGCAGAGGTTAAATAAATAGGTTAAATAAATAATGGGTTTCTCATATAAGGGAAACCCATTGCATTAGTAATTTAAAGAGCACAGTAAGTGATGCCAGGAAGCAGGGAGGTAGACCTTCTGGCGATGGGAAGGGGACCTAGGAATGGAGGGATAGCAGGAGGAAGTCATGATGTGACGCACGTGTGTAGCTGCTCCCCACAGTGTGTGTATTCATTGTCACAGTGTGTTCTGAACTGGCCGGCTCCGGAAGGAGCAGCTTCTCCCCAGCTAGGAAAGGCTTTAATCCAATGAAACATCATAGTACACGGAAAATTAAAAATGTTACCTGACTTAATTTTTAATAAGACCATACTTTATATTTTTCTTTTTTTCAGAGAAAAATACTCAGGCATACACGATTGTCTTCCTTCTATGAGTTAAACAGTAACAGGCAGTAAGGATGTTTCTAAGAGTCACCTTGCAAGAGTGAGTGATCCATATGAACGCAGATGTTAAGTTCTGTTAGGCTGCACTTGAGCCATTTTATCTTTTGGGTCCTACATGAGTCTTTCTAGTTGTTTCGGGGGTGGGTAAGTATATTTTGATGAAAACATTTTCCCACGAGTTTTAAAAATACATTTTAAAATCTGACACTCTGTGGCATCAGGACATGTCACAGAGCCTTATTTCCTGCTTCACGGGCCTTTTTCCTTTTCTTTGGAGCTAGGGTCCTGCTCTGTAGTTTCGGCTAGCCTTGAACTCGTGCCAGTTTCCATCCGAAAGATTTAGAATTCACACTGCACTACCAAATCCCCAGTGCTCTTAAGCGTTGTATTAGACGTGTTCTCTTCTGTTGGAAGTCCTTGAGGAAGCTTCAGGGGTTCATTCTTAGCGAATGTGTAACTGCTTTAGTTCTGCGTTCACTGACGGGATAGTGTAAGCTTGAGGAATGTGTGGTTTTTTGAATCCAAGCATCTTTATTGTGTGTTTTTCCCAAGGTGGACATCTTTTTGAACTTTCTATTTTGGTAACAGCATAAAGTTTATGAGTGTGCTGTGGATCCCCACCATATTTTTCACGATTTTCAGGAAACATTATCTGGAATTGTTGATTTGAAAATTTAAGATGAATCCTGTTTGTACCAATGAGAGATTCCACACCGTTTGTCACAGTCTCTAGTCTACATGGGAGCCTCTGAACTACTGAGTGCAAGATCCGTGCCATAAGTGTGGGAGTTATTTTTCTTGAAAGGCAGCACCTGCCAACTGTCCAGCTTAAACTTCCCAACAGATACTTTTTTTCTATAGCTTATTCAAAATCTGATTTGCTTGCCAATATTAAATCTTAAAAGCTTTAAAAGCCTAGTACCCCTCCTTACCCTAGGAAGGAGAGTAACCTTTTAAGAATTCTTGGGTCACAATTTATTCTAGGGATGACCTACTCCTTCTTACAGCTACCTGGGGACAAAGACTTTGTATCATGGCAGCAGGATTTGGATGACTCCATAAAGCCCACACAGCAGGCCCGGCCCACTGTTATCCGCTGGTCTGAAGGAGGCAAGGAAGTCTTCATCTCTGGGTCCTTCAACAATTGGAGCACCAAGATTCCACTGATTAAAAGGTAAAGAAGCACAAGGGCCTGAGTTCAATCCCCGGTTCCGCCAAAAAAAAAAAAAAAAAGAATGTACCTCAATTTGGCTGGTGAGATGGCTCAGTGGTCTAAAGCACCTACTTAGAACAAACTAAAAGCACAGGGACCGCGGTTCAATCCCCCAGCACCACATGCCAGCCAGCCCCGCCCCCTGGTGGGCTGAGCTGGCCACACACACACTAAATAAATAAATATTAAATAAATAAATTAAATAAAAGGTAAAGATGTGTGTCATGGTTGAGTTTACAGGCTCCAGGAACTAACTTCCTTTAGAATAGAAACCAAGATAGACTACTGTCTGCCTACTATGTGCTCTCTGAAGAACGTGCCTCTTTCTCGGACTACTTATTGTATCTATGGCCTTATTTTTTAATCCTCATAAATCAGAGATGTTTTACTTAGAATTATTGCCTCAAGTGCGTTTGTAACCCCTTTGTACTTAGATTCTTAGGAGAGTGTCACATAAATCTTTTCTGTGTTTGCGAGAAGCCTTCAGTTACTTTGACCTCCATGTTTAATTAAGATACAACTACGTAGAAACGTTACCTGATTTTGTTGCTGCTGTTGCCACTGTTGTTTTGCAAAGCAGTAATGAACTATTTAACTTTGGTATGATGAGCCATTCTCTAGAAAAATCTCACCAAAGTATGGACAGAATACTTGGAAACATTTTTGTATGCTAAACATACTTGCGGGCCGGGGAGATGGCTCAGTGGAATAAGCGCTTCCCTGGCAAGCGCAAGGTTCAATCCCCAGTTCCGCCAAAATAAATAAAATAAAATAAAATAAATATGCTTGCTACTTTATACTTATAAGTCATCAAAATATCTACTAAAGCGATCCATTTTGGGGAATCAATGACTTTTTTTCCAGATACTAGTTAAAACAAGTTATTGCAGGGGGCAGGGAGGTGTTGGCAAATACATGTCCAAGGTGATATAGAAAGCAAAATTGATTTACACATTATTTGGTCCATGAGGAATTCAGAGGCTTGGGATTATGAGTAGTCACTGGCATACCTTGATTTTCATACTTTATTCTCTAAAAAGAACCTGTTTGACCTGATTTCTTTTGTAGCCATAATGATTTTGTTGCCATCCTGGACCTTCCTGAGGGAGAGCATCAATACAAATTCTTTGTGGATGGACAATGGGTTCATGATCCCTCAGAGGTAAAGTCTTCATCTCAAAGGGTAGACTTGATTTAGCAGCCTCACTTTAGCTATCGTTGGTGTTGGGACTGATGGCCAACAGCACGCAGTGCACAAGGATTCTCTTGATAAGAGATGGAAGTGCTAACTGTGGTCATTCTTAAGTTTAACTAAAAAATACAACTATCATTTTTTCATATATAATCCAAATTTTGTTAAGTTTTTGGTTAAAAAAAAATTCTTGAGTAGAAGACTTAAATAGTACATTGGTTTCCTTTAGTATTCTTTCTATGGCCTTCACAAGTGGTTTTGAAAAAGGAATTCAGTAATTTTTTCTGTTTACTCTTTCAGCCTGTGGTTACCAGTCAGCTCGGCACAATTAACAACTTGATCCATGTCAAGAAATCTGATTTTGAAGTATTTGATGCTTTAAAGCTAGACTCTATGGAAAGCTCTGAGACATCGTGTCGAGGTAATGTGGTAGAGTTGGCCCTCTCATGCTGGGCTTTGCTTGTACTAACATATTCTTTCCTCAAAGTGTTTAAGTTTTATGTTTCAATTTCTTCTCAGGAGTCTTCTGAGCCCTATGTATACTTATATATCCTATAAACAGTTGGTCCCCTTCTTTGCGGCAAAAAAATTTTAGTCTGGTGCATTTTATTTCAAACTTTTTACTAGGATTCAAATCAGACATTTGTTTTGCATGCCAACCTAATGTTTGTTTTGCACCCCCCGCCCTAAACTCCTAACACAGGTCCTGTGGTAGAATGTTTGACATCCTCTTTTCTATTTTATCTTTTATAGACCACTAATAGGCTGTAGCCTATATAGTTTGAAAAGATATTTCTAGTAATACTTCAGATTCTCCACTGAGTTTGGTGGAATCACCAACAAAAGTTAGAAGTGCTTGGTTTGTCTTCTTAAGGTGCCTCAGCTTAATCTTGTCAATATGAGACTTGGCAATTCAGCAGTTTTATGAAACTCTGTAGATACAGTAATCCTTGGGGGAAAATAGGTTAAAAATTAAAAACCACAATTAATTTGTAGGTAATTGCAGTTTTATGTGTTTTTGCTTAAAAAGTGGTAAGAGAGACCAGTCCATGTTTCTTTGCTGCAGTTCTGTCGTAATCTGCTGTAACTCAAGGCCTTCTTTTCTTACATTTAGGTAGTATCAGGAGAGTAGTTGGCAAACCACATTCACAGGAGCCAGCCTGCAAACTGCGCTAGGGGGTAGAACTAGGGATAAAAGACAAGAGAGACAAATTTCTAACCAAGGGGGACTGCGGTGCTCCTGTCTGAAGGAGGCAAGAGCCCTGGGAATCCACAGGTCTCCTTTTCATTAGATAAAACAAGGCAGTGTTTAGCAGTCCTGCAATTCAAAGTTCAAGAAACCGTAAATGATTAATGAGGAACATAACTTTACAGCCCATATGTAATTTTTTTTGTTTAGCCCTTGGCTGATGTTGTGCTCAGGGGTATTGTGAGCATCAGGATTCCTGCACACAGACACAGGAGGGCAGCGTTCCACCCCCTCTTCCATCCCAGGAAAGGTCAACAAGGCCTCACATAGTCTCCCACACAGTTACTACTTTATAACTTTACATTAAGAGCGATGTTCCTCTAAAGAACTATAAGCTGTATTTCCACTAAGCATGCTTCACTATTGTGAGTTCAAAGCCCGTTTCACCTACTGACTAGTTTTGCCAGCAAGGACAATCAATCTGATCACCCCTCAATCTTTTGGGTGCTCAGTTCGTTGACAGTAAAACCAGGAGCTTGGGCTCAGTGTTCTCCACAATCACAGTACCTTGATCTCAGTACAGAACTTGAGATCAGGCCGGCAGGAAGACAGGAAGACACCGAGGACCTTTGGAAAGCGTCCAGCTTTTATTACTGTTATTGTGCTAGCAGACTGGGGACAGTGAAGTCCCAATCACCAGCCCCGCCTTGGGTTTTATAGTGCCTTATATAGGTTGTTAGAAGGAAGTAAAATGGTAGATAACAGGATACTCTACAGTTGGTTACACGTGTTTTGCCTTATGCAAGCTAATGGGGGCTCCTGTCATATAATGAGCGTTATTCTTCCTGTTCACCATAACCTGGAAGAATAAATCCTTGCCTAAGACTGAGCTGAGCTGTCCTTGAGGTGGGAGGTCTCTGGAAAACTTGAAAGCAAGCAGAACAGTGCCACTTGTCTTGCAGCTGGCATTGGAATGTTAAGCCTTGTTAAATTTTGCAATTCTTTGCCTGAGAACAGGCTGTGTTTTCCAGTTTCAGCCTTGTGTAGGGTTAGACGTGTATGTTTTAAGATATCTTTACATTAAAAACTTCCTGTACATCTTAAGTGAAATACATCAGAATCTTGGGGCTCAAGGAGCCCTGTGACATTTCTGAAAGAGTTATCTGTAGTGTAATGATTGCCTGTTGAGGAAAAATTTGAAAATAGTTGTTTTCATTATATAAGCCGAGTTAAGCTGTACATTACAAGGGTTAAAAATGAATTGAATTATGCATTAACTTGCATTATATGATTGCGTTATATGATTCTCACAGAGCAACTGATAATAGTCAACCATAATTATGTAGTGAGAGGACTAGTACGCTTTGAATATTTCTCTGTTCCCTGTTGCGCCCAGTTTCCGTCCGCTGAGGTAAGGCTTAGCATAGGTTTTATTAGGAATCTATAGGTAATCGATGTCAGTGTGTGCGCAGGGAGTTACTTTTTTATGTAGCAAGTGTCTAGCTCCTTCTACGACATTGGTCAAATCATTGAACCGGGGATTGAACTCAGGCCCTTGCACTTAGCAGGGAAGCGCTTCTTCTACTGAGCCAGCTCCCCGGCCCGCAGCACAGTTTTGTGGCCTGGACGACAAAATCATTGAAAGTGCTTTGAAAAGTTTCAGTTTCTGTATGTTTCTAAGATACTGATATCACTATTCTTGCTACTTTTTCCTTTTGCTTCATAGGTGTTTAACTGAAGTCCGAGTTCTTTAAACGAACTGGTTATTAAAATCATTGCCAGTGGAGACTAGAAAACATTACTGAGTTTTTTTAAGTTCTTAAGTTACTTGTTTTTTGGGGTTTTTTTTTTGTTTGTTTGTTTTTTGTTTTTGAGAGAGGACAGTTCAGGCTGGCCTTGAACTTACCATGCAGCGTAGGCTAGTCTTGAACTTTAGGCTTTCCTTCTGGCTTAGTTTCCTGAGTGCTGGGATTACAGCCATGTATCACTACTTCTGGCTACATTTTAAACAAAAATTCCATGTTTGTACCTTTCCTTCTAGTCTGTACTCTTTTTATATTTTTGAAATATAATTTGCATAACATATCCACCCTTTTTGTTGTACAAGTCAAGACTTTTTAGAATAGTGACAGCTCTATAATTGTTGCTACAGAAACTGTTGCTATTTAAAATTCCAGAGTACTTTTATCCCCCACCAAAGAAACTTTGTACTCAGTAGCACTCATTGCCCATTTCCTTTTTTCTTTTGTCTCTGTCAAGCACAAATCTATTCTCTTTCTTTATGGGTTTGCCCATTGTGGACATTTCATATAAATAGGGTCATATGATTTGTGCTCTTTTGTGTATGGCTTCTTCGACGAGTATAATGTTTGGAGGATTCATCCATGTTATAGCATGTATTAGTGCTTTGCTTTTATGACTGAATAAAATTCCATGTTAAACCATTTGTTTAGCCATTCTTTGTTGGTAAGCGTTTGGATTATTTCCATGATTTGACTATTATAAATAATGTTGCTATGAATGTTCCCATACAAATTTTTGTATGGATATATGTTTCATCTTGGGCATGTACCCAGGGATGTAACTTCTGGGTCATAATGAAACTTTATACTTAACTTTGTGGAACTGCCAAACAGTTTCCTGAAGTGAATATATTGTTTATATACCCAGTAGCATGCTGTAGACTACAGTAGTAGTATGAAGGTTTCAGTCTCTCCACTAGTTGTTACTATGTTATTTGATTAAAGCCAGCTAGTAAGAAATTATATCTTATTGTGGTTTTGCTTTTCCCTTTCCTAATGACCACTCTTACATTTTCTCCATATTGCTGCAGTTTTTGTAGTTATCAGTTGTCCTAGTGCTTATTGCCATATTTGCTTAGGTAGAGAAAAGAGGAGATCTGACTTTTTAACCTTATTTTAAAGTTTATAAGACATCCTAATAACCGTTATCCCTTTGCTTTCCTCAAACACATTGGGAAAGAGGGCAAAAGATGATTATTTTTATTTTACAGATGAAGAAATTGGTCACGTAAAAGTAATTGTCTTGTCATGCAGCTGATAAGTGGAGTAGTTCATCCCCAAGTCTAGATTTTGACCTTCTCATCTTCTCATGGGATCACGTTGCCATGTTGGGGATCTTTGTGCTTTATGTTCAGGATGACTTGGACTTTTACTTTTTTCCCCCCCCCCCCATAATTTTATTGCGAAACAAATAGCAATGAGACAGTTTCAAACCAAATCGGTAGGACAGCTTCAATAATTAACACATTGTATACATTCTTCCTAGTGGTTAATTGCTGTACAAGATGCAGACATGATATCCTATTTACAAACAATATTAAAACAAATCCCTCTATTCATTAAGAGAATGCAACTATATATCTATCCTAACCATTTTGAATACACAGATACAAAATGGACATTCATCTGTATCCCCTTTTTTGTTAAGTTCCGTTATTTGAATATTATAGGTATGTTAACTCAGCAAAATATTCTAAAAGAGTCCAGTAGTCCATAATAGTATTGGAGGGGCCAGGGAGATGGCTCAGTGGAATAAGTGCTTCCTAGGCAAGCACAAGGGCCTGAGTTCAATCCCCGGTTCTGCCAAAAAAAAAAGAGATTAACATAATACTGTTGGGTCTTCCACTCCACTGGCAACAGAAATTGTTGACCTGTGCCCCCTACAGCTCAACATAACAGCATGGCTTTTCTTCTTATACTTTGTTTTTATACTTTTCTGCTGGATGGTTAAGACCAAGGTAAAGCAGGACCTATGCAACAAGAGTTGTAGCTTTTGGGTCTGATAAGGTCAGTGAAATCCCCTCAGGATTTATCCTGAGATCCTGTACCTCAGATTGTAGAACCTTTGTCAGTGTCAGCCATGTGGATGAGTCACGGCCATTGCTTGGCCATGGACTTTTACTTTTGGTACCTTAATAGTTGTAGGTCCATTAGGCCACAAGGTGACAAGCCATGGCTACTTTAGTATTTAGTATTAGTGGACATGTATTGATAGCTTTCTCCAGGTATTGTTACCAGTTTTTCTATCTTTCCCTCATATCTGCGTATTTTTCAGACCTTTCCAGCTCACCTCCAGGGCCTTATGGTCAAGAAATGTATGTCTTTCGATCTGAGGAGAGATTCAAATCTCCACCTATTCTTCCTCCTCACCTACTTCAAGTTATTCTTAATAAGGACACTAATATTTCTGTGAGTATCCTGAGCATGTTGGGGTTTCTAGGACCATCAGGGCCAAAACTCAATAATTTTAGAGTGAGATTATAAATCATATACATAACCAGTAGCATTGTACTTACAGATTCTGTTTTCCAAGACTGAGTTTTACCTAAGCAGATGCACAACATACAGTTGCCTCTGTTCCTCATGAAATCAGGCCTAAACTATTGCTACAAGCAGCATGTGCTATTTCTGTTCCAACTGGAGACACTTAGATAGATGTACAAAAGGATTACAGATCTTTTTTGCTTATGATTTACATCTCTGATTATTGTAGTTGAGTTCCACTGATTTTATTTTTAACCACTTAACACAAATCTTCCATCATTTGTTATAGGCAACATTTTGTTTAGGTCTATTAAGGAACAGTAGTAGCTGTTGAAGTTCAGTGTTTCTGCCTGTACTGAAATTTTCCAAATTTTCTATAATGGGAATGTGTTATGTGTGTGTGTGTGTGTGTGTGTGTGTGTGTGTATGTATATATATATATATTTTTTTTTTTTTTTATTAGTTAAAGGAGATAAGCTATTCTAGAGTTCTTAGTACTCTCAAAGTGTTCTAAGATAGCATTGACTGTTTGGCTTTGCTATACATTTAATCCCATTGACTGATTTTTTTTTTCCTCTTTCTTAGTGTGACCCAGCCTTACTCCCTGAGCCCAACCATGTTATGTTAAACCACCTCTATGCATTGTCCATTAAGGTGAGTGGTGGTCTTGATTCTGTATAGCTCCTTGAAAGGAGAGGCTCAAGGTGATGCATACTCTACAGTTGTTACTTGCTCTTGTACTTACTAAAGCTGAAGCTGATAGTAATGGTCAAATTATAGAATTTTTTCTTTCTTTTACTGGGTTGATTTTAAATATCAGTCTCTGTATCTGTGTTCTGACTAGCGGGACTGTTCAGTAACTGAATAGACTTTCTAGCTTCCCGGGTTCTTTTCTGGTGGCTGAAAACTTTACATTACTTCCTTAAGTTTGAATTTCTACCAGTTGCACTTCACAAAAAAATCATATTTCTTCCAGTGAATGTGGTAGTAAGGCTTCCACTTTTTAAATGTGAAATTGAACTACTTTCAGGTGCTTCTGTCATAGATATCCAAGAACTTGCGTTTCTCCTACACAGTAGGTAGAGGAGGATATGACCAGATTTTCCCCGTTCCCTGAACCTCTAGAGGCCTTTGTTTTTCTGCTATTTTAGACTCTGGGTTGAAAATAACTGTTCTGTTGTGTCTTGCCATCCATTGTAGTTTGGTTATTAGAATAGTTACATAGCTCTGTGGCTGTCAAGCTAGGCTGATAATTATCAGAATCACTTATGGAATTTTGTGAGCGTGCAAATTCTGTGGCTACATCCCTAGAGAATCAAAGTTCATGCATCTAGGGTGGGCCTCAGTAATTTTTTCTTTAAACCATTTATATTTCTTAGGTATGTAGCTAGATTATTAAAAAGCACTAACTTAAATTACATGGTAGTATGTAAATATATGTGAATTTCATTTTTGTAATTACCTTGTGAGGTAAGTATTATTTTTAACCCCTGTTTTATAGATAAAGAAACTAAGGCTCAGAGAAGGTCAGATTGCCAGTAAGTACCAGAGACAGGACGGAGGTCCGGTCCTCTTATCTTGGTTTCTTGTTCTTTCCTGTGTCATTACTCCAGATCCCCCTAAAGCAGGTCATTCTCTTACTTGTCTCTTACTTCAATAAAGTCTTCTCTGTCACCAAGCTTTGTACTTGCCTTGCTTCTGTCATATTTAGGCTGTTTATCAGCATACACTAGTCATAGAATGGTAACCTTAGAAACGTTCATTTTGCATAATACAGAGCAGTGGAAGGTAGGAAGACAGACTGATTTTAAACTGGATTTCTTGGGGTTGTTTGGGATCTGATTCAACTTTATTACTTCTTGTAATTGCTCTTCAGTTATCAGCTGGTATCATAGGCCTGCCATCTCCTGTAGCGTACCCGCACTCTGTAGCATAGCCTGAAAAATGATAACCTTTATTTTCTTCTTACTGGGCTGACCTAATTGAAGTGCTCTGGTTCATCTTGGCTTTGACTCATTCATGGGTTTCTCGCCTTGTTTAGGCCATTTGAAACTGGTCCATTGGATTGAGTGTATTTCTAAGGAGAATTTTATCTACTATGTTCAAGAATAGCTGGAGATTCTTCAGTTCCCTTTACATCAGAGACTTTTCATCTCTGGCATTCAGTGGGAAGTAGACTTCTTTAAGAGCTTACAAATGGTTTTTGAGAAGGATCGGTTTCCTTCTCACTGCACTTGATTTCCTTCTAGACCTGGAGAATAGAATATTCCCATTTTTTTTCACTAGTTTTAAACCTAGTATTGAATTTAAAGTGATGAAAAGTGTGAGGTAAGAAGCTAGTATTTATTCAGCACTTTTTATGTGTCTTTTTTTTTTTTTTTTTTGGTACCAGGACCTTGTGCTCAGTAGGCAGGCCCTGTGCCGCTGAGCTATGTCTCTAGCCCTGTGTCAAGTTCTTTGTCACATATTACCCTGTAATCATAATTTCTTGATGATAGGTGTTATCTTTTGTATCATGAGGGAAAAAGGCCCAGAAACTGTAAGTGGATTACCCACGGCTATCGAATTAATGATACAGGAATTCAGATTACAGTTCAAGATGACCTCTTTCTACTACAGCTAAATTATCTCTGTAACAAGTGAATAGCTGTGAAGGACTAATGGCTGGGAACAGCTGCCTGTGGCCCGAACTAATGAATTAGCCGTGTGTGCTTCTTTTCCTTGCAGGATAGTGTGATGGTCCTTAGTGCCACCCACCGCTACAAGAAGAAATACGTCACTACGCTGCTGTACAAGCCCATCTGAAGGCATCCTTCCTGCCTTGAGGATTCAGGAGAAGCCCCTTCCTTGCCTGTGAACTGAACCAGTCTTCTCTGAGACTGGAAGGCTGATTTGCTTTGAGGCTGATTGATGTGTGTGTTTCAGAGCCTCTGAGTAGGATGCTCTGCTTTTGCATTTGATTGCAGAGAAGAGATTTATGAGTTCATGGAATTTATTTTAAGAAAAAAATATATATGAGAGGAAGGTTATATATATATGTGTGAGAGGAAGGTTACTGGAAGCCTCTAGCCCCAGCTAGATGTATTATTTCTGCCTGTGGGTACTCACTACGACCTGTTTAGGGGACCTGAGGGAATAATTAACCACAGGAAGCATTCTTTCTTAAAATGAAAGAATAGCAACTCTTAGAATCCTTGTTGAGTGGCGATTCTGCCACCACTGCCTTGGCTATCCAAGGGATGCACTGGGGCTGGACTGCCGCCCTACTTAGAGCTACGTCGCTGCAGGGGTGACTTTTCTTGCATGGGCTCTCTGTCTTCCCACAGTATGTGACATGGCCTGTGTTTTTTATTTGCTACAACTTGCCCCTAAAGAACCCGTTTTTCCCTCTCATTTATTCTTTTAATAACCTTCAAATTCTGCACCTGACCCCTCTAATGCAAAACTCACTGGGTAAGTAACCCCTTTGAAAAGCTGTGTGAGGTCTGACTGACACACACTAAAACTAGGGATGCCAGAAGGGTTAGCCTGTTACAGGTTTGGGCCACTGTGTTCCTGCTGGAATGAAATAGGACTCAGCGTTATAAGACAGAAGATGTAGTTTTAATTTGGAGCTACAGCTTCAGCAGTGTAGCACATTCCTGTAGGTTTTTGAACCCAGCCTGGCCCTGCTTCTACCTTCTCAGAGCAACTGCTCTGTAGGTAGACTTGGAATCAAGCAAAACTGTGTCTTTCATCGTTGGCAGATTTTTGTGAGCCTGCATTTTTCCTTTAATTTAAAAAAATGCCTTTCATTGGTCTTAAGAGGCTCTATCGAAGAATTTCGTGTTTTTAAAAAATGGTGATTTTCCTTTCTAAAGAAATCTACAACTTTACATTAATATAGCCAGCCTTGCATGCAGCATTACACTAGTACTGCTGTAGAGATTGGTCCATTTAAGCTCACTTGGTGCACACAGTGGATTCCCTTAACACAGATGTATAAAGCCACAACCCAGGAAACTTATCTCTGGCATTCCTAACCATGAAAAGTGTTATTCTTTATACCAAATGTTAACAAGATCCTTTTTTTCTTTAAAAAAAAATATGTTTGATGATGAAGAGAATCACTGATACCTGCTTATGGACTGAAAAGTATTCAATCTACCCTTGAGGTTTAGAGGTAGAGCATTTCCCCCAAGTATCGTGCCCTCTCCATTTGACAGATAAAGTCAGACATTCCTTATTTAAGGAAACCCAAGTGTTGGATAGTTGAGATAGCCCTTGACTGCTGCCGTGAGCCCAGCCACACTGAAAGAGCACCCACAGGTTAGTGTAGCTTTCTTCTGACTACTTTTCCCAAGCAGAGATGACAACACAGTTGTCTTTGAGTCTGTTGACCTCTTTGATCCCAGGTATGGAGCAGTAAAGTGGCAGTGTTGTTTGTAGGGAAAGCATTAGTGCTTTGGTACTTGTTAATTGTTGAAAGGAAAAACTGAGTTAGCCATTCAAAGTTACCTTCAGGAGAATTTTTTGTGGTCCAAATCATTTTTGAATGGTGTGCCATTTTAAAAATCTAGGCCAAGTCTTATAACCAATTCTCAGGATCTAGATAGTTGTTAGTTGTATTGGAATTTGGTTTCTATCCAGTATCCGTAGAGTAAGTGGGCCACTTAGGAAGATTCAGAATCTTGGTGGTTACAGAGAGGCTTTTGTTGTACTTCTTATTGTCAACAGTATTGAAACATAATTATGTGTATTAAAATTTTTACTCCACAAAGGTGTATGTACCACTATAGTGGGGCAGGAGAAAAGGTCCCTTCAGTTTGTCTCAGGCCATATGCTTCTGTGAATTAGGTGTGTCCCTGATGAAAGTAAGTTTTGGTGCTGGTGATGTTCGGATGTGGGAATGTGCAGTGTCAATTTCCTGAGTTCTCCAGGTGTTTTCTCAGCTGGACCTGAAACAGGTCTGCCAGCTTGTGTGGAAAGGGATGAGTAAGAGGCCTGGGTGATGACTCATTCGGTGCCATCTCTGTCCTGTTGATACGTGGCTGGGGAAGCCTCTCCTGGTGGGTGACAAGGAAACTTCTGGAGGGCGGGGGAGGGAGGAAGGTAGCCCAAAGTACAGCTCACTCGTCCTTTTATATCTTGATTAGTTAAAGGGGTAGTTTGTTTTCTGCAGAAGCACATTTGGCAGAATATGAAAATGAGTAAAGGCAAATGACAAGCCTTGTTTTGTTTTATTTGTGACTGGGAGCATTTTACAGAGCCATAGTTAACAACAACAACAAAAAAGAAAGAAAATAGTACTTAAGGGCTGGCCCTTAAATAACTGCAATATTTGCATTTCCATCGTTTGGAAAAAGAAAAGTGCCTGAGCTGAGAAGGACAGTAGGAAACTGAAGACTTACTTGACGGGAAACAAAATACATACTACTGAATTTTTTTTTTTTTTTTTTTTTTTTTTTTAAAAAAAAAAACTTAAAATCAGAAATAGCCTAGTAGTATCTTGGTTCTCTTTGTTCAAAATCTAGCAGTAGATAGCACGTCTTCCTTCTGTCCCTTATCATTCCTATTCAAGAGAAGTTTCTGAGAGGATCCAGCAAGCCAGGCCAACTTACTTTCTTCCAAGTACTTTCAGTCTCTATCTACTGAAAGCATTTGAAGATTGTATTCCATGCATGCTGCTAACATGAAGGTTGGAAAGAAGTAATACCTCCAGGCTGAGATAGTGTTAATCCGAGGTACAAATAAGGAGAAACACAGATCATAGAATTCCCTATTTTTAATTGGGGAAATAGGGCTTTTAAAATTTTGACCTCAACTAAAAATGATAAGCAATAGTCTATGTGTGTGTTTCAAATACATACTATTTTCAGAGATCTCTTTACCCTCACATTCTAGTGATTTGGGGCATGGTCTTTAGAGCAAATATATAATTTGTTCCTACATTATTTTGACTTGTCCTGAATGCCAAGTTCTTGCTGCTGATTCCAGTTAGCCATGGGATGGAGGACTGGGTAGGGTAGGGATCATCCCAAGTTTTGTAGGCTGTAGGCATTTGTCTTTCCTTATGTGCCAAACACAACTGGAGATTGAAGGAATGTGGTTTCTGCAATGAACCCAGAGTGAAAAGCCAGATCTTTTATAAAAGTTAGAAGAAAAAAGAATGAAGGAAAGAGGAAAAAAAAAAAAAAAACAACCCTCATCTGTTACTTACAAAATTGAGTAACTGGCAATGAAATTCCTCCAGAATTCTAATTGGGATTTTTGTCTTGCTTTGTTTTCCTCGCTTGTGTTTTGAAGTGAATACACTTCATTAAAAAGTAAAGTTTGCATTAGCTTCTGTATTGGAGTTAAATGTATTGTGCACAGCACAGTGGTTTGCCCTAAGTATGTTGTGAAATGCTAAATTGGATTTTATGAGTCATGTCAAGTGCTGAGGAGATGTTGGTGTTAAGTACTACACCAGGAATTGTCGTCATCTTTTTTATTCCCCTCCTCAGACATTTGCTTACCTAGCTTGCAATTTTAAGGCTGTGACAACTCAGTGATCAGTCATACTGCCCTAGGTCCTGCATAGGAGACATTTGAATTTTGGTAAGTTGGAGGAGGATGTTGGCTGGCATTATTCTGAAGCATTTAATGAGTAGCTGTATGTCTGCTGTGAGGGGGAAATGACTAGAAGGGAATTAAATATGAGTCCTCCTTTAAATGGTGCTTTTTGTAACCTTTAATGCCAAGGTACAGAGCGGCTTTTCAGTATTTTTCAAAGGAGTGGTATACAGATATGGACTTCAAAACTTTTCTCCAAATGTAATTTGCCATTGGACTCTGACATGCCTGCAAATTCTATGATGTAACACTTAAGAAATTTGGTATTTTTCCTCAAAAAGTGTAATAAAAGTATTATACAACAATAATATTTGAGTTATTTTCTGCTATCTTGTCAAGATTTGTCTGCCTTGATCATCTCAGAACCTAAAGAATATAAAATTGTCAGTATATTTGAGTAAAAGGAGAAGATACAGCTACAGGTATACAAGTAGTGTCCTTCCCTCTGCTGCTTTTCTCTGCTTGTTCCAGGCTACTTCAACATTAACTGAGAGAATTCAAATACAGTGATTTAATTTCCAAGATTTTCTTTAAACTGACTACATTTCACTATCATCCCGTGCTGTGGAGACTCCATAAATGCCACCTTCTGCCACCTCCGTCTTGGTTACATAGAAACCTCCAGTGTGAGGGCCGAAGAGCTGGGTTCTTTGAAGCTCCCCAGATGAGTCTAAAATATATTCAGTGTTGGGGAACACTAACTTGGACCGTCCCTGTTTTTGTTTTTCAAACTACTTAATTTTATATGAAAATTGATTACATACTTCATCCTCACAGCACATCACTCAGATGGTCTTCAGTAACATGGGGATGTGATCTTTGTTTTCCATTCCTTTATTTCACAAGGTTTTTTACACAAGTTGTCTGGGTTTCTTTTCCTAAAATAACCAAGCTTCCCTACATTTGCTACTCTGAGGATTCAGCTGAGTTGAATTTAAGAGAGTGAGATGAAGGGATATAACAATGATGGATAATGAAAACCTGTGGTAGTAGGACTGGACCAGAACCTTTGCCCTCAAGCCTGAATGTACATCAAACATCACTCTGTACCCATGACTGTACAGAGTGATGTTTGATGTACATTCTGTGTACAGATGCTCTCTAAACACCATGTACTTGGATTATTGAAAGTAACACCAGGTTTCAGAGCCAAACCTGGGTTGAAATGTGCTTTCTAAAACACTTCTAGTGTGCTTGGATTGAGGTCATTCGATGTATCATCAGAGACCTTGTGAGCCTCTCTTTCCTTTCCGCCCAGCCTTTGCGGTCACTTCAGCTGCACATGCCCAGATCTGAATGCCACCTTTTTCCTCACACATTCTCCAGCTCCCAGCCACTTGCACTATGCTGAAGAGAACTGTTAGGTCTCTCCCACTGGTTAGCATTCTTCAGCATTTAGTTTTTCTATGAAAGAAACTCTTGTCCTGAGTCTTTTCCCTTTGTCTGAGGTGAAAAGGCCTAAGTTCATATGTTACGTATTATAAAACCCCAAACATATTCCCAAGCTAACTTCCCTTCATTACTATTTTTTTTTTTTTTTTTTTTTTGCAGAACCGGGGATTGAACTCAGGCCCTTGCTCTTGCCAAGGAAGCGCTTATTCTACTGAGCCATCTCCCCAGCCCCCTTCATTACCATTTCCAAAGTGTTTTTAATAGTAATGATCTATGAGACCCGGTAAGGATATTGAGCAACTGAGAGTTGAGATCATTACAAACCTGTGTACCTTGATCTCACAGTGAAAGTTCCAGATCAACTGATACTGAAAGCCATGACTTCGTACTCTTTTAGTTTCTTGGTTTTAGGGATTTTCGCTATCAATTATAGTAGTTCTCAGTTACAGTTGCAAGTTAGAAGTTAGAATTGGGTCAGGGGATGGCTGTTGCCCTTATCAGGATCTCAGAAAAGAGGAAGGGTATCAAGGAGCAGGCTAAGAATATTTTAAATACACACGTGTTCTGTGCAAACCTGAATTGAAAGAACTACATTGTATAGATTGGAAAGTGATTTAGATGGAGAGTATTTGAGGATGAAGTAAAGGAATTTGACAATCCTCAGACCTAGCAATCAAGGGCTAGTCTAAAGTTAGAAAATTTTGAGGGGTAGTGTCTTATTTTTAGGTGCCATAGAGACCTGGCAGCAACTAGGACTGGATGAACTAGAATTATCAGGAAAACAATTGTGCCTGGTGATCTGAAATTGCGCATTTTACCCCCGCTGGTTGCTGATTCTGGGCACGTGTGGGAGCAAAGTAAAGCCGACAGAGCTCTTCTCAGTGTGTGGAAAAGGAATAAGCTGCAACTTGAGGGGCGTCAGGTGTGCCTCCGACTTTCCCCAAAGGACTCTTCCTATATGGGAAACTTACGAGACAGCACAAAAGCTTATAAAAAGCAGAGCGAAATCTCAATTTATGGTGCTGTGGTGATAGGATTAACTAGTCCCAAAGCATTTTCCAGGTATGAAATAATGCAGGGTGATATAGCTAAAGAGCACTAAAAATTCTTGAAGGGCCAAGTATTTTCCAGTGAACCATAGATCAATACGCATATGAATACAAAAATATTTGGCTGTCAACATAAACAGCCCCAGTGATTGACAGCCAATCAAAGATAACCAGGAAATTTTTACCAGGCAAAATGGTATATAATGAATTAGATTTATCTTTGCATCACCACCAGCTAAAGAGCCACACAAAATAAATGAAACAATTGGTTTTCAGACACTGCTTTGGTGATTATTGTGTAGTCTGAATACCTAAGACTGGCTAACTTATGAAGAACAGATTTACTATAGCGTTCTAAAGGCTAGAAAGTCCAGGGGCTAATACCTGTCCTGAACCTTTATGCTGTGTCATCCATTCCATGGTGGAAGGTGAAAGGGCAATGAATTAGGGGTAGAGGGAGGTGCAAAATAACCTTTGATATATAAAGAAATGACTTGATCAAAGATCCAGTCCAAAAATAACAGCCTTAATCCATTAATAATGACAGCTGTCACAACCTGATCATTTCTTAAAATTTTCGCCTCTTAAATTTGCCCTCCATCCTCGCGTATTGCTCAGTTATTTGATCGCCTGCCAAGTTTCTGTACCTTTGAATACTGAGTCATCCTAATGTGATGGGCCAAGAGCTGCCTCACACGGTGGAGAGCTGCCAGATTCAAAGGGTTAAAGCCACAGGGTCGTGCAGGCCTCAAGGACTTGGAGTCCTCTGTTGTGTAATATCCTGATTAAAACTGAAAGCCAAGATCCCACACATCACACTATGACCTCCTGAGCAGTAGTTGGGTGTGAGTTACTTGATCTTATTAGTGGATAATGCTTTCTTCTGGACTTCGTTCCTTTGGCTGCTCTCTAACGTGCTGCCTGTCTCTGGCCTCTGTCCCTATATCTCTCCCTGACACTTTTCTCCCTTTTGCCCACCCTGCCCTTTTCTTGCCCTGGCCACTGCTCTTTCCTTGCTACCTTACACGTTTCTCTCCAGACACCAACATACCTCAGCATCAGGCTTTGTTCAGAATGTGAAGCGCATTAAAATTTCATACGGTATCGTAGACTTTTCCAGGGAAACTTGAAGCTAGTATAAAAGTATTAAAGAACAGCCAGTTTTCTGAGGTACCAATAATTGAATCCAGAGGCACTCTGCCACTGAGCTACATCCCTATGCCTTTTTATTTTTTATTTTGAGACAGGATTATGCTTTGTCATCCAGACTGGCTGAGATCTTGCCATCCATCCGCTTCCTGGGATTATAGACATATGTCATGGTGCCACACAAAAACAGCCACTTTTTAAAAAAATTAATATGTGTTTACAGTACATAATGATCACATTCAGCATGGGGGATTTGTACATGTATGTGACATATCTTAGATCTTTATTCTTTGTCCCCTACCCCTCCTAGCCAACCCTTATTTCCTTCCCAGTTTACAAAAGTTCTATTTCCATTTTTTTCCCTTCAATTCTGTAGAGAGCAGCTAGAGCTGGAAATTGGTCATATACGTGAGGGCAAAACAAGGCCATAGTGCCGAAAGCAGTCAAGGTGCGTCAGCCTTGAGAAAGACATCCTGCCTGGATGGTTTCAGTCAGTCATTAGGCAACCTGTGTCTCGTGATACTAACTTTGCAAAAATATAAACACTCCTACAGTGATTGTCCAGCCCTCTTTTCCCACCGAAAGGTGGGCAACCACCTGACCTCAGCTCTTGTTTTTTTTTTTTTTTTTTTTTTTTTGACAGAACCGGGGTTTGAACTCAGGCCCTTGCACTTGCCAGGGAAGTGCTTATTCCACTGAGCCACCTCCCCAGCCCTAACCTCAGCTCTTGTGTCTTGTCTTTATTTTGTCAATTGCCCTCAACATTCCTCCTCAGGATCACTACTGTGAGCCACACTGGTTGTGGCTCAATTCCACCCTCCTTTTTTTTTTTTTTTTTGGTACTGGAACTCCAACTCAGAACCACACACTTTCCAGGCAGGCACAGCACCACTGAGCTATATCCCTCGTTCCTTTTTTTGCTTTTTCCCATTCTTCTTGCCACTCGCCCTCACCTCTTGGTCCCTTTCCCATTTGAACAGATTCTTCCTACAGTATTTTGTAGTTCTACAGTGTTTTGCTCCTTATTTAGATCTTGGGTTTCTCATACAAGAAACGATGTGATAAATGTACATTAAATATTGTGAAATGGGAAAGAATCATTCAAAAGAAATCAGGATCTAGGATAGGGGAAAGAGGAAAGGAAGGAAGAGAAAAGGGAAAAAAAAACTAAAGTAGTTGTACTTCTAGTTTCTCTTAGTTCATTGAAAAGAAAAATTTGTGTTAATATTGTTTAGAGAATTTTGATGCCAGTATCTTGTACTGAGTAGCCACTTTAATGATAACAATACTCAATATATTAACTGTTGTTAATCTCCTGTTTTGTTATGAAATTTTGTTTATTTTCCACTGTAAAAAGAATATGCTGATGACTTGAGCCTTGCCACTCAATGGGAGATCAGCAGAACTGACCATGAATATGGACTCTAGTTGCATCCATTTACCTATTAAAGCTTCAAGTTTATCTTTCTTTACAGCTGAGCAATGCTGCATTGTTTAAAAATACCACATCTTTTTTATCCATTCCTCAGTTGATGAGCATTTGGGTTGTTTCTAAGATTTAACTATGACAACTTTGCTTCTATAAACATGAGTGGATATATCACTGTGCTGTTTTTAGTTCTTTTGGAAAAATACCCAGAAGGGGAAAAGCTGGGTTGATTGAGACATCTAATTCTAGCTTTTTGATGAATCACCACATTTTCACAGTGGTTGCACCAGTCTACATTCCCACCAACAGTGGAGAAGGGTTCCTTTTTCCCCACAGCCTCTCCAGTATTTGTTATTAGCTGATTTCTTTATTTTTGGTACTGTGAATTGAACTCATGACCTCATGCTTCTAGGCAGGCACTGTGCCACTGACCTATAGCCCCAGTTCTTAGCTGATTTCTTTATGATAGCCCTGCAGTGAGAATTTAATCTCAGTGTTGTTTTAATTTGCACTTCCCAAATGAGCAATGATGTTGAACCAATGATGTTGAAAATATAAATGTATTTTTCATAGATTTATTTACTATTTGTCTGTCTTCATCTGAGAAATGTGTAATGATCTCAGAAGCCAATTTTTGTATTGTCTTTGAATTCTAGGGACATGATTTTTACAATTTTAAAAAATTCTCTATTGTTCTAGATAGAAGTTGGCATTAAATCGTCTCTAAATTTCTTCTAGGGATAAGCAAGATATCTCAGTGGTCTAAGTGCCTGCCTGGCAAATGCAGGGATCCCAGTTTGATCCCCAGCACCACACGCTGCACTGGCTTCCACCCCAGGTGCTCTGAGCTGGCTACCAAAACCAGTGTGGTAATGCAGGCCTGTAATCCCAGCGCTGGGGATGCTGAAACAGAAGGATCTCTATGAATCTGACCTGCATAGTGAGACTCTATACCAAATACATAAAAATTAAGAAAAAAAAAGTAAATTTCTTCCAAAATTCGCCTGTGAATTCATCAGGACCTGTGCTTTTCTTTGTTGGTAGCTTTTTTTTTTCTTTTTTAATTACATTTTCAATTTTGTTCCCATTATTTGGTTATTCAGAGTTTGTATATCTTCTTCACTCAGTTTTGGCTTTTTTATGTATCCAGGAAACTTTTCATTTCCTCTGTGTTTTCCATTCTGTGAAAGTAAACATTTTGGAAGTAGGTATTGATGGCAGTCTCAATTTCTCTAGGGTCTGTAGTTGTTTTGTCCTTTCATTCTTTATTGCATGAATTTGGGTTTTTTCTTTCCTTTTTTAAATGAGGTTGGCTAGGAGCTTATCAATTTTATTTATTCTTTCAAATAACCATTTTTCTATTCTCCGTTTTTAAAATTCATATCTTTAGCTGTGCTGAGGAATTCTTTCAGGATTGTTACTGTTTCTTCTTTGACCCAAGGGATTATTTCTGATCTTATTTCTCCTATAGCCAATGAACTTGTTTCTTTCCTTCAGTTGCTATCATTTCAGAAATTTCAGGGGTGTGATTTCCAAGTTTTTGTATGTCTTTATCTTCTGGATTTGTTCTTGGTGGGCCTGAGGATTGAGATTGCCTTTTGCTCCTGTGTTTTGTCACTTTTGAAGCTCCCAGTAATCACCCAGACTTAGCAGTGGTCGGAGCGTGGTGAGGCATGTGTCAGTAAGATTTCTGCTACAGTGGGCAGCAATGTAGGGCTCACTAAGGCTCTCACTACTAGTGGGGGCAACTGACCAACACTCAACAAAGCTTCAGTGTAGGTGGTGGGTGTTGACCATATTTGCCAGGATTCCATAGCCCACCCAAATTTCTCCTAAGTTCTTAAAAGGTTGGACTGGCATCAGCACAAGCTGAACACCATTGCACTGAGGGCTAATGTCAGAACTTACCAAAGTCCCACAGGCTGCCCAATTTCTACCCAAATTCTTAAATGGTGCCAGGAAAGTGCTGTGTCTGAGTGTGCTAGTTGTGCTGATCACAGCTCTCCTGAGTTCCACTGGCCACTTGGAGTCCTCCTAAGTTCTTAAAAGGCTGGAGCGGCATCAGCACAAGCTTCATGCCTGTGCATTGAGGACTAAGGTCAGAGCTTACCAAAGTCCTACAGACTGTGCAGTCTGCCGAAGTTCTGCAATGAGCAATTCTTTCATGATTGTTCATTGTATCTTTCTTTCTTTCTTTCTTTCTTTCTTTCTTTCTTTCTTTCTTTCTTTCTTTCTTTCTTTCTTCTTTCCTGGAGACATTATTTCTGATCTGATTTTTTTCTATAGCCTGATGAATTGTTTATTTCAATTGCTATCATTTCATAAATTTCAGGTATGTGACTTCCAAGTTCTTCTATGACCTTGTCCACTGGATGTGTTGTGAGTAGGCTAGAGATCTGAGATTGCCTTTTGCTCCTTCAGTTTGAAATTTTTGAAGTTCCCAATGTCCACTCAGTCTCAGCAGTAGCAGTAGTGGACCAGTGCAAGGGTCAGCAATGTTCCTGTGACAATGAGGGGGCATTGTAGGCTCACCAAAATTTCCACTCTCCCAGGTTCAATTTGGCTTCCGTGATGGTGAGGGGTGTGTGGGCTGCAGTTCAGTGAGGCTCCCACAACAGTGGGGGCAGCATGGCAGGAGTCACCAGTGCCCCATAGCTATCTAGGGGCTCAGCCTTGCTTCTGTGATAGTGGAAACAGGTTGGGCACCAGCTCAGCACAGCTCCTGTGATGTGAGGTGGCAGGTCATGGCTCACCAGGGCCCCATAACTATCTAGGGCTAAGCCTGCTTCTGTCAATTTTATTTAATCTTTTTCAGAAGCAACTCTTCACTTTATTGATTCTTTGTATTGTTTTCTTCATTTCAATTATATTAACTTCTGTTGTGATCTTTGTAATTTCTTCCCTTGTATGACTTTTAGGCTTGAGGCTTGACTTGCTCTTCTTTTTCTAGAAGCTTCACATTCAACATTCTATTGTTTATTTGAGCTTGCTTTGTTTTTCTGATATGGTCATTCAGTAGGGTTGCTTTCATTGTGTCCCAAGAGTTTTGATATGTTTCATTTCCATTTAATTCCTTCTTTAATTTCATCTTTGACTCATGGTTGTTCAATAGGGTATTAGTTAATTTCCATGTGTTTGTAAAGTTTTTGTGATTTTTGGCCCTTGATTTCCAATTTCACTGTATTATGGTCAGATAGCATACATAGATAATTTTGATCCCTTTGTATTTACTTATGCATGTTGTATGAGCTGTTAGTCTACTTTGGAGAAAGATACATGTACAGTTGAGAAGAATGTGTAGTATGATGTGGAGTGCAAAACTCTGTGGGTATCTCCTCAGTGCATTTGTTCAAAGCTTTGGCTGAGGTTTGATGTTTTTTGATTTTTTATCTAGTTGACCTCTCTATTTGTGAGTGTGGGGTATTGAGATCCCACATTATAACTTTATTAGTTCTTACTTGACTTTTCAGGTCCATTAATATTTGTCATATATATGTGAATGGGCTGGTATTTGGTACATATATATTTATGTTTATTAATTTTCCTCTTAGATCGTTCCCTTGACAAGGATGTAGTGACCTCTTTTGTCTCCCTTAACCAGTCATGGTTTGAAATCCAATTTGTCTCCAAAAGAATAGCTACTCTTGTCACATGGAATATTGTTTTACATCCTTTGATTTTCAACCTATAATTTCTTTTGGAACTAAATGTTTTTCTTTTGTGCAGTATATTGTTGAATATTACTTCTTGATACATCCTGCCAATCTGTTTTTTGGTTTTGTTTTTTTTTTTAGTGTATTTATTACAGGGTCTGCATGGTTTCATTACATAGGTTGGACTCAGTGATCCTTCTGTTCTCCCAAGCACTGGAATTACAGGTGTGCACCACCATGCCCAGTCTCAATCACTGTCTCAGAGTGCTCTGGGGGGTAGGGCTGGCACAGCATGCTGGGGATTGAACTCTGGTCCCTGTATCTGCCTAAGCAGATATTTTAATTCCCTGAGCAATCTGTTTCTTTTGATTGGTGAATTAAGACCATTAAACATTAGTGGTTATAACTGATATGCATTGACTTATCCTTATCATGTTATTTTTCTGTTGTTGGTTCCCTTCATTTCCCTTTCATTTACTTTCTTTCTTTGCCTTTGGATTCATTCTGTTGTGGTGTATGAAGTTTTAATCCTTGTTATCTCTTTCTAGAATATCCTTCAAAACATTTTGGAGTGCTGAATTGGTGGTCACAAATTTCTTCATTTACTTGCTTTCTTTGCCTTTGGATTCATTCTGTTGTGGTGTATGAAGTTTTAATCCTTGTTATCTCTTTCTAGAATATCCTTCAAAACATTTTGGAGTGCTGATTTGGTGGTCATAAATTTCTTCAGGTGTTCTTTGTCATGAAAATATTTTCTTTTTCCATCAATTTTGAAAGACAGTTTTGCAGGATACAGGTTGTTTTCTTTTAGGACTTGAAATACTTCACTCCAAATTCTCCTTCGTTTAAAGGTTTATGTTGAGAAGTCTGCTGTGTTTCAGATGGGCTTTCCTGTATAGGTAATTTCTTTCTTTCTTTCTTTCTTTCTTTCTTTCTTTCTTTCTTTCTTTCTTTCTTTCTTTCTTTCTTTCTTTTTGTGGAACTGGGGATTGAACACAGGCCCTTGCGCTTGCCAAGAAAGCGCTTATTCTACTGAGCCATCTCCCCGGCCCCTTTCATTCTTTCTTTCTTTCTTTCTTTCTTTCTTTCTTTCTTTCTTTCTTCCTTTTTTCTTTCTTTCAACAGCTTTTAATATTCTGTTCTTGTGTTGAATTTCTGGAATCTTGCTATTATATGCCTTGGGGTATAGTAATTTTGATTATGAATAATTAGAGTTCTGTATACCTCACTTACATGTATGTCTATATTTTTTCCATGCTTGGCAAGTTTTCTGCCATTACTTCTGTCAACAGGATTTTTATGTTTGTACTACTTTCTGCTTTTTCACTGATTTTTTAAAAAATATATTTAGGACAGGGTCTATGGGGTCTACAGGGTCTCACTACGTAGATCGGACTTGTAGTGATTCCCCTGTTTTCAGCCTCCGAAGCACTGGGATTGTAGGCATGTGCCACCATGCCCAGTCTCAATTGTTGTCCCCAACATGCTCCTGGGGTGGGGCTGGCACGGCACACTGGGGATCGAACCCTGGCTGCTGTGTTCTGCCTAAGCAGGTGCTTTAGTCTTCTGAGCTTTCTGACTGGGCCTGATTTTTCATTGGTTGTGATTAATCGTATGTCATTTTTCTTGGCATTATCTAGCAGCTATTGGATTATTTTCATAGTCCCTTGCTATTTTAAGAAATCTTTCTTTTCATGATTGCTGTTTGCAATCCTGTCTCCTATATCTGATATTCTGCCCATACTTTGACTCATTCTGCTGCATGTACTCCCAATGGAATTTTTTTTTCCAATGGAATTTTTAATCTTCTGGACATCTGTTTGAATCTGTTTTTTGGATTTTACTTCTTTCCTATGTTGGGTGTTCATGATATCCATCATTTTCCTGACCTCCTATATATTTTTACCTGTGTCTACCCTAGAGTCACTAACCGTGTCTTTCATTTTGTTACCATCTCTGTAGATATCTGAGAAATTTCTGATTTGATTTTTTTCTACAGTCTCACTGATCTGCTTTGCTAGTTCCACTGTGACTACTCCAGAAAGTTCTGGTGGGTGGCTTTCTAAGTGTTATACCTCATTATCCCCTTTGGTTTTCCTTTTGCAAGCTGGAAGTCTAGGATTACATCTTGAGTCTGTGTTTTTTCATTTTCTGTCTTTACTTTCAGCTTAATTCGGGTGGGGGGCAATACTTATAAATTGCTTATGGGTGATAGCTTTTTTGCTAGTGTTTAGAACTCTTAAGAAATGACTAGTTCTCAGAGACATCTTCTAGGTATAACTGGATTATGGCTGTCGAGTCTTTTAGAAGATCCTACTTTTCAATCATTGAGCATGAGAAGTTGCTGTCTCACTTGCCTAGCTCCTCGTTCTTCGGCACTAGCCTGTAGTACTGTTTATGACTCTCTGAAAACTTCAGTCTTGGCATACCAGGAAGAACAAATGATGAGAACAATTTTCACTTTACCTAAAGTTGTATAATCAGCAACAACAACATCATGAAACATAGCCTAGAAATTGACAAACTGTGGTTAATATTAATTTTCCACCTTTAACATTATGAAATAGATTTGCGGTTATATAATAAAATCTAAAACAAACCAGAACATTGTTTATAGTAAATATACTCCCAATATGGCAAATTTACCCTCTGGAAAAATTTAAAAGAGGTTGGGAGGAAAATAGAGAAATAGAAGAAGAGCAAGAAATTAGAAGCAAGGCTTGAGGAACAAAGATTACGTGGACTTTAACAAACTGATGAAGTAGACAGGGTAGAAATATAGAAAGATGAGATAAAGATAGGAACAGAACTGCAACTAAAACAATGATCACACGTGGAACAAGAACAAACATTCAGAAGAAAAAGATTTTTTAAAAAGTCCATTATACATCTATACGTCCACTACAGAGTCTCTGCTATGACTGGTAGACAGAATGGGCAAGCCCAGTCCAGATCCAAGTTGACTAATTCCAGAAAAATATGCATAGTTTTATGATGGAGTACTGAATAATTCCAGCAAGCTTTCACTTTTGGTTCTACTAAAGTTCAGGTTGGTTTCTGGCTGTGAGGCTGGAACTCAGTGTGTTTAGCCTGCAGCATTCTGGTGTGCTTCCTGCCAGCTTAAACTCAGCTCCCTGACCTCGTACCCACTTGAACTTGGTTCTGCCTTTCTGACACTTGGGGCCTCTAGAAGAAGCCAACACAAAACTCCTCTAAGTTCTAAGCTCCATTGGCCTCTCTCCAAGATGGTGGCCAAATCATCACCCTTTCCTGGGAGACATCTGATTCCAAATAACCCATGAGGCACTGCAGTCCTCTACATTTACTTCTGTCTTCCACTGGCATGCTTCTATATGAAGGTCTCTGGGGTAACAAGTAGACACTGAGCATCTGCAGGTTTGAGCCACCCCTCCTATGAAGTCACTCAGAGCTCAGAGAGAAAGGGCCACTTGCCACCTCCTTCTGTATTGAGACCTGTGCTCTCTTTGTGGGCTTCAAGTCTTGCTTCAGATCCTTGCTGGACCCTGAAGACCCACCTCTCTCCTTCTCTTCCTCATGTTATACTCCACTATCTGGACACCAACTTTCTTACTGGTTCTTTGCTGTTCATCATTCTACCATCTTCCTGGACATCCCTTATCTCCTTTCAGAAACCTGAAATTTACTGTAAAAATCATGGGGATCAAGAAATGGATGGAGAGGGGAGGCAAGGAAGGGAAAGGTTATGATATCTTCATAGAGTTAAGATGCATTATGTTCATGTAACAATTTCGCACAAGGAATATAAACATTATATAGTATAATCATATACAATACTAACACAAAATTACTTGTCATGATAAGGCTGCCAATTATAAATGTACAATTTATTCACTTTCCTTCTCAGTTGAGTTGTGTAACTCTTACCAACACTGCCTTTCAGAAATCTTTTATTTTCTCTCTTCTTTTCCTCAAGTTTCTTTGCAGGCATTCTTTGATCCCTGGCCACCATGAATGGACTTGAACGGAGTTACAGTGATAGCATGTTGTCATTAAGTTTATTAAAATTGGACTTTATGTAATGTGTTGTATCAGAGCACTAGAGGTATATATCCATGTTAGGTTTCCATTCATATATATTGAGAGATTACAACAAACCAGTCTCTTTAGAGCATAGAAGTGAGGAATGAAATGAGTGTATTCTTAGCTCAAGGACTAATAAGGACAAAATCCAGATGTGGCTTGGCTGTGTTTCTAAGCACAGTTCGGTGGAGTATCTTCTTCCACGTTTATGGAAGATATTGGCGGAATATTTTTCCTTGTGGTTTGAGAACCAAGGTCCTTCTCTGTGTGTTCACTGTCAGCCAGGAGGCAGTGTTTGCCTTGCAAGATCTCTGCAGTCTTTCTCACCTGGCTTTTCCATCTTCTGGCCAACTACAGCAGTGGAGTCCTTCTCCAGTTCCAGGCTCCCTGATTTAGTCTTTTGCTCATTGCCAGTGAAAACTATCACATAAAGTAGGTGTGATTCAATGTCAGCCACTGAGGGAACCTCAACAATTGAAGGCATATAGCTGCTTTATGATAACATCACCCTAGCAGTGGCCTGACATCCCCCAACAGATATCATGGGGAAAGGTGAAATACACTTGGAGATAGTGTAAGAAATTGGCTCCCAAGACTCAAGAGGGGATCCCTACACATTCATGCCTTCCCTAAATACAAAATACATTCTTCTTCTCTCCTAAAATATCCAAGCTTCACCTGATTATAACACCAGGTCAGAATGGAAAACATCATGGAAACTTATTGGATCAACAGTCCAAAATCTCACTGAAATCTACATCAGGTGTGAATGAGGCTTGGGTGAGCATTAAATATAGGTCCTTGGTCTACTTCCTGATGTAAGTAGATCATTAAAGCTAAACAAACCACTCCTCACAGCCTGCCCTGGTATGACAGATGTAGGGTAAAAATTATACTGATTTAGGCTCAAAAAGGAGGAGTAATGAAGAAATCATTGGTACAAAATAGTTTTCAAATGGGACTGAGCAGGCCAACAGGAGGGCCCTAATTGAGGCTTCATGACTCACAGTGCTCCTCTGCTTCTTGGACTTCACCTTTGGGCTCTTGGCAACTCTTCTGTTTCCATCCATAGTCAATCTGTTGCTTTCATTTTTTTTTTCCTACTTGCTTACATTTCTTCTGTTGTTTCTATTCATCCTGAAGGCAATGTGTTTCTCTTCATCTCTTGGTCTTTTCTCTTGACTAAAATCATGAGAACCTCCCCATGATCCCAGCCTCCTCTGGCATGCCTGATTGATCTGCCTTCTGTCAGTATCAATTTCACCCACTTCACCTGGACAGATTAGGAGAGCCATTAGTGCTCTGGATACAGAGAGCCAGTATGTGCCCCATCTGTCTTTAAGAAGAGACTATCACAGTTCTAAACGAAAGGCTCTCCCTGCAAGAGGGATGGGATCCCCCAGTAAAGAGCCTTTTTCCCCACCCCTTCTTATCATTAGAAGAACAAAACACTAGGTATAGAATGGAGCAGTTCTACAGGCCCAGACTGGAGCATGATTAAGTGGAAAAGGCTCAGTTCCCACAGAAGCCCACCATGTCAGGAGTCCTCCTCTGAGGAGGACCACCTGTGTGACTCCTCTTGAAAGAAGAGCAGTTGTCTCCATTTTGGCTGTGCCTGACCCTATATCCATGTATTAATAGGTACAGAGCTTGCTAGGACTTTTCTTTATCCTTTCAACTGGCTTTAAGCAATGCATATTGGTCTAGCCAAGGTGCTGGTGGTAGTCTTTGAAGACAGCATGCATATTTCCCTGATAATCCACACCTGCTGCTTGTTAATATGAGCTGGGTGGAGACAGGACAAAGAAGCGGTGCTCCACACTGTTGACTGGGATTAAGCCTCGAGATAGATGCTATGACTTCCTGGGGCTTGAAAGATTACACATCAGAGCTGAAGCACCAGACCCCAAAACATTAGACACTACCTCAATAGTATAATGCAAATCACTTTTTCTGCATATCCTTCTCTGCATATGACAGAGGTAAATGCAGGCCTCCTACTTAGCCCAGCTCACAATACTCACCTACTTCCTGCAATCCTCAGTCACTCATCCTCAAGCCACTCCTCCTTCACAACTGAATAAAACCCAGGTTCCACCCTGGGCCAAGTCCTTTGTTCCAGATAGCCATCACCATGGCTAGACTTAGGACCCTTTGGCTCCCCATAATTATAAATATGCTTAATGTCTTTTTTTTTTTTTTTTTTTGCCATGGGTTGCATCGGGACTGGTAGATTGGAATTAACTTGGTGGGATTACAATAACGTATCTTTGCAATTACAAATATAAACTTCTTGTACTGAGACAAGGACCAAAAAGGGCTCACTACACTCCTGTGCTCTGGTGGAGTGGTTCTTGTCATCATGTGGCTTGGTGAATCTCCATCTGGCTTTTTGTCTAATGGTGGCCTTTTCTCTTGGATGAGAATTCTATAAACACTGATGAATGTAGTTTCTTGGGCCCTACCCAGGGATTTTTGACAACCTCCTTAGTGAGTGTGATGGATCTCAGTGCAATTTGCCTGTCAGGGAGAGAGAGGAGTCCTTCCTGTTGCATATTGTTTTGTTGAGTCACCCAGTTCTCTGTGGGGAAGGCTTCTCTGTATATTTTGCACAAGGGGAAGGTTTGCTGTAGTGAAATTACCCATTCCAGCTTGTAAGGATGTGCAACTGGTCACATCTCATGTTACTTATGCTAAGGCTGTGCTTTCATGGTTTTCACTTTGAGTAAATATATTCAACATTTATTGAATAGCTTTTCTGCAGCATCTTTAGAAGACACTGGACATAAGGTGTGAAGAGACAGACCCCGCTTTCTAGGAGTACATTTGTAGCCTACAAGTTAGAAATATTTCTACTCATAATGTGTAAATACATTTTATTTGTTGTGATAATTACAGTCTGGCATTTACTACTATTTTTTGGTCTCATTGTGTCAACTATTGAATTAAAACTGAATATGAATAATATCACTATAGAACTGTGGTCAAAAATTATGCCAGGAAATACTCTTCTGATATACATTTTAAATTTTAAAATGTTTATGATGAAAAGTGAGAAAGAGAGAGACAGAGAGAGAGAGAGCTTTCTGTTATATAGTCGTTTGTATTATGTAGTACATAATGATGATCATATTCCTCTTGGGGAGTTGTGCACATGTGCAACACATCCTAAATCTTTTATTATCCTCCTTCCTCTGTGTCCCTACCTCCTACATGTATTTAAGCATTGGAAATAGTTATGCAGGGTCCACTGGCCCCTAATATTGTATGTTATCAGTTGGAGCCAAAACTAACTGAAAGAAATGACTAGAAGACTCGATTAATATAGCCTCAGCAGTCTCACTGAGCTTAGTCCTACTCAAAGTGAGCCCCCAGCCATCTAACTTCACACATTTATTGAGGACTAAAAGCAGGGTAAGGAATGTGCATAACTAATTTTGTAAATACAAACTACTATCTCTGTTGCCTTCTGGAATTCACCACACTCTAATTCACACAAAGCTAGTTGATAATATCAAAAGGTGAAAAGGATCAAAGAACAGGGTGCCTCCAGGAAACCCTGTTATCTGTGGCCTTGTATCCCAGCTTGCCAGAATTTACACGAGACAACAGGTCTCTTTGGGCTCTGTTTCTTGCTCTTTGCTCCCCGGGGACAAAGATATGCTTCTGTCTCATATCACTACACCCTAATATAAATGTTAGTTTTTGGAGGGTGAGTTAGGTACTCTACAGGAGAATGCGTCAGGCCAAGTCTTGTGTAGAGGCTCTGTTGTCATCCAGGCACAGGAGGAACTGTTAACTTTCATGGGTCTCAGTGCTTTCATCTACAAGATCAGTCCCTCAGGAGTTGAGATATGTGTTTGATGTGCTGCAGGAACTCACATAAGACCTGGTACTGTATCCTAAGCTATGTATCTCCTAAGGAGAAGGAGCCTGAGTTGTGTCCCTATCCTGAGAAATCAAGGCTGAAGAGCAGATGGAGGGAAAAAAGACAACAGATTTGCAGGGTGAAAGTGTTCTATAGTGGAGAAGGATGGTGGAGTTGGTAGAATCCAAAGAAGACATAAGAATTAGTTAGACTCAGCAGCTTCAGGAGAAGCTGAGAAAGATCTGACATCTTCCAACCCTTAGAACAGCCTAACCTGAAGGCTGTGTTCTGGGAGAGCAAAGAAATCCACAGGAACTTGTCTGCCTGGCCGAGGGGCTATGCTGTGTGGACACTGAGCAGGTTCATCTTGACTTTAGAACAGCCTAACCTGAAGGCTGTGTTCT
>NW_004524833.1:2436640-2442667 GCF_000260255.1 Octodon degus | reverse complement strand
TGAAGGCTGTGTTCTGGGAGAGCAATGAAATCCTCAGGAACTTGTCTGCCTGGCCGAGGGGCTATGCTGTGTGGACACTGAGCAGGTTCATCTTGCCTTGGAACTATCACATTAGTTGAAAAATTGGGCTCTTGTGGCAGCATAGAATGTGACTGGGATGGGTCAAAGACTTCTGTTCCTAATGACAAGGTGTCTGGGCAGAGGAATCCTGGATTCAGAGTCAGGCCTCAGAGGATGTGGATTCTGATTCTGCTTATTGCCAGTTTAATCATTCCTCAGTTAACTTGCCTTTAAGCTTTTACTGTCCTTGCCTCTAAAATGGGGACTATCAATGTTGTGTAGCTCAGCAATGGGAAACAAAAAGATGATGCTTCCACATTGAGCCTGGCACCAAGGCCTGGTGTGTCCTTGGAATAGACACTGCCTCCTGCTCTTCTGGTATCTACAGGAGGATGCCAAGTTGTCCACTGAGGCTGCTGCATGTGTCTTTTCTCATCATCTCTGAACAAGGATGTCCCTGAGTTCTTTGGAGGGAGAAGCAGCAGTGTGAGGGGGTGTCGCTGGTGGAGGAGGCATCATCTGCAGAGGAGCTCAGGGAAGGGCTTCCTGTGCAGCATGGGTGAGTGCGAATGGGCAGCTTGCCTGGAGAAACTGAGTGGTCTCCAGCCTGTAGGGGGGAAGAAGGTTACATGGCAGGCATATGTTTCACAATTGTTTTTTTATAAAACAGGTTATAAAACATGTAGTAACCCTAAAGGAAATAAAACTTAAAAGGTATAACAGATATACTAAAACAGAAAGACAGAATTTAAGGATTAAACAATGAAGACGAGAGAAAGGAGAAAAGATAGGGAAAAAGGAAGA
The DNA here is from genome assembly GCF_000260255.1 of Octodon degus. Classification (NCBI taxonomy): domain Eukaryota; kingdom Metazoa; phylum Chordata; class Mammalia; order Rodentia; family Octodontidae; genus Octodon; species Octodon degus. Next base: position 2,441,803 of record NW_004524833.1, on the reverse strand, counting down.
GAGAAAACATGCAAGTATATGTACAGGATGGCTGAGGTGATTGTACTAAGAATTTCCATCAGTTTTTTGAAAATAGCTGTTAATGTGTAGAATTTTCACCTTGACTAACTGTATGCTGGTATCTGTGATCTAAGCAACTACATCAAGGACAGCAATGTATAATACAAAAACCATGCTTGAATCCCTGTCATCTTGGTCTTCTAAATGTGTACTGTTTCTAATGTCATATCAATTATTACTGTATTCTCTTTAAAATAAATTTTTAAAAAAGAGAAAAAAAGAACAAAAATTTAAGTTTTCTTGAAAACAAGCAGTAATATTCAATCATGTCCAATCGATTGAATTGTACATAATTGTATCTGTTAATCTGAGCAACAGATTTAACAATAAAAATAGATAATACATCAGCCACTGTTGATCAGCTATTCTTATTTTGAAAATCTGTAACATATGTATTTTTGTATTCTGCCCTGTTTCTGTCTTTGTTTCTGATTTTTGTTCTTTTTTACTCTTTAAAATAAAATTAAATTAAATTAAAACATACACACACAGTAAATGATGAAATAATATCACAATAGGCCTGCCATGTCCTTTAAGAAAATACTGAGCACAAATTCACATAATAAAACTTCAAGAAATTGAATGGCTGTGTGCTAGTTGGTGTAGTTCTGGCCACTATCACTATCTCCTTCCTCAGATGACCTCCCATCTCCTAATGCTTATCCTTTGAATCAGAAAAAAAATCTCATCCTGAGCCTGTCCAGACTTTGTTCTTCCTTTTTATCCCACTCATCCCAGCTCTATCTGGCACATGTATGTTTTGGTTTTGTGTCCAGTTCTGAACAATATGCTATTTTGGGGCCGGGGAGATGGCTCAGTGGAATAAGTGCTTGCCTGGCAAGCATAGGCATCTGAGTTCAATCCCCGGTTCTGAAAACAACAACAACAACAACAACAACAACAACAACACTATTTTGTGTTGACATGGGAACATCCTGGCTATTGGATGAGTTGCAAGGGCATCTTTAAGAAGCAGATTCAGGGAGATACCTGACTTTGATTAAAGGAGAGGAGATGAGGAGAAAGTTGCAAATCACATAGAAGCAATTTCTGATCCTAAAGAAACCTTTGCTTTATCTTTCTCATATTCATCTGCCACAGGAAGATCACTAGACATTTGCATCAATTCTACATGAAGGGCTTCTCAGTGGTATCCTCACAAAAATCTCGGACTACTGTATCTAATGTCATATCAATTATTACTATATTTCTCTTTAAAATAAATTTTTAAAAAGAGAACAGAACAAAAATTTAAGTTTTCTTGAAAGCAAGCAGTAATACTTGATCATATGTCCAATCTCTGCCCATTTAATGTATTTTGCAACTCTCATTCTACTATGGTCCAGTTATAGGAAAAATAGAGATGTCATCCTGAAGGTCAGTGAGAATTGAAAGAGCCTCCTCTTGCACGAGGACTCTGAAGGTCTCATGGCAGGACCCCTGACAACAATGGGCTGAGAGGTCAAGCCAGCCAAACCCCAACACGACCTTCTGTCAGGTGAGGGTGTCACTGGTCCCTACTACTGTTTCTCTGAGGTCCTGGCTCACAGGCTACTCCCCTAGTTCTATTTCCCAGGTTTTCCTGCCATAGGACATTTGGGCCATGACAAGGTCAGGAATGCCTAGTGGGAAGACAGCAGAAAACACAGGCATGAAGCTAGTGTGAAAGGATAGGAGTTAGCTGAAAGAAATAGAACTCAGCAATCCTTCTCAGGTGCCATCTTTGGTGTGGCTTCTCTTTCCCAAATTTGGGAAAGAGTTGATAAAATTTTTATGAAAAGTCCACTTCTTCATTTGCTAAGCAGCAACAAATGTCTCGCATCCCAGATGTAACAACAAACATAGACGCAATTCCTGATTCACTTCAGCAGAACAGAGCCCCTGGATGAGGGGTTGGATGGCCACTTTGATGCAGAGGAACCTGAGTGTGGGCATCTTGGTTTACATGCAGAGAGGTGCTGAAAAGTATAAGAGGCTGAGTCATGACTACTTGTCCTGGTCTCAGAAAAGGCCATTGGCTCTGTGTGAGAGCTGCGATGCGGCACTGACTACGTAACCATGCACCATTCTTGTGACATTAGGGAGAACACAGTTGGAAATGTCCAGTGGGAATCCAGGAAAGTCTATGGAGTCCTGGGAAGAAAAGGCTTTTCTTTTAACTGTATCCCACTTCTGTCAAAAATAGACCATGAAGAGGGTTCAGCACAGCAAAGTCAGTCTTTCTGAAGGATCATAAAACCAAGCCAGATAGTTAAGATAAAGCATGGGTCCATTCACAACAATTGTGTCAATATTTTCGAAAACAATGCATAAATATTCATGTCACTATGCCCAGATAAGGCAGGATGACCCAGAACTACTCCAAGTCTGACTGGATATTTTTGAATTTGCAGAAAACAAGGAAGACCAAAATGAGACTAAATAATGCGTGAAACATGTTCCACTATTAGTGAAGAGAACAGGTAAAATACGGAGATGGTGCACTTTTGTCATCTGTCTCCTTAGCTACATATCCAGTTTCATCACTAGCAAGTTGCACCTTCCACAAAATGCTAAAACAGACTTCACACATAGTCGTCATACTGGAGTGAGGCTGCCTTCCCTATAGTGCTCCACCACACTCTGCATTTCACTGTATGGCTTCACCAAGGTTACCACCTATGGTATATAGTTCTAGCTTGCACCTGGAGAAGGCTTCCAGCCTCTTCCCATCACCCAGCTTCAACAGTCTAGCCACATTCTTGAGGTGTTTAGAATTACAAAACATCCAACAACTTTTCAAGATACAAACAGCATACAGAATCATTATTTTGCACATTATTAAACTCACTGAATACAGAAAAAATTTCAAGTGGTTAAAAATTTCTGTGCAAGGAATATAAATAAAGTGACATAGCAGAAAAAAAAATAAACTCACTGAAAAAATAAAATTGAAAAGCAACTCCATTCACAATATCTTCAGAAAATACTTAGGAATACATTTAATTAAAGAAATGAAAAATCTCTATAATTGAAAGAATAAAGCATGGATGAAAGAAACTATAGAGGGGACAAACACAAACACACACACACCCATATGGGAAGACATCCTATGATTATGAGTTGGAAGAATTAATAATGTTAAAATAGCCATCCTATGTAAATTATGAGATTCATTAAAATTCCCATTAAGATGCCAATTACATTCTTTATAGAACTAGAAAAAAAGCAATCAAAAATATATATGGAGCCACAAAAGACCCACACAACCAAAGCAGTCCTGAAGGAATGGGAAAAAAAAAAGCTAAGCATCACACTACTTAGTTTCAAAAATACTGAAAAGACATAGAAATTAAAACAATATGATAATAGCATAGAAACAAACACAGAGACATAATACAAATGAGACATAATACAAATCCAGATATTTACTCATATATACAAACACCCAAACTTTCCTGTTTCTAGAAAAGCTCCGAGAAACTATACACACACACACACACACACACACACACACACACAGCAACTTAGCACCATATACAAAAATCAACTCAAGGGCTATCAATAACCTCAGTGGTGTAAGGGTGTAAGATCACTGACTGGGGATAAAAACCCCCAAAATGGAATGTGGACCTAAATATATGATATCATAGTAATCATAGAAAAATCAACAATTACATCAAGACAGTAGGGTAGGGAAAGACTTTTGGGTTAAGATGCTAAACACATAGGAAACAAATGTGCAAACAGACAAATTAAGAAGTGCTTTCATAGCAAAGAAATTAATCAAGAGTTGAGAGAAAAACTGCAGAACGGAAGAAAACCTTTGCAGGCTCTTCAATGGTTAAGGGATTAATATGGAATTAAACAGAAACAATAAAATCTGATTTAATAATGAGCAAATGATCTGAAGGGACAGTCTTTTCAAAAGTTATACAAATGGCCCAAAAGACATGAAAATTCACAACATCACTGTGCATTTGGGAAATACAAATCAAAATCAAGGCTATTAGTTTACTCCATTTAGAGTAACTGTAAGCAAAAGCAAAAATTAGCAAATACTAGCAAGAATGTGGGGAAATGTTTGTGAAAATGTAAATTAGTAACCATAAAAAGCACTACAAAAAACATAAAAAATTGAAAAATAGATTTTTGTTATGTCTCAGCAATCCCGCTACACTGTATTTGTCATACTTGATTGCATCAGCTTGAATAAGAAAAGCCAAACTAGAGGGCCGGCCAAATAGCTCAGTGGATTAAAGCACCTACAAGCAGGCATAGAGGCCGGGCGTTTGATCCCTGGGCCTGCCACGCCAGTCCCTCCCACAGGGCTCAGAGTAGGCAATTGAGACTGGGCGTGGTGGCACGTGCCTGTAATCCCAGCTCTTGGGAGGCTGCAAACAGGCAGATCACTATGAGTCTGATCTAGTAGTGAGACCCTGAATACCTTATAGACTCTTTCTTAAAAAAATACAAAAACAAAAAGCCAAAGCAGATTGGTTCAGCATAGCTCTGGGTGGCGAAGAGCTACCCTAGGTAGGACGGTTGTCAGCATGGCATACAAGGCGAGCAAAGCAGGAAGGCTCGCTTCTCTTTCTTTGGAGGCATTCCAGTCTTTACCTCCACCTTGGATGTCATCTCCTGGCTTCCAGTGTAGACTCTTCAGCCTCCAGCACAGACCCCCTGGCCTCCAGCATGGACCTTTCAGTCTTGTGGTGCAGCCCCTTTGGCATCACACGGACAATGCAGTGTGATACGGACTCACATGGGACACCGCAGTGAGCTTCAGGCTGACCAGATCCTTCGGATCTCCAGAACACAGACAACTTTTGCACTCTTCCACTCCTGACTCTGTGGGCTGCGGTAAAACCTATCTTGTAAATTCTTATATATTTGCATATCTTGTATTAAATGTTTCTCTAATAAGCACTGACTCAGCGCTCCTTTGCCATACTTTTCCACCAGGTCCTGCCTCCGAGCCAGGCAGCCATTTAAAACCACATGACAAAATAAGCTGAGTGTTGTGTCCTAGTGCTGGGAAGGTGCCTAATACAAGCACCACTCCAGTGACTTTGATATGGAATCAATCCAAGTGTGCATCAGCTGATGGAATATATATATATA
>NW_004524833.1:2430673-2436540 GCF_000260255.1 Octodon degus | reverse complement strand
AATTTGGTACAAGGTCTCACTGTGCATCTCAGCCTCACAGCCATCCACCTGTTTTCAGCCTCCTCAGCACTGGGATTACAGGCATGCCCCATCATACCCAGTGTTGGTGCCTGGATCAGCACCTGGTGGAAGGCCCTGGGGATGGACCCTCCATGATACATAATGCTGGGTATTAAGCCCCCGCCTTGCGCTTGCCTAAGCAGGTGCTTATTTTGCAGAGCAATATCCTAGCCCTCCTTTGCATTTTTTTTTTTTTTTTAGCCATGAAAGGTTGAAATGCTCTGATCTGCAGCAGTGGAGATGGAACATGAGAAGCGTAGGTTGAGTTAAATGAGCATGACCCAGAAAGCCAGCACTGCCCATTGTCACTAGTGTAGGCTGGAATATGTGGTCTCCTAGAGAGCAGACTACACAGATCGCAGATCGTTAGCATCTAGGGAGTGGAGAGAAAGTGAGGGATGGTGACAGCAGGAAATGGGTACAACAGTCAGCATGCCCTGGTCTTTCGCCTAGACTTTTGTTATTGCTGCTGTCAGTGGTGGCAGTTGTGGTGATAGTGATTAGGGCTTTTTTGGTTCTTGCTGTCATTGTGGGATTTTACTTTTAACTGTTAGTAAAAATTAACCATGGGGTGAAAGCTAAATTTTAGTTCTCGAAAGGAAAAGGAGGCTAAGAATTTGTTTTTTTCAAGCAGTTCAAAAATTTATTTGAATGTTTATGGAAGCCTTGTATCATTTTCAATAAAAGGTTCTTAGGTTTATTGTTTCAGTTCAGTTGATACGGAATAGCATTATAAAATCCAGGGTCTATGGTCTTCCTACACCAGAGCCATCTGGGTGCTCTGTGAAAGGTGGAGAACTCTGGGACTCTCTTCCACCACAGGCTTAGGGACTGCAGCCCAGCTTGTATCTCCATGTGTCCGCAGCTGATTTTCAACTTGAGAAACACTTCTTCCTACTTTTTAGAGTAGACAGTTTTACAAGATGATGAAGAAGGAAAGATGTAATCTTTCAATTTAGACTTCAAGGATCAGTCTTTTGAGTTTCTTAATGATAGTTTTCTTTTATATTTATTCTAGGGGCTCACGCAGCAATGAAAAGTAAAACAGGCAATGAAAACCGATTCCTTATACGCATTTCACTTTAATAGCCACCCTAAAGACTTTCATTGCTTCTCACCCACCCACTCTGCAAGTTATGTTGGCCTTTACTACATGTATTTAGCAACATATATAAATCTCTATCATACATTTATACACACAGCCATATGCTATGAGGACGGTGAAGACACAGACTAGGCTTCGTACAGGGCAGCACAGGCCAGTCCATGCTGCTTAAGGACCAGCACAGCCTACTATAGGCAAGATGATGGATAGCCTTGGTGTCACCAACAATCCCTAATTCTTCTGAGAGAAATAAGAATGACAAAGTGGAGCAGCCTATTTAAAAGGGGTCAGTACAATTCAGAGATCACACAAGTGAAAATCAGAAGGCGTGGAATAAGCAAAAGTGGGCATCCAGGAACTCCCACATTCATCACCTGGATTCCAAGGATTCGGGTGCAGTGGTGTAGACCAGAGCGTGGCCCTGCAGAGCTGGCTGGAGAGTTGAGTGACACTGTCCGGCAGAGCACCGCCACTCCGCAGTGTGCTTCTTGAACTGCCTGAGGACGGTATCTTGAGGTGAGGGCCTACTTCCCCTGAGTTGGCTGTCTGAGGTGACAAACATGCATGGCAGATGCCTGGCCGAGGAGGCTGTTTAGAAGCAGTGTCATGGGGTCTCCTATGCAATCTCAGTGTTTTGCTAAGTGCTAGGCCCAGTGGACCTTGGCTACTAGTATTTGCTGCTGCCAGGAAGCCATCTGCCCTTTCCACTGTCCCACAGGACACATCTCTGTCTCCTGTTCTGGACCTCCAGCAGGCCCAGAGGGATAAGGCCCACGTGCTCATCAACAGATAGGCAGCTGCACCAAAGGGGGGCAGGCCCACTCTTCCTGCTGTTTTAAGGACCTCTGGTGGCTTCGCTTCTTGTGTGGCTCCTGGAAGGCAAGGGTCACGAGGCTGGAGTGCACAGCAGAGCCCTTAAGGACTTCACCTGCAGACAAAAAACAAACAAAAACCAAGCCTCTTCAGAGAGGACTGTCAGACTGCTGACGGCCCCCTGAGGCTTGCTGAGAGCTAGGTGGTGCCAGAAGCCAGAGGCTGGTGAGAATGGGTTAGGAGGTGAGGTGAGGGCTGCTCGGAGCCTGGAGGAGGTAGAGGGGCACGAGGTGAGGGGAAAAGCCCCAGCGCTCGGAGATTACTGCTGGTCTCCACCAAGCATTGCACACTGTGCGACCGCATCTTATGACTCCCTCTTCAGGGCCCTACGCAACCTCAGGTCATGCTGCAAGTCATAGGATTTGAAGCCAAAATCAAATTAGCCTTTGCCAGGTCCTGCGAGACCAAATGCTAGGCACAAAACATGCACACGTCTGGATAGCCTGCTGGAGGAGGCAGAGCACGTTTTGTGGCTGAGTCCCTTTTAAGCCCCGGTTATAAGGATCAATTCAGCAAAGATCATGTAAGTCTAGTTCCACTTCTTACAGATAGGGAGGGTCACAGACACCAAGGGGCCAACAATAGCCATCAGTGGTGATTCAGGCTTTGGAGCCAGGCCTTGGCCCTCCCAGTAGCAGGAGGGAAGCAGTGAGGAAAGCTTCTACACCAGAGGGAGCCAGAGCTCCAGGAGGCTGCTAGTTACCTTGGCCCGGACAGGAATAAGGCTGGACAGAGGCAATCTTGTGAGTGTTGTGCTAAAGAGGCTCAGGAAAGAAAGAGATGAAAGAAGAACCGAAGGGAATTAGCAAAAAGAAAGTGCGACTGAAATCACCACCCGAGCTGCATTCCCTGTGGAGGTCGACACTCAGGTTATAATTTAGACACAAATCTAGGAATATACTAAAAAGACTAAGTTTAAAGTGTAAGTTTTATAGTTTAGTTCCTGATTGTTAACACATTTCTAATTTATCTCTTTTTTCTAAAGTACTCTCTAGGGAATAATTGGCACTTAGCATTTGAGTGCCTGGTTATTATCTTTTTGGTCAATCAGACTCAGTGGATCTTTCTTGATGTTCTTTAAAGAAAATCACATCAAAATGAAGCAGCTCTTCTAAACCCAACAATGTGCAGTGAAATCACTCTAAGGCTGCACTTGCTTATATTTAGGAGACATCGGAATGCAGAAGTGACCCCATATCCCTTTACAGACAACTAATTCGCAGACAGACCTGGGATCTCGCTGTCCTGAGGCCAACTGTACTGCACCCCTCCAGGCTCCTCACTGGGGCAAGGAGTGGCCAGATGGTGGTGAGGTGGGTGTACCTAGCTCAGGAGTAGGCGCAGTGGGCCCACGAGCAATAGGATGGCAGCTCCGAGGAGGCTCACTAGGACCTGGGATCCCACAAGCAGAGTCTCCGAAGGTCATAGCAGGCCCCGAGCACCTACAAGTCTGATGACAGACTCTGGTAGGGTGGTCAGGTTCTGAGGCTTTGACTGCTGGGACTGCTGCAGTTGTTTCCTTACCTCCAAATTTGTCCTTGCCTTCTTTAAAACATCATGGGTCCGGGTCACTGAAACAAGAAAATAAGGCAAAAGTTACTAATGAGGTCCTACTTGAAGCATTTTCTTCTGGCCACTCAGCCTGGGGTCTCTTGTGGACTCTATCCTCCTGCTCTCTGCATCCCCAATGACTCCTGGCCCAGGAGGGTCAGAGTGCTGCACCGTCACATCTCTCCTGACTCTGGGCCTTCTGGTTGGCTCCTGTGCAGCATCCGGAGCACCTGAAACGCCAGCCCCTCCCCGTGTCCTGAGCTCCTGGGCACCTACGCTGGCTGACGATGAACTGCTCCATGCTCGCCTTGTGCTGGTTGGCCATCTTCAGACGCTCCGCTGTGCTCTGAAGGAGCCGCTCTTGTTTGGACACTTGGGCGCGAAGGTCCAGGAGTTCCCTTTCCATTGCCTCTCCCTGGAGAACAGGGACAGGCTCTCATGCTTTGTGGATTTACAGCCCAAAACGTAGCTCCACCGTCTTCTTAACACTCTGGACTGAGTTCCCTCCACTAGTGTACCTCTCAAAATCCCAGCTGTGGACCACTGGGGACAAGGCCACTGGGGTGATAATGGAGAAACTTAGAGCAAGAGATTAGCACAGGCCTACACTCCTGCTGCCAAGGAAGCCTTGACTTCAGATAGCTACCAAACTGCAAATAAGACCTTGAGCTCAGTCTTCGTATAAGCTCTAGCATGGGGCCATTGCAGTTGAGACTTGGAAGCTTAGGGAGATTACATCTGGGGAGAAGCGCTGGCCGAAGGCTCCTGTGCGAGCTCATAAATATTCATGCTAACATGAAGGGGGTGAAACACTCCCCTAAGATTACCACTGTTGGATCCACAGGATATCAGGGGCAGTGATCTCGCAATAAGAGCCTAGGGAAGGGGAGATTGAAACCTGCTACCCGAGAGCCTGCCACCCAGAACCAGCCCAGATCCCAGCAGGCCCTGAGGGGTGGCTGGCTTTCCCAGGCGTGGTTTGGAGGGATTGCAGAGAGTAGCTAAGAGAGGTGACAAACTCATGGGAACATTCTGTGACCTTCTGCACAGAACTGAGGGGTAGAGAAGGGGTGCTGAAGCTCCAATAGGTGCCTGACTTTCAGCACAGCCAGATTTCAGACTGTAGAAACTGGATATTTAGGGCTAACCAGGGTAAATATATCTCTGCTTCTCCACTTCCTTCCCTTCTCTCCATGATTTCTTATCCCAGGGGTGGTATGGTAGTAGGAGAAGGGATACAGTCAAAACTTCAATGAAAGCAGCGGCCACGGGCTGGGGTCTCCCTCTTGTACGCTCCCCTATGGTCCTGTCAACCTCAACTCACCATACAGTTCCTGACCTTCAGGAAAGCTGTAGGTCTAAGAGAAAAGAACAAGCCCAAGGCCGGAGTTTCTGGGTTTGAGCCAGCAGAAGACACTGGGTTCTTACCGCTTTGGCAGGCAGCACAGGGCCAGGGGAGCTTGGCAAGGCTGCTCGCCAGAACATTGTGAGGAGGGATGCTGCCTCCTCCAGGGCATGGTGCAAGGCACTGGTGCTGCTCCGAAGCTCATGGACGCCTTTGCTGCCCAGCACCTGGGGAAAGGAGCAGGAGGCTATGGACATCACTGAGACCGAAGTATCCTATTTTACCCTGAGCTTAGGGCTCCAGCTCCTTTGTGAGTGACGCAGAGCACAAGCCCACTTGTACCTATAAAACCCTGACCTTTCTCTGTCTCAGCACCAAAGTGCGGCTCCAGTTACCTGGAATCCCTCCTCTACCTGAGTATCTGATAAGCTTTTACAACTTATCCCTGTGTTGTATCCTATTTAAAGCTGTTACTCTCCTTGTCTGCAATACAAGACCATTTCTACACAGGTGCACTCATAGCACAGAGGAAGACCTCTAGCCCTGTGCTTGGGGCCTTATTGTTCTTGACCCATGTCTTGCCTGCACTCAGAGGGAAGACTTGACCCATGTCTTGCCTCTGAGTGCAGGCTCTTTGGCGCCAGGCTGTCCCCATGTATCTGCAGGTCTCAGTGTCTGGTCCTTCTCCAGAGTGAAAAGCTCTGAGCAGCATGGCTTACTTCTGCCCCTGCCCCTACTCAGTCTGAACTGTGGTCTCCTGGCTGCCCCATTCCTCCCATTCCACATATGATGGCCATCCAGATACAACTCCCTCAGTATCTGTCCATCTGGTTGGTTTTACCCACAAGATTTTTTTCTTTCGTTCTTTTTTTCTTTCTTTCTTCTTGTTCTTGTTCTTGTTCTTCTTGTTCTTGTTCTTCTTCTTGTTCTTCT
>NW_004524833.1:2425220-2430554 GCF_000260255.1 Octodon degus | reverse complement strand
TTCTCCTTCTCCTTCTTCTTCTTCTTCTTCTTCTTCTTCTTCTTCTTCTTCTTCTTCTTCTTCTTCTTCTTCTTCTTCTTCTTCTTCTTTGTACCAGGGATTGAACCTGGTCTCAGCACCAAAGCGTGGCTTTGGACCTTGCACTTGCCAGGCAAGTGCTTATGCCACTGAGCTATATCCCTGGCCCCAATCTGGTTGATTTTCATCTGCCTGCAGATGGCCAGATGCCAGCCTGACCAAAGGTAGTGCAGTACAGCGCCATGTGCATGGCAACACCTAACAGATGCTCTATGAGGACAGTAAGAATGCTGCCCAGGGTTTCTGTGGCTCTGAGGACAAAAATCCAGTTAGCTTTATCTTCAGAAGAGCAAAACTTATAGTAAAAGGAGGAGAGAGAAAAGAAAGGACCTGGCTAGAATAAATGTAAGATGCTTTTGTAGCTGAGGGGAGATGTACAGTATGAAAAGACATAACGGGAGGAGGTACAATCAGAGGAAGAAAGGGCACCCAAGAGGCAAGAGTGCAGCTAGGAGCTCACGGTCTGCTTACCTCTGTGCCCTGCACTTCCAGGCCAGGGAAGCTGAATGCTGGCCTCACGAGAGACAGTATCTTTTGGGCCAGCAGTTTGCCCTCCCCAAGCTGCTGTCTTAGAGCACTATAATCATCAATGTGGCCTATCACATGGCGACCATGCTTGTTGGCAAAGGAGCCATCAGGAGCGTCACCCTCCAACTTAGGAGGGTCCTTTATTACTGGAGGAACAGTCAAACCCAGGTCTGAAAGAAAAAACAACAAAATCAGAACTGCTGTGACTCATGATGATCAAGGCCCGGACCATGAAAGACAGCATTCAAAAATACAGGGTGGGTGAAGTCCACAGATATATTCTGGGTTCTACTTGTTTATCATCTTTCTTATATCAGTTTATAATAATAAACTTTCCAGAAGACAAATTCTAGGCTTACTGGAAATTGAAGTGCTCAGGGTAAATTTATTAATAAATAATAGATTTCAGGGTAGAAAAGACATAGAGAAGCAATTCAGTAGATACAAAGAACACATTTAAGAATGGCTACACTACAGAGGGATGATGTGAAAACTGAGCAGTAGATGCTGGAAGACTGACAAGAAAGGCGCCAGAGAAAGTACAAGGTGTAGGGCCACAACCCTTGCAGAGATGGCTCTAAGCTCAGGCAATGTACTTCTAGAGAACCAAGGCTTGTTTACATTAATAACTTACATAGCTGTCACTTCACCTTTTCCCCCATATTTACCACTTGTCCTGTTGACCGTGGCAGTGTCTGAGCCAGGAGCAGAAGAGGAGCCGGAGGGGACCAGTGCTGGAGAGCTCAGGCCCACATCGCGGACTGGAGGAGAAGCAACTGCGTCTAAAGAGGAAAGACAGCACAGTGTCACAGGCACAGTGCCGGGACCCACGGACGCCTGCACAGTGAGCTCAGGCACAGCCCCCTTTTGTCAGAGAGGAGAAAAAATAATAAAACAAAATTTCAAAATGAGATAAATAGAGGGTAACAATGGTTAATACATTGTGTATTGTCATCTTTAAATTAGTTACTCAGAGTGTAAGATATCAGCATTTAATTGTCCACATGATACTAGCACAAACCTTCCTTTTCAATGAACTAAGAGAAATTAACAGAAATAAGAGAGGGGCCAGGGAGATGGCTCAGTAGAATAAGCACTTGCCTGGCAAGTGCAAGTTCCTGAGTTCAATCTCTGGTTCCACATACAAAAAAAAAAGAATGAAGAGACATTAGTACTATACCTTAATTATCTGATATATATATATATATCTTTTCCTTTCCTGATTTACTCGGTTCTACCATCATGATTTTTCTTTCTTTTCAAGTTTCTTCCCACTTCACAATATCTATTGTACATTTGAATCTTATTTTCACTTCCAGCCTATTACACTAGTGCGACAATATGATGCTTACCCATATGCGTCTGGTTTGTTTCACTTACGAGCATGGTCTTGAGTGGCATCCATTTACCTATAAAAGTCTCCAGTTTATCATTCTCTAGGGCTAAGTGGTACCCCATTATCCCAAAAGACCACATCCTCTTCATCTGCCCCTTGGTCGATGGGCATTTGGGCTGTCCCAAGACCTAGCCACGGCAAACGCACAGCCTAGTGCTTACTACTCAAGATTCAGGTGGTGTGATTCAGCTCTCTCACAATTATCATCCATGTATCACAATAAAATAACAAGAACCAAGGAACGGACCACGCAACTCAGAATGTTTCCATTTTCCCAAACAAAGAGATCTTCCTTTAATTGAAGGCTATTCCAAGAGAAAATAGCTTCTACTTTTAAAAAGTATTAAGTAAAATTTTATAAGCCCAATTTCAAATGTAATTTTGTGTGGTGGCTAGTATCATGCTTTGTGGGAAAATATTCCTAAATGTACATCGCATATATGTTTGTAGCAGCGTAGCTCACAATAGTGAACTCTGGAAGTGGCTCGTATGTCCATCAGGAGAAGCATGGATAAAGAAAATGTGACATTTATCCACAATGGAATATTACTCTATCATAAAAGGATAAATCTGAATCATTTGTAGGAAAATAGATGCATCCTGAGACCATAATTTCAAGTGAAATAAATCAGACATATAAGTGTAAATACCACAAGGTTTCTCTTATATGAGAAATCTAAATCTAAATAAATATATGAGAAACCTAAATACAAATAAAGGGCAAAATACAGTCATACCTTGATTAATTAAATTTGATGGTTAGATTCAATACTGATCTTACGGGGAAATTTGATTAAGTGTGAGACCAGTTCAGTTTGTAACCAAAATTATGGAAGGAATTACATTTGTCAACCAATGTTGCACTGCACGAAGCAGGGAGATATGAGATTTTTTTTTTTTTTTAAGGGAAGGGACCAAGAGATGAAGGGATGGGGAGAAAAGGGAGGAAATGGGATGAAAACAGAATTAAGATGTGTTATGCTCATGTGTCAATTCCCTATGATGCACACAACTGTTAGTACTGCATGTATCCTAATAATAAAAATAGAAATATAAAAAAAATTGATCAATGATGAGGGGTATAGTTTGGGGCTATAGTACTTATACAGCATGTGTAGGGCCCTATGTTCAATCCCCATGCAGAAAAAAATGTTGATCAAAGAATGTATGAGTTCATGAAGGATGATATTCAATGTTTGAGTCTCTATCCTGCTGAGTAGTACTGGGGGAAAAAAAGTCATCTGAGAATTTAAAGCAGAAGGCTTGGTGGGTTAAAGGTCTTCTATTGGACACCAGAAAGCAGCCATAGCAAGGAGAAAGCAGAAAGTGTCACAAACAACAAGTCCTGCTCATAGACAAGACTAGCTCAGGGGCTGGTGAGATGGCTCAGTGGTCTAAAGCACCTACTTAGAACAAGTTAAGCAAAAGCACAGGGACTGCGGTTCAATCCCCAGCACCACATGCCAGCCAGCCCCGCCCCCTGGTGGGCTGAGCTGGCCACACACACACAAAATAAATAAATAAATATAAAAAATAAATAAATAAATAAAAATAAAAAGTGGAAGGAGGGCCAGGGAGATGGCTCAGTAGAATAAGCTTAAAAAAAAAAAAAAAAAAAAAACTAGCTCAGAACTCATTGTCTAGCTCAGGCTTCTGGCGAGGAGGAGGAGGAGGAAGAGGAGACGATGAGTGAAGAGAGTGCATCTAAAGGAAAAATACACAACAGGAAGTAGAAGTTGAATATGTCAAGAAATTGGGAAATGGGGGCTCTGTTAACATTCACATCAAAATGGAGAGAAGTTAAGATTGAGATGAACTGAGGAAGGAGGGAGAGATTGGGTGAATACGATTATCTGAAGAGACAGCCAAGAGGCAGAAGTGGACAGCTATCACCTGGAGCAGATGTGCCCACACCCAGCACTTTGTCAAGGCCTAGTTTCTCTTAGGGACAGAAGCATTTTACCACACTCCAAGTTCCCCCCAAGAGCGAGAAAGGAAGGCTGGGCCAGCCTGGAAAGACCAGTGAGACTGAGACAAAGCGTGGTGAGGCAGAAGGAACACAGAGTACTTTAAAGCTTCTCCAACTCGAACCTGACCCTGAGGAGCACTGGTGAGGGGAGGTGGCCCCTCCCATTACAAACATCTTGATGCCTCCCCACTGGCTGCCCTGGTGCCCCTTCCCTGCCTACCTTGGAAGGACAGCTGCTTGTTTCCAGGGTTGCTGACTGGAAAGTTCTGGCTAATGGAGGAGGGGCTGAGGCTGGCTTTCGCAGCACCATAATCCAACTGTTGCTCCAGCTGCAGCCGCAGACAATTGTTCACCTGAATGCTCTGCTCCAGCTGCCCTCTTAGAGCTTGGATCTCTGCCACCAGGTGGTTCAAGTCACTGCTCAAAGAAATCTGGTGACAGGCATCCAGGTGGAAAGCTGCAAGAAGAGAGAGGGGCACTTCTAAGCACTTGTGAGAACACTGCTCTGTGAAATTCCCTTCTGCTGAGGATCCAACTATAATCACATCCAGCATGGAATTTTTCAAATTACTCCTTACTCCTAGCGTGCACCTGAATTGCAGACAATAACAAGTTTATTATTTCATCTCCTTATTAACCTTAGTCTTGCAGGCTAGAAAACAGGGTTCTTCAAGGCAAGAGGTCAGCAGTGAACTGAAAACAGGCAGGGGCGCAGAGATCAAGAGAAATCAACAAGAAGAGGGAGGAAGGCACCAAGACCTCTAGGAGCACGGAGAACAGGTGCCAGGCGCCTTAGAGCAGGAGTCCTGACTAAGTAACATTTTCAATTGCTCCATGTTTCTCATCACACTCATATTTCTATATACTATGGTGAGGAGACCTGAGAAATAATCTCTAAGGCCACCATCCTTTGTCTGAAAACCTTAAAGCCAACCATATTTCAAGAGGCAGATCTAGTTTTGGTTTTTCACAAGGCAAAAGGGTGCATGTGCCTCCATACTTTGTACTATTTGCATCTAGCCCACACCTTAACTCACTACGACGTTACTTCTCACTAATGTGAATATTCTCATTAAGCAGAAAGACTATGAATATCCTCTGGTCATTTCATTTCATGACTCTATGAAAAAGCTTTTAATTAGACATCATAATGGATTTTAGAATTAAAAATAAGAGATTATGAGGCTTTAGTAGTAGTAGTAGCTTGAAATGAATTCTATTTTTATATATATTTTTATTGAGAAATAAATATGAATGAGACAGTTTCACAGCTGATTAATAGGACAGTTTTGATAGTCAATACACTGTACATTGTTATCTTCTTAGTGGTTATCCATAGTACAAGAAGCAGACAGGATATTCT
>NW_004524833.1:2395377-2424564 GCF_000260255.1 Octodon degus | reverse complement strand
TTGTTAACCCTCCAGAAGAGAAGCTAATTATTAACCTGCAATATATGCAGTTCAGTTTACCCTATCTGTCTAAATATCAGACATTTTGGTATATCCTGGAACAGGTATTTTCCATCAGATATTGATATGTTGAACTTTAAGTCCTTACAGAATATGAAGGAATAATAATTATATAAAAGTAGAAATAAGCATTTACATATTTTTACAAAGAAATTTAGAAACCTAACCATATACGGAATTGTAAGTCCTTATATTAGGGAGACAATACGATATTTACAGATGTGGGTCTGGTTTATTTCACTAATAAGCATATCTTTAAGGGGCATCCACTTAAATATGAAGGCTTCAAGTTTATCATTCTTCATAGCTGAGTAGTACTCTATTATATGAAAGTACCACATCTTTTTCAACCATTCCACATGTGAAGGGCATTTTGGTTGTTTCCAAGATCTGGCTATCACGAATTGTGCTACCATAAACATAGGTACGCATATATCACTATGATATGACACTTTCAGTTCCTCCAGGAAAATTCCCAGTAGGGGGATAGCAGGCTTGAAATAAATTCTAAAATCCCCATGAACTGAAAGAAGAACATAAAAGTTGATTTGCTTTAGGGTGAGGTGGCTTCAAAAATTAATCCCAACATCCATGACATACCTCCCTCTTTCCCTAGATCCAAATTCTCACTAAATTTCACTTATTGCTTTCTGAAAAGTTTTACATACATCCATTGCCTTTTATCTTCCCAATAGCATCTTGTATTAGACTCTTACCTTTTAATGCTCCCCAAATCAACATTCATTCATTTCCCAGATCATAGTAACTCCTCATACCTCTAGTGTATCCCCTCAGACTTAGAATCTTAAACTTCTGTTTTTGTCAAGTACTAACTTTTGTTGAGAAAAAATGTATTTCGTTGCACATTCACTCTGTTGTCATTCACTCTTTATTTAGGTCTACAGAGAATCACAAAACACAAGGGTTCTTTACCTGACCATTCTTCAGATACACACTTGAAGAAGTTCTCATCTCCTTATAATCTTTCCCAAGCTTGAAAGGCTTTTAGCTTCTTTAATCTGTTCAGGATTTCTTGTTGCCTACCACTCCATTAGTGGTCTCCATTAAGTTCTGTAGTATGTCCAAGTCCATTTTACAAGATGATACCTGTTATGGTTTGTGTCTAGGTGTCCCCTTCCCCAAACTGCCTCATACAGTCATGAGGCAGGCTTCTAGAGTTTGTGATTAATTCATGATCCAGTGTGAGGATTATGGGGTGTGGGTACTACACCCACCCTGAGGCAGATAACCTGAGCACAATATAAGGAGGGAAGAAAGAAAAAAAGGCCGGGGAGATGGCTCAGTAGAATGAGCGCTTCCCTGGCAAGCACAAGGGCCTGAGTTCAATTTCCAGTTATAAAAAAAAAAAAAAAAAAAAAAGGAGGGAAGAGAAGAGAAGCCTCCCAGCTTCCCCAGCAACTGCTCCTCCTTTTGCTCTTTGCTGTTTTCCACCGCTATGAATGGCTGCTCTCTGCCATGTGTCACTCTGCCTAAGAGCCAACTGATTATGGACTGAAACCTACACTAACTGTGAGCTAAATAAACCTTTCCTTTCTTAATCTTGGGTGTCAGCTATTTTGTTCTAGCACCAAGAGAAAAGTAACTAAGACAGTACTCCAAATCTAACTATATCTTAGGTGAGGTCTTACCATGGGCATCATAGTCACAGTATTATGATCTCAGGTTAAGTTGGCTTTTCCAGAAACCCTTCATATAATATCCTTGTGTAAAACTGTTTCTATCTAAATTCTCTACCCTTAAGCCTATGGATGATTACAGAGGCAATCTCCCCATCCTGTACTTTTATCATTGATATTCTTAAACCAAGCTTAAATTTTATTTTTTATCATTGCTAAACTTCATCACATTGATATCCACCCTCTGCTATACTTACTGTGTGTTACAGTTTATATCTAGGTACTCCCCTAAAGCCTCATAATAAGCAGGACCTTGGAAGGGGAAGGGATGACAGGGACACTACAGCACTTTCTGTTGGACGTGGGTCCTGGCCCAAAGAGGTGGCCACTGTATGTGTGCCTTTGAGGTCACAGCTCCCTTCCAGGTCCTCCCTCAATGCCTTTGCTCTTTGTATGCTGTGACATGAACAGCTGTTCCTCTGCTATGTCCCTCTCCCATGATACTGGCTGAAACCTCTACAAAATGTGAGCTATTGGATATTGTGTGCCAGGTATGAAGAGAGTAATTAAGACCACTGTAACTTGCTAACATTATGCTTCAAATACCCCTTTCTAGCTGCAGAAGACAAATATGAAAAAACAGATTCTCAAATATTAGTTTATTATTTCATAGATGGCAAATGTCCTCAGTAAAAGCCATTAATATTTAAAACTATGCCTGAAATTTAAGTCCTATTAATGTCTAGCATTTTATAAATGATTTTTCTTTTGTTTTTAGTTTTGAATTTCTTTTTTTCTTTTTTTTAATGTGTTTTGTACAGAGTCTCACTACACAGCTCAGGCTCGTAGTGATCCTTCTGTTTTCAGCCTCCCCAGCACTGAGATTACAGGCATGCATAGCCACACCTGATGTTGGTGGCTGGCTCAGCGGGCCCAGGGGTGGGGCCAGCACAGTGTGTGGTACTGGGGATTGAACCCTGGTCCCTGCACTTGCCTAAGCAGGTGCTTAGTCTGCTGAGCTATCTCACTGGCCCTTAGCTTTGAGTTTCTTTATGTTTACACTGGGGAATAAGTTCAGGGTAGAAAATAATGTTTGTTATATGGGATGTCATAATAATGTTATTTATAATACTTAAGGTTTTTTCAAATGACAACAGCTCTAGGACAGTTCTTTGCATTAAACACACACACACACACACACACACACACACACACA
The DNA here is from genome assembly GCF_000260255.1 of Octodon degus. Classification (NCBI taxonomy): domain Eukaryota; kingdom Metazoa; phylum Chordata; class Mammalia; order Rodentia; family Octodontidae; genus Octodon; species Octodon degus. The sequence goes on along the minus strand of NW_004524833.1, from coordinate 2,421,651 downwards.
GACATATTTTTTGGCAAAAAAGAATCCACCCATTGATTAATTTGTTCCTGGGCATATTTAATCCTGTGTGGTGTTGTTAAAGGCACCCAAGATAGACCCTTCTCATAACACCAACACCTTACACTTGCTTCTATAGAGAAGAGGGGGAGGGAACACCTACCTTTCAGGTCCATCTTGGAATTCCCATAAAGTGCCTCATAGATCTGAAGCTCCGACTGCAAGGACTGGAAGAGCTGCTGTTTCTCTTCACACTGCTGCTGCAGGAGGGCCAGCTTGTGCTGCAGCCTGCCAGGGACAGGCAAGGGCTCACTGGGCTGGCAGGGCCACTCAGCCACACCAGGATATTAGCCTGTGAGCCTGTCACTGCCTCATAGAGTTTTAGCCCCAGATGTCAACTAAGGGATCAGACAGACAGTCAACTAGGTACGGTGACTTAGCATGAAGCTGTACCACTAGCCAGCTCAGAGAAGAGGAGAGACACTCGAGGACAGTCTCCTCACTGACACTGCAGGCTTATCTCGCTGCCAGGCAGCTGCAGAGCTTACACTGGGGACAAGCATCAGACTCGTGCTGGTGTTGCACCTCCAGACAATGGTGTGAATACAACTTTGGGAATAACTGGATGCACAGGAATGTTCTTTTCCAATCTCTGGGATGCAAAAGCCCTCTATAACAGAACTTCAGCTTCTCCACTTTGGAGAAAAAGCATTCCCAGAAGGGCCTTCTTTCTGCTTGAAGTCACCCAGGCAGCAGGAAGAACAGAGAGGAGTGAGAGCTCCAAAGAGGTCACTACTGTCTTGCTAATGTTCCCTTTTTCTAAATCTGAATGTGACCACCTTCCTTATCACCCAGGTCCCTCTTACCTGGAGTCTTTTTCCTGGAGGGACAGTCGCTCTTCCCTAAAGTGCATGATCTCCTGCTGCTTCTCCTGCAAGTCTTCCAAAAGCTGCTGCTGCCCCATCTTCTGCTGCTCCACCTCCTTCTCCAGCTCTTGAAGCCGGGATTGCGAGGAGAGAAGAGCCTCCCTCAAGCACTCTGTCTCCTGGGAATGCCCTGTGGGCAGAACACAGGTGTGTGTGGTGGAGTGTCGAAAGCTTAGCGGGGACAGGAGCTGCAACATGCCTGTCCCCGCAAGCAGAACTCCGGAGAAGGAGAAGAAGGCTCGGTACCAGGAGGCAAAGTGCTTGCTCCACCGGATCCCACACACCCCGGGGGCTGAGCACTCCTTCTGCAGGGTCATGATGCTCTTATTCATTATGGTCTCCTTCACACTTACAGAAGACATTCTGGTTTCCAGAGCTCACCATTTTCCAGGTGGACACATGCCATCTACTTGAATTTTGCCAAAGCTCAATAAGATTTCTTGTCTATGGTGTTCACAATATGTTGTATTCATTCTTTTTACAGTGGGGCTATTTGTTCCTTTCTGACGAGGCAATACCTAATCACATATTCCCAGAGATGACTGACAGTGACCTTGAGGATAGGATACAGGTTCAGGCAGTCCTCTGGGGTCGAAGCTACCTGGACCCGGCAAATTGTACACATATAAATCTCCTAATTTTCTCACCCGTGAGACCCGTTCTAGTCTTTCCCAGCATGCAGTGCTAGTTTAATCGCTCAGTTTCTATCCATTAACTTTTGTTATCCTCCTCAAACAGGGGAATTTTCCTCTCCAGCCTTCTCACTTGAAAATGGCTAATTTAGAAATATCTTTCAATGTCTTTTGCCTCTGCAAGCATGTCTTCATTCTGGACCTAATCCTGAGAATTCTTAATTCTTAGTCTTTTTTATGGCTATTTAATAAATGTTTATAAATAAAAACAATTTGTAATTGATTTGAGGAAGTTAATTAACATGGTCAGCTGTCTCCAAAGCCACATGGGCAATGACACCAACGTTCCAGTAGGGAACGTTCCGGAGGAGGCTTGCTAGTGTCTCCCGACACAGTTACAGGAGTGCTGCTAACAGTGCAGCCTGAGTATACGAGTGAAGGGATGCAGTGCAAGCTAGAGAGATGGCCGAGCAGGACCAAGAGGGAAGTGCAGAGCTACAGCAGTCTGGAGACACGTGATGGGGAATGCAGAAACACGCGGTCCTCCCTTCAGAGGGTCCAAATCAGCCATGAAGGAGAACAGATCATGTTCCACTACAGTTTAGATTGCAAATGCCCTCCGAAAGTCTACTGTGTTCCAAGGTGGGACTCGGGAGGGGACTGGAGCACAGGGTTGCTACACTCATCCATGGGCCAACCCACTGATAGGATCAGAGCTGAATGTACCACTGGGATGTAGGAACTGGTCGGAAAATGTGGGTCCCCAGGGCATGACTCTGGAGGGTGCACCTCTCTTTTCTCTCTGATTCCTGGGTGCCATGAGGTAAGCAGCTGCTCCCTGCTACCCTCCTACCCTGATTTTTTGCCTTAAAGCCAGAAGACCATGGGTTGAATTCCCTGTAAAATACGAGCCAAATTAAAACTCTCCTTCTTTAAGTTGTGTTGGTCCTTGTGTCCCAGTAACAGGAGAGCTGACTAATATAGATCCAAAATGATAGGATGACAGCTGGTGACCCTGGGCATGTGCAGGTAGACTTTATAAAAGCAATGGACTTCCTAGTGCCATTCATCCCAGAGCCGAAGAAACTGAGGGTCCATGAGACTTGCCAAGAAGTGGCTCTCTGTAGACTGAGAATGGCTCTAAGCATCTTGGATTGGTGGATCTGCGTGGTTATCACTTTGCTTCTCCAATTGGTGATTCATGTGGTCAAGGAAGAAAGAGGCCAAGAAGCCACCCACAATTTGTGATTCTCCGTCACTCACCTCTAGAAATGTGACTCAGCTGGGCTTGAAGCCTCCGGTTTTCTTCCCTGAGGACTCTATTCTCATTGTAGATTTGAGGCATGGACTCTACGCCCTGACTGTAGATGTGAGAGGTGGATCCTGTCCCAGAAAACAGGTGTTGAGATTAGAGATGCTTTAAAAAATTCCCCATTCTGTATCAACCGAAGATCTGTAGTCACAACTCAGGAGGAAGCCTCTGAACTCAAAGCCTGGGACTACAAAAGCACTACGAACTCAGTGCTGGTTTTGCAAAGCAGGCTCAACTCCAGTCTATGTGTGCCTCTTCTCAGTGGATTCTCTGCACATAATTATCAAGAGCTACAGCTGTAACTGTGCTAAAGGGCAACCCCATGGGGAAAGGTGGCCTCCAAGCAACAGCATCTTGGGCATTGAGTGCAGGGAGAAGGACATTTCGAAAAAGTGGGAGGTTCTTTTCAGATACAGAAAATGCCAACCCACTAATCACAAGAACACAGAGGATCAGCGAGCAGTTTGATGAGGCAACAAGCCAGAAAACTCTGGGAACCCAGTTCTGCATTGAGGGAAGTTACTCTCGAAACTCACATATGCTCTTAAATAGGACACTTGCCCCACCTCCTTGGTTAGACTGTCTACAAGGAAGTAGAGAAACAAAGCAGATGCAAAGTCTTTTGGGGGATGGGAGCCTCCACCTAAGGGCCTGCCCTTCAGAAGCCCACTACACACAGCTAGAAGCAGGATGGGCTGGCCCTACCACTGCCCCTAGCCGTGGTGCTGAGCCGGTGCTCCAGCTGCTCCCGCAGGCGGTCGTTGATGCAGATGGACTCCTCCAGGCGCTGGCGCAGGTTCCGGATCTCCCCCAGATGCTCCTCCAGCAGGTCAGCCCCTGCAGCCATCCGTCGGATGTGGAGAGAAGTGGGAAATGAGAACACAGCTTGTTGGGGGTGAGGGACAGAACTGACCGGTAGCCTCTCACGTGATCTCTACACATCATCACCCTTCTGCCAACTGCCTCCTCTCAGACAGGCACTCAGGGGCCCCAGGTAAGTTGTGGACAGAGTACATGACCTTTCCAGAACAGGATGGACCTTGCCAAGGAAACGCCATGAACCTCCACTCAAGTAGACGTCTGGCAAGTGAAACAGAGTGCTAGTGCCATGTGTTACAAAAACACTGATACCTCAGGACAGGGCCTGCTTACTCTTTGGAGAGGTTTGGCTACTTCCTGGGTGTGGCTTTGAGGATGCTAGAGAAAAACCCACCTTGCCTTTCTTCTTACTGAAACATGACTGAACATTTTTTAGCAAGGGACAAAGACTTTCTTTACCCTTACCCTAAGGTAAGAAGAGTACATGATCTTCAACTTACCCTATGTGATTAATGACTGATACTGAATGTGTCCATAAATTACTTTCAGTGTGGAAGAAAGGACAGTCTACTTGGATCTAGGGATCCGAAGTGGATTGGAGAAGAAGGACCATCCACCAGATGTTGGAAAGTAGGAGATATGCTGACAACAGCCTGGATCAATTATACCATTTTGCATTGGGTTCAGTTTTCTTCTGAGGAAGACAACCTTCTTACTGTTAGACCTGCACTGCATCCCACCATCTGTCTGCTTACCTATACTCTTCCACCTGGCATGATTGGGTTTTGTATACAAGACCTACGTATGGTTGGGGGTCATGTGTCCCCTTCTGTAAAACTGACTGAAGGGAGAAAGATCCCGAACATGTCTGGACCTGGCCTTCTAGAAAGGTCTGAGAGAGCAGGGTATGAAAGAGCCAGGGTGAAAAAGAGTACAGAACAGAAATGCGAGAATGCAGGAGGTGGAACCCTGACTTTCCCATGTCCTGCAGGACACAGTGATCTCGGGTGAGAAGCACGGGACACATCCTCCTATTCATACTCTGATGCCAGGGACTAGGGGAGGAAACAAAAGCCTTGCCCAGGTAGGGAAGGAGTAAACAGAATGAGATCATTTCAAACACTGGTCTTCTCAGCTCTTTGCTTTACCTGTGGGTTTGGAGGTAAGCTGGTACACTGAGGAGCCTGACGAGATGTCCCCAGACACACTCCCTTTCTGAGGCCTCATCATGTCCCACTGTCCATTGTTACTCAGGTACCCAGGTTCTAGGATTCCGCCCAGTTCTATGGTGCCCCGTGGAGGAGAGTGAGGCTGTGCAGGACTGAGGTAGTGGGAAGAGCCAGTTTCCAAGTGGCTGCTTGGCAATGTAGCTGCAGAAGCGGAAGGAACAGTGCTGACACCTGGGCAGAAAGAAACAGATGTGAGAAACAGTGTCAGAAGAGAAAAATCAGCAAACAAGGGTGTGGCTGATGAGAATGGAGGCTGCCTGGGGACACGTGGGATGCAAAGATTGCAGTCCGTGCAGGGTACCAGTGTGGTGAGGACTTGCTATCTAGAGGTAGAGCTTTCACTCTTTGTATCTTTTGGTATGAGGTGCCAAGGGCTCGAGCAGGGTCAAGGAAAGTCACCTGCACACACCAAGGAACAGTCCAGGGGCCCCACTCTTGCCTTCTTCTATAACTTCTCACTGAAGAGTCCAGGGAAGTTATACTCACTCCGCAAGTCAGCAGTCAAGAGTGCAATAGGATACAGGATTGAGGACACCTGCAAGCAGGACTATTGCTTGCCTAAGAGCATTTGCTTGCCCCAGAGCTAACTGATCAGTCTTTCCCTTCCTCTTTTTAGGGTTTTAAGAGGAGAAAGGGAACATAAAATCCACCTAGATACAGCTGGACATGGATGCTAGTGATTTAGGTCTCATCCAACATGATTCAAGAAATGCGGAGTATGACACCTACCCAGAGTCACTGAATGCCATTCTGAGGGAGAAGGCCTTATTTAAATTTTTTTTTCTCTGATTCTAGGTTATGAAAAACAATACTAAAAGAAAAGGGAGGACAAGAGGTGGACAGGGTGGTGCTTTAGAAAATTCAGACTGCTTTTATTCCAGGCAGCTCTCTCTAAGCAAACAGGAGCAAGTTCATAATTTTATTGCAATTAGCACTTGCAAATGTTTATCCTCAATTGTATCTTCTTCTCAAATTTGGCTACATGATTGACTGATCTGAGAAAATGTAAATATACACACATACACACAAACACACACACTGTTATGTGGTTCTCCAAAGGGTTAACTTTAATTGACATGGGACATATATCTCAAGTCCTGGATAGCTTAAAAATTATCCCAGGAGATTCTAATAGATAGCTAAGTTTAATGAATATTATCATGGGTCTTTCCTCAGGGGTCTCCAATTTGCAAAATACTAAATGTGCATTAGGATAGTCAAGAGTTAAAGACAGAGGTTAAAAAGTTTAAGCACCTAAATTTTAAGAGGGGTTCAAGGAAGATACTATTTCCCCTCTCTTTCACACTTTTTGTTTCACCTAAACCCAAGGAAAAGGAAGAAATCAAAAGTTGAGAAAGTTAACTTACTCTTTAACTAAAGTCATGGGAGATTCCAAGTCTATCAGCAACAATGACGGGTACTCTGGGAGCAGACTAAACAAAGTGTCTGTTTTCAGGGTCAACAAAAGAAACAGTCTGGTCCAAATGATATTGGAATAGAAATGACTGGCTGTGATCTTCAGTCACTGAACACCCTTGACAGGGTTACCTTTACTATCAATATATAGTTTAGCAAGTTTCATTTAAGGTAATTTCAAGCTGTTTTCTAATTTTTTTTTCTTTTTAAGAAAGAATGCTAGAGAGCAAATTCACCATATGAAGTTTTTTCCTTCTTTTTTTCTAAACCAGAAGGGATAGCAAAAATGTAAAATTTTACGGTCAGGCATCTAACCCATAAACACATCACATCGTTTCTAAAAGATGACTTACACAGTCCCTGAGTTATGTCATTATATAAGGTTTGTCTTTGGTACTTTGTGAGGTTTGACAGGAGGATTGCAAGTTTGAGCCTCACTTGAGCTTGGCAAGACCCTGTCTTGAAAAATAAAGAGGGTTGGGCTTGTAGCTCAATGCCAAGGCCCAGGGTTCACTGAAAAAAAATGTCTTGGAAGTCAGAGAATAAAAGGATGGAAGCCAGTCTTGTCACCACGCTTCTAGCTACCCAGAAATCTCCTGTACCCCAGAGAGGGGCTGAACTTTGTACAACAAGTAAAGGGCTCTGTCACTTCTGCTTCTGAATCTATCACCCTTTTAAACTCAGGCTGATAATCAGCAACTAAATAAGATTAGAAGTGTTTCATAGAAGGAGATGTAGCAGCCTCACAGAGCTCATAAATGTGGCTATGGTTTTTTCTTTATGACCAGGTCATCTTGCATAAGCAGCGCATAGAACTTTTTTTTCCACCCCCTGATAGAAGTATTTGTCCAGGCTGCCAGGATTCAGCATATCTGATGGTACCCAACTTTGTCAAGAGTGGGTAGGTCTAGATCCTCTGAGAGTATATATAACTAGTAATGAAACATACATATCAGAAAGATAGCAGTGATTAAAAAACAAAACAAAACAAAAAAACAACCAAGCAGAGCTTTTCTAAAAAAAAAAAAAAAAAGCAAGCAGAGCTTTTCTTTTTCTTCATGATACAACATGTTCCTCTATTTTTTTCAACTGCACTGTCACACCAAAGCCATGCACAGCAACACAGTATGGGCCGCCACTCGCAAGCACACGAAGGCCGCAGGAGTGCTCACTTTCTCCCAACTGCTTCTGCAGCATCTGCAGCTCCTGCTGAGCCTCAGCCAAGGACACCACCGGTGCCTCACGGCAGCAGAGGAGGGGAGGACCAGGGGGGCGGAAAGGCAGGAAGCCGGTCGGAGCTGAGGGCAATGGTGCCTGGGGGAGGCTAACCGGCTTGGGTATGGAGTTAAAATGAAAGCCTAGAAACAGAAAATTAGGGGGAAAGGAGACACATCATTAGAGAGAAGAGGAGATAAAAGTATGAGTAGGAGAATGAGATGGTGAAACCATTCTGTGATCCAACAACATCACCAGGGTGGGGGTGGCACTTAACATGGTACAGGCTGAGCTGGCTAAGGGCCATCCTTGCTCCAGGGAGCCCGGCCCGGCTGACCTCTATTTCCTCCCTTGCCAGGGGTTTCCTGCACACACGTTCTTAGCTCATCTTTAAACCAGCCAGCTACAGAAGGCAAGATGGCATTACTCCTGCCCGTGTCAGAATGGCTGTGCCCAACTGCTTTCAAAGGTGCGGGGGCTGCTGCTCCTGGCAGGAACCAGTCTTTGCCCTGGGACAAGTGTTGCCTGATGGCTAGAACTGCTCTTCTGAAAGCAGGGTCCCTCCTGAGAATGGAGTATAGTCTTAGGAAAATTTGCTTACTAGCACAGTGCATGCAGTTTGGGATGCTGATGAACACAAACTTTAGATGCCCAAATCAATGTGTTCATCTACAGATGGAAAATAGTGATCTTGGTGATGTGGTGGAGACACAATGGCTTATAGACCTGTATGGATGGGTGTTTGAGTCACTTAGGAAAAACTTCTAACATATGCCAATTCTTTAGTATTAAGGCAGACCAACAGAACTATAAACTCAGGGAACAGGAGTTGGAAATATGCATTTTAAAAACCTTTCCAGGTAATCTTCATGCAGCCAACCTACAAACAAGTCTTTAGGACCCTGGTAAGTTTCAACGTTTGATTCTGTTTTCTCTTTCTTAAAAACAGCTAGAGAGCAAACAGACAATGGAGAGAGCACTATTCAAGTTCAACCTGTGGAGGATGTCTAATGTAGAAGACAGTGATTACATTTGAAAATACAGTCTGTGCCTGTCTTGCTGACATCATGCCAGAGGAGTACTGCAAAGACCCCAAATTCTCAAGTAATATCCAGGCATCTACTGGGGAGGAATTCTGAGTGTAAAACTCCAATCTTTATGTTTGAGCTGAAAGCACTAAGCAGCTGTCCACAGCCTAGGTAAAGAGCTCGGCTTCCCCCATCCCATTATCTACTGGTCCAGCTGCTGTCCACTTTGGGCCAGAAACTTTGAGCCAACCTAGGCTCGGGTAGACTGGGACATTTCCTCCTTCTTACAACTGTGGAATGGCCCTTAGGAGAGACAGGGGTCAGTGAAAGAAAGCACTGTGTTCTCTGAGAGCACGTCTACCCAAGCCAGAGTTCACCATAAACACCCCAAAGCAGCAGCCAGGCAGCTGTGGTGGGAGGCAAGAGGTGAAGCTACAGATGGCCCTTTCCCTGCCATCCCTGGTGCAGAACTGTGAGTGATCAGTGCAGCCCTGGGCAGCTATATGGGCTCATGTAAGTAGAATGCACCCCCTCAGGCCCCCGCAGGATATGTACCACATACGTATCAGGATTCCATTTCATCCATAAATCCATACGTGGTGGTACAAAATGAAGAGAATTTTGCTATGAAGAAATGTAGAACACCTGCAGAGGGTCACTGTACAGAGTACATGGGTAACATGCATGAGGGATTAGTAGATATGAATTTCTTTCTATTCTTTGGCTATAATAACCCTAATAAATATTTTGCCTCTTTGTTCTCCAGTGTGAAATGAGAAAAGGGGAATGTTTATTTGAAAGGTATTAGATAACTATAATCAAAACTGGTATACAAAACAAAGCCTGCTCTGGATTATTTTTTCTATAAAAATACATTTTCAAAAGTCAGGCATAGTTGGTGACTGGGGATGTCTCTGGATTTTTGTCTAGGACATGATGCCCCTGATAGTTTATACTTTTGTCTCCTCAAAGAGACAGCTGAGGAACAAGAGATGAAGCTACTGCCCCACTGACTGTTGCATACCTGGATGGGCCTGGACGGCCTCCTTGGGGAGTTTCAGGGGAGTTGGCAAGCTGATGGGGTGGCTTCTCGATTCAGGCTTAACCCCCTGAGATGCACTGGTTGCTGATGGATTAGAAGACAATACAGCAGAGTGACTCGAATGATGGATGGTATCTATAAAACCCATGAATGAAAGAAAATGTTTGGTGTTCTTCAGAGAACTGGAATCCTGACTTTATAATTTAATCAGGAGCACCAGGGCTGGAGTCTTACTGCAATGGAATGCTCCAAGCACAAGCACTCTTACAGTGTTCATTTTCTTGCTTTAAGATAGAAACTTTGGAGAGACAAAACACTTAAAGGTAATAGTAGGCCCCAGAGCCCTGACATCATGAAAATGGTACCTCCAATAAATATCAGACAAGACTGATGACATCCACAGACACCCACAGATGTTCAGAGGACACTGCTCAGGAACTGCAAGAGCAAGATTATTGCAGGAGATAGGAGATTTTAAAAGGGGAAGTCTATCAGACAAATTCAGGGAAGAAGAAAAGCCTTTTCCCATCTTCTCACTCTCCACACTATCGATTGTCTTGGGCCCAGTAGTACACATGCGCAGATGGAGGCCAGGATGACAGAGGAACATGTATGTCAGGAGCAGGGCAAAGATCCTACCCCAGAGAAGCCTATGCTTGGCGCTGGTTGATCCTAAAACCGTTTCAGCCTGATAGAGCTAAGGTAGAGCTATAGCCCTGGTCTTCAATGTCTCCTCTTACTCTAGATAGAGATAGCACCACTCAGAAAGTGGAGGCTACCTGAGTGACCAGGTGAATCTTTCTTCTCTTCATCGTGAGTGTACTCGCTGGCTACATCCATGTCAGAGCAGGCTTCTAGCTCATCAGACAAAAAGGAGGTGCTGCTGGGAGAGCGGGGGGAGTCAGACAGAGCATGGCTGCTGATGCTGCGAGCAGCAGAGGGGTGTGGAGCATCGTGGGCAGATTTTGTGCCTGCAATGGCTGTGGCCAAGCAGACAGAGCATGGCTGCTGGGAGGTGAGAGAGACTGGGCATCCAGCTTGGCCTGAAGGACTTCGATCACTTTCTCTTTCTCCTGCAGCTCCATGCTGAGCCTGGGTGAACAATGAGGGGAATGAGAAGTGAAACCAAGACCGCACAGACTACCTAGCCCTGTTATGGGAAAAACTATGCAAGCCAAGGGGATCATTCTGCAGAAAATAATGGAAATAACTCTTCTCTAATTAGTGGTGAAGGGTACATGGGCTATACAGTAAGGACCAATCCTGTAACGGCCTGCAGCTTAAGGAATGGTCCCTCAATAGCTGCATTCTGAAGGTCATTTGTTATCATGTCTAATAAGTCAAACAAAAAAAAAGACAATGATAAGTAGAATCACCTAGATGACTGAAGCATAAACCATGCACTATCCAGGTTCCTTGCAGTAGGTACAGTCATGTGATTTTTTTCTTCTTCAAAGAAATTAGGTGAATTTTAAACGATGTCAACCCACCTGAAGGCAGGTCAGCACTGCAAAATGCTTGTCCTGGTCATTAAAGACAAGGGACACAGGGGGCAGGGAAGAATCCTGGGGTTGAGAAGACTATTGAAACCTACTTAGTTCACATATGTTAGGCCACATCCAGGTTACTAAGCTTGGCCAAAAAAATGCCAATAAAATTATATGCCCAAATTATATTATCCTAATAGAATTATATCAAAAAAGAAGAAAGAATATGATTAAAAATAGTAAGGTGTTCAATGAATAAATTAATTTATGACTTTCAGGTTTTTTTTTTTTCCCCCTACTTTTCCCCTCTAACTTGTGAAGTTGTGGCTATCCTTGACTCCTTGGGCCTGGGGCCTGATTTCTGAATTACCTGAGGGCCAGTGGTTCAAGTCCAGCCTTTTCTTTCTCACTTTTATGATCTTCTGAAAATCAAAATCAGAAACAATAAAAATTAAATAATAAAAATTAAACAATAAAAATTAAAATACTTATTCATTACAAGCACAGGAGTTTACTCAGATACAGAACAGTGATTACACACATATCCATGATAATCATTTAGGTGGCCTCGGGGTTGTTTTTAGAAAAATGAGCTGGCAGACTCACCTGACCTCACCAGGCCGACTGTTTTTGACCTGGTAATTACCCTCATAACTTCATCTGCCCTGAATTGGAACAAACAGTTGTTGCAAAGGAATATCATTTGTCTCATTGATCATGAGACTCAGGCAGGCCCAGCTGCCTCCTGGAATAATCTAGCCGCCATGTGTTGTCACAGCCTGGCTCCCACACTCTTTTTTTTTTTTTTTTTTTTGGTCTTTCTTTCTTTCTTTCTTTCTTTCTTTTTTTCTTTCTTTCTTTCTTTCTTTCTTTTCCACACTCTTAGCTGTGTGTCCCATCACTACTTTCTTATAGAGCTGTTTGTCTCGGAGGAGATAACAAATAGTCTTGCTCCAGCACTGTACCTGCTACCAGTAGATGGGCTGGTTGGCCCCCAAATCAAAGCCTTTTATATCCATTCAGGTGCTCCCAGGGATTTCCCTCTAAGTAAGAGGTTTAACAATAACCAATATAACTCTTAAGCTATTATAGCTACAGCCTTAATTATGTCCGACAGGCACAGTACTTTGTTCACATTTTGCAGTACCTGATGTATAATACCATGTAATGAATGAGGACAACAAAAGGATGAGTCACTTGCCAAAGCAAGTTGATGGCAACATCTGGTCTAGAGCTAGAATCTTTCAGTTCGTAGTTCAGGGCTCTTCTCACTGTGCCAGTGCCACGTGAGCTCATCTTCTCCTTTCCCCCCTTAGCACTAGATGGATGTTACCTCCTGCCATAAAGATCACATTCCACAGGCCATAAAGTCTGTATGGTTGCAACCATGGCATCTCCAGCCCAGAGATTTCCTCTGGGTGTCCCTCAGTGGCCAGTCCTGACCCTCTAACAGCCTTCAGGACATGAAGTAGGAACTGGACCCTGTGCAGTGGAGATCTGTGGCCACTGGGCCTGTCACTGTGGAACTGACTACTCCAAAGCCCTGGGCCGACTCACTGGTGCTGAGCTTGCTGCTGAGCCTCTCCATCAGCTGGCTGCCCTGGGCCAGCTGCTCCCGGAAACTCTCTCCCAGGTAGTAGTCGATGTCGTTGCTCCGGAGGAGGTCTTCAAAGGATTTCACTGTATCTTTTGTGTGTTGAGTGAGAAGATAACAAATACCTCTCCCTTCTCGTATTTTTTGCCGTAGATAGGAGAGTTCCCGGGCCTGATCCTGAATCAGGGAATCATATTTTCTAATGTAGGAAAAGACAGGAGAGTGGGAGAATGGAAAAAGTGAATGACAAGTTATGGGACCTTTCTCAGAGCTCTCTGTGAGAATTTACCTAAGGCTCCACCGAGCTGACTTCATATACCCCATAGGAGGCAGCTAAGAACAAATTACTTTCTGAGAAACTACTATATCAAAAGCTTAGGATGGCACTTGTCTTCAATTATTTTATATGTATTAATATATCTCCAAGTAAATCATAAATTCTGTGGGAATGAAGACAACGTCGTGTTTTATACTTCATGTAGCATCAGTATGACTTACAGCAGAAGATATATACTTAGAATCATCGAATACTCAATCTGGATAAGACCGCCATGTCTTCTATCTCAAACACTATCTGACACATGAATATCTTCTATATTTTGCAAAGACGGCCATAGAAAATGTAGCAGAAGTTATCATTATGCCAAGTCTAGGAGTAACTTTTGGCTAGCAACTTCCGCTTCCAACATTAGAAGTCATCTGTCCTGTAGAAGCAAAGCTACTCCGAGAACAACACACTATGAGAGGCCCAAATCAGAAGGAAAAGCCTTTTAGGATAAGAAGTCACATTGACAGGCAGAGATGCTGTGAAGCATCATATCCCTAGTCATGTGAATAAATAAGCTTCCTAACTATGTGTGCACAGCCCTGCCTTTCAGATAAGTCCAGCCTTAACTTCCATGTGACAAGAGCTATAGGGGACAAGCGGAGCCAGTCATTCACAGACTCATGCGAGATGACAGAGCATAACATTTTGGAGTGGCTTGTTACTTAGCAAAAGATAACCAGGGCAGATAACAATATGGATTCTATTCAGTTCTTCAAAGCATAACAATAATAGTAAATACCATGTGTTACACAATATTTTAAGCACATATATTACTTCATTTAAAGCTAAAACTCATCTTTGAGTTGTTTTCTTTTTATTATTCTGATTTAATACATAAGCAATTAAACTTAGAAAGTTTAAGTAGGTTGTACTGCTCAAAAGTGGCAGAGCTAGGCTTTCAACCCTAGAAGTCTGACCTTAGTCTTACTACTCTCCTATACTATTTGTATTATCACTTTACCGATTTATCCCTGACCAGAAATTGCAGAGACTGGGTATTTCTCAGATATCCAGTGTCCTTCTGTCTTTCCTTAGACATGCCACTATTTAAATAAAAGCCTTTCTGGTTGCCCTGATTGGCTCCCCTTCCCCTGCCTCAGCTGCTCTATTCCAAACACAAGCATAGGCACTGTCAGGTAAGTAATGTCCCATCAGTTCCCTCCTTACCCAGGCCATGAGGCTGATCTCAGCTCCTCGGCCAGCTTCCCTTCTAGTCCAGTTTTTGGGAGCTGGGCTTCCAGCTGGGACACTCGTTCGATGAGACTCTCCAGATCCTTTTTGGCTTGAAGTCCTGGTGGGTAGAAAGCCCCCGTGCCATCAGACAGCCACTCCTCATCCTCATCAGTGACACTATGAGGTGAAGATCCTTCAAGGGCACCAACAGCCCTCAGCTTCCGGGGTCTTTCCAGACTAGATGAATAATCACTTGTAACCGAGAGGGACCGGACTCGGCTCTTGAGGTTTTGAATGACTCTGTTGGCATTCTGGAGCTGGATTTTCAGGTCTTTGATGTTCTTTCGCAAGGCAGAGATGTCCTCTGACTTTCCATATGCCTGGAATTCTCGCTTTCCTAGCTGGCTATCCAAAGGCTTCTTCTCGGGACAGCTGACCAGAGCCAGGCCTAGGTTCCCCTGCTCAGAGCACAGACCCTCCATGTGTACTGTGTGCCCAAGGCTGCTGTGCTCACCACACTCTGAAAAAGACAAAGACATCTTTGTAAATACAAGCTGGATATACTGCTGTGGCCTCTCCCTTTGAGAAAAGCAGTTTTGGTCAGAAGGACAGAAATTGCTAGAGCAAAAGTTGAAGCATTACTTTATTCAACCCTGACTCTGTACCAGGCATTCACAGGTAGTACTTCTTATCCTCCCCAGAATCTGCTAAATTAGGCACAGTCACAGTCCACTCAAGTGACTGGAGAACTCAAAACTCAGAGAGGTAAGCTAGCTAGGTCTGGATCCCTCAGACTAGGAGACAGAAGACACAGAATTCAAATTTGCCAATGTCCTGTGTCCTTTCCACACACTGTTGTCTGCTAAGTGAAGCATTAATGTGGAGCTTATATATTTAGAATGACACGAGAAATGTAAGCCAAACAGTTTTGCATACTGACAGTTTAATGCTCGCGTACATTATGATGATTTAGTGCTCTCACACGTTTTGATGATATGGCTTATAACTGGGTGAAAAATAGGCTTAAGAAAATAAGACCCCTGAGAAATATATCAGTGTTATCAATAGGTGTTTTTGGTTTTGTCAGCAGGCAGAATGAGAACTAATGCACAGTACTCTCATAGGACCAGGTTCTGTTCTAGCATGTTTTGTAAAGATCTACTTATTTGATACAACTACCCAATAGGTTAGGCAGTTGCCTTATTATCATTTTACAAATGAGGAAACTTAGGCACAGAGCTCACAATGGGGATTTGAACAAAGCAATCTAGTTCTCAGGACCTCTTATCTTAACTAGTATGCCCCACTGTCTCAAGAATGAGAGAGATCATGCGTGTTTCTCTCCTCAGTTTCAATTTAGCAGTGCCCTAGGATTATAGTTCTTATATAAGCAAAAGAGAATTTTGTTTTTAAATTTTATGGTTTATACAGTTTCTTCCTTAGTAAGTAGGTCTTAGTATTTTTCTATTATAATAAGTTGGGCCAAATTTTATTTTTATTAACTGCAGATGTTGTAGACTAATGATGGCAGTTCAAACTCAAATTTAGTCTCTTTTGGACAACAATTCTCCCAACTCGCTGTCCCTCTTCAGTCCTGTGTTTCCTCTGCCACAACATTCCATGACTCATCAGATGTGGGAGTGGCTTATACCCCCTAAATATAGCATGTGATTCCAGGGAGGGAAAGGAAGCCCTACCCTTGCACTTACCAGGGCTGGTGGTCTCCTCCCGTTCAGCCTCATTCTCGCTTCGGCCGCTAGTCTCATAGCCCAGGTCCTGGAGGTCCACCTGGATCTGCTTGCTGTCCTGCTTCACTAGGGACTCACCTGCTCAGAAGGACACAGCGGTGTAAGAGAGTAGGTGGATCCCACATACCCTTGCAAGCTCAGTGGCACATACGCTGCCAAAGTCAAATCTAGAATGATACACATGCTTTTTTGGACTCAGGTGGAAGAAGAAATCACCTGCTTTAAGTTGCAGGACTCCCCTACTGCCCCAGGAAACATAGATTTGCTACTGCTGATCTTGGCTCTGATAAGCAGGCTTAGTTGGGACCAGACATGTTCAAGTTAGATACTGCATACTATGATCTCTGGAAGCTCTGATGAAACTAGCAAGGCCTTTATCCCCAGGGGCTCAGTACATATCTGAACGAAGATGAATTTAGACCCGTAAGACATCTATACCAGTACGGTCCAATAAGGTAGTTACTAGCCACATGTGCTACTTTATGTTAAATTAAAATTAAATAAAACTTGACATTTCCAACTTGCACCAGCCACACTTCATGGGCTCAATAGTGATGGTATGTTTTCAATGATTCTATCATGGTGCAAAGAGAAGCAGGAAAGAAAACGGTTACATTTCTTGTTATATAGGTCTTGTTTTGGTCTTAACCATCCAGCAGAAAAGTATAAAAATGAGGTATAAAAAAGTAAAGCCATATTAATATGCTGAGCTGTAAAAGGCTCAAGTCAACAACTTCTGACATTGCCAGTTCTACGGATAACCCACTACCATTATGGACTACTGGACTATACTGGATTATTCTGCTGAATTCACATACCTACAATATTTAAATGGCAAGAGAATACCCATCTCTGACAAAACTAACAAAAAAAAAGGATACAAATGAAGGACCATTTTGTATCTGTATATACAAAATGGGATAGATATACAGCTACTTTCTCTTAATTCAATGAGAAGAAAGATTTGTACTAATAGTGTTTGGGCAGGATATCATGTCTGCATCTTGTACTATGAATAACCACTATGAAGGCAACAATATGCAATTTATTAATTATTGAAACTGTGCTAGTAATCGGTTTTGAAACTGTCTCATTGCTATTTGTTTCTCAAGAAAATTAATTTAAAAAATAAGCAAAGCACCTGCTTAGGCAAGCTTAGGCAAGTGCACAGGGAACATGGTTCAATCCCCAGGCACCACATGCTATGCCAGTCCCACCCCCAGTGTGGGCTGAGCCAGCCAAAAAAAAAAGAGAGAGGCAAGGGAATTTACTGATGACACTAGAAATCGGCAAACCTGTTAGCCCATTTCCTCCCTTTACTCTCACTAGAACCTTGAAACCATGCTTTTCTTCCTTTATTCCTCTTTGACATTTGCAAACGAAAGTACAATATGCACACCCACAGTTCTAGAACTATGTTCAGGAATGAACTTGTTCTAAGATTAGGGCAGAAAGTAAAATCTGCACAGTGTGTCGTGTCTCAGACAGAAGAAAGACTTCAGTGACAGTGATGCTGGTGCTATACTCACTAAGTATGGTTCTGTATTTCTCCAGCTGGTTAGCCTGGGCAAAGACTGTGGCTTCTGAGATTAGTAGCTTCTCCTGGAGGTCTTGGTAGCGTTGTCTGCATTGCGCCAGCTGGGAGCGCAGGTGCTTGGTGGATCCCGGTAGGCTAAGCTCTGATTGAGGCCTACGTTCCTGGGCCAGGGGCTGGTTAGTGAGCTACGAAAAGGTAAAACCAGAGATCAGCACAGCAAGGCGTTCCTGAGCTCTGTTCCATGGGGTGACAGCCACTTCCCTCCCCACAACACTGTACACTCTGCTGCTGTGTCTGCCACAGCACTGTGCATGCCTTTTGGTAGTTGCATGCTTTCCACACAGAGCTCCCGGAGAGCTGAGATGGTGTTTTATTCATTGCATATCCATAGCATATAGCACAGTGCCAGTCTAGTCCACAGAGGAGCTCTCAGCAAATGGTTACTCAGAGGTGGGAGGGAAGAGGAGGAAACCTGCACTTAACCCTCCTGGAATGCCTGTCCCAGTGGGCTTTGCCAAATCTTCACATTCTCCATCTCAGTGAGCCCTTGGCAAAGCTCCTTCCTTTAAGTATCCCATCCCTTCCGAGTCCCAGGCATAGACACTTGTGATATGTTGAGATGGATACAGCAGTGATAAGGAACAGAGGTCATTAGGTACCACTTCTAGGCTGCCTCAAAATCCAATACATCCCAGTATTATGGCATTTGTATTCTATTAAAATGATCTGCTTTGTGGCATTTCCCCCATCATTTGAGTATCTTGAAGTACAGATCAAATCTTATCATTCATTTCCAATGCTTGGCATGTTACCTGGAAAACTAAGGAATTAAATATTCATGGTTTTATGTTGTAAAGCCTATCTAAAACTGAATGGGTGCCTTTCTCATCACCACCTCCTGCTTATGGTACAAAGGTACGGTTCCCCGCCCACAAGACAGAAATGCTTAGATAAAAACTGAAATCTCCAGCCCTTCTCCAGTTGTTTTCCATTCCAGCCATGCCTTCACTTACTTGGTGGGCATCCACTGCAATGGCTGCCCCCAGGTCAAGGCTCTGGGGTCTAGGGGAAGGCCTCATGGTCACAGCGTCCTCCTTTTGGTGTTGCTGTTTCCCAGGAGAACAAGCCAGGTCCGTGTTCATTCTGTCGATCTCCTTGGCCAGGTGGACAAGGAGCTCTGGATTAAGTTTACTATTTCCTTCCTTGCTGCTCAGTACCAGCTGTTCTTTGAGGAGGCTGATGATGTTGTGGGCATTCTTCAGCTTTCCCTGGAGCTTTCTGAACTCAGCCTGAAGGCTATTCTCATTCGGACCCCTTTTGGGGACCACAGTCTCTACCATCACCTCGCCTTTCTCCTTGTCTTCCTCCATCTCCCACCCATCAGACATTGCTTCTCCCATCTGCTCTTTCAGCTCTGCATTCTCAAGGCAAAGGCTCAGCATAGTATTCCTGAAAGAAACACACAATCAAGGGCCAGACCTGGTCTTGAGCACCCCTCCTCACAGTCCCTTCACCCACATCCCAGTCCATAGTAGACTCAGAGGTAACAGTAGTATGAAACACCCTCAGAGAATTATCATATCACATGTATTTCATACATGAAAAAACCAAGGATCACCAGTAATATAAGACTTTCCCATACCAAATATTTCCACAGCTATTTGGTAGCATCACTATCACTAAAACTTTTGGTCTTAAGACCCCCAATCCAGATTTTTTTTTCTTTGTTGCATAGGTTCTATTTTCAGTGGCTTCTGGACACACAAAGGTACTTACACTGTGAAGGAAAGATAAGAAGGACCTTACCTATGACTAATTATCATTATGGATTCCACAGTTCTATTATCAGTCTTAAACCACTAATTGTACTTAGTGTTGAACAACTAATAAACTGGCATCTAAAGACACATAAGAAATAAATAATACTGATGAACTATAATCTAGATGTACTTATATAATAATATGCTATATGTTTAGGTCATGTGGTAAGAGTTAACCATCATGGGAGCAGAAACTGTGTCTGATCTGCTCAGCCTAAACCCTCAGGGCCCACAAACGTCTGTCGTATAAAATTTTTAGTTTGAAGAAATGAAATTGCCTAAGATAACTAATTTTCAACAACACTGAACCCTTTCCCCCAACACATCCTTTGCTGGGGTTGAACAGAGGCAATAAAAGACGTGACTCTCACAAGGCAGTTCACATGACCTCTCTGGGCCTCAGTCTCTTCGCATATAAAATGAGGATTATAACACTTACACAGAAAACGTAATTATTGCATTAGTGGATGTTAATGAAGTTACACATAGGCATGATTAGCCCAGGATCTGCAGTGCAGAATCATTCAATCCCCTGCGACAGTACATCCGTGAACCTGAGAAACACCAAACCAGAGGCTCGTGGGGTTGTTCTAAATCAGCTTTGCAGCGAGGCCTAGGACACTGCATTTCAATGAAGTTCCACAGGTGATGCTTAAGCATGCTCCACTGAGCATGCTGAACTATTACAAAGGCAATAAGCAATTCACAGCCCAAGTGTCTGGAGTTGGCTGTGGAGCACCTACATTGGGTTTCTTGGAATCCTGAAGCCATGGAGCAGAATTTATCTGGAATGATTCAGGGAAGAAAATACTCTAGGATACAAAACTCAGATAAACTATCTATGAGGCAGTTTTTCAATTGAGAAGGCGAGAGACACGTATGTTACCAAAACTAGAGTGTGTGTGTGTGTGTGTGAGAGAGAGAGAGAGAGAGAGAGAGAGAGAGAGAGAGAGGCACACATGACATAGTATGGAAAAGAATATTTAACATTATGTTATACATTTATGTTTTGAGGTAAACCCCCTATATTTTTACAGTACAAACTAATGAAAGAAAAGCTCAACGAAATACTACTGAAAGGGTGGGTGAAGGACTACATAGATTATAGCTCCTAATCAGTACTTCTTATATAAGGTTGGGTAGCAAGTTAGTTAACCATATCAGTTTTAAGTGAATAAATCAGAAAAGAGGAGAAAACATGAAAGTACCTACAAGTGACATATAGAATCTAAAGACATGCGCTGTCATGTATACATGGCATCTATAGAAATTTACACACACACAAGTTAAAGCAAACTTATACTTTAAGTAGAATTAAAGTTATGATAAATTATGATAAGTCATCATAAAAGAGCCAAGATTTAGAATGGTTATAAGGACTTTTTTTTTTTTTTTTTGGCTGCCTCAGGATGCCTGAAGGGCAGGTCTGGAAAGGCATGAGGATCTGGGAATCGAACCACAATAGCCTGAGCCTGACTGCCTTTGCTTAAGCAGGTACGTAAACACCTGAGCTAATGGGTAGGTCCCTAGAATGGTTATAAGAATGCTTAAAATTCTTTGTTAAAATATATAATATATAGAAAAAGGGTTAGGTGAAAAAAAAAAAAAAAAAAAAAAAAAAAAAAAAAAAAAAAAACAGCCAGCTTCCAGGGCTCCAGCCGCAGACCATTATGCAGTCTTGAGCAAGACTCTTGCACTCTTCTAGGCCTCAGATTCCTTAGCTGGGAAGCAAGGACAGCAGGCTGGGTGCCCAGCATTATTCAAAGAGGCTGAAGTTACATGGAATATACGGAGCAAGATTTACAAGTTGCACCACTGTATAGGTGTACTCAAAGCAACAGGCTATGGTGATTAGAGCCCTCAGGGATGAATTAATACATGGGTTAATCTTAGAGTATCGGTGTTTCCCAGGCACTTTTTGATAAAAAGCCATTAAAAGAGTATCTGGTCTAGTTAATGAATTAGCCCCTTGCCCCTTTATAATATTGATTAAGCATCAGAGATGATGAAAATTGTTCATCTATGACTCAGGCAGTCATTGTTCTGTAAGGCGAGAGGTAAGTGAGATGGTAGGCCTCTATCTACATCCTTCTCCATATAGACTGCTTGACTTTTGCACGCAGCAATGAGACTTCTGGAATAGGCGATTCCTTGTATGTTTCAATCCATGCAGAAGTACGATAGCAATCATACATGTAAGAGGATATACTCATGGTTGCATATGTATGACGGGCATAGGTCGACATTATTGTACTGAATTAAGACCAGGTTTGCTTGGATAACAACATATCCAAGTTGCCATTGTCCAATATTATTAACTTTTCTCTAAGTGATTTTCAAGAACATTAAGCCTAGGATGTGGCACAGACAACCCTACGGCAGCACACACACCGTGGTGGCTGAGAGGTGAGTCTTGGCTATGGTGACTCATAGTAGGCTCCTCTTCTCTAAGGAAAATGTCCTACCTGATGTGTGACACAGAGGAAAATCCTGCTTCCTCAATTTGAGACTTTAGCTCCTTGAGTTCCTCCTCAGCTTTCTTCTTCTCCTCTAAGTGCTGGTGGATCTCAGCCTTCAAGTGGAGCATTTCCTCCTGAAGACACCTGTTACTGTCCTCTCCTGCCAGGGAAGGGGTGGGAAGAGTTGTGCTCGGGGTCTCCACAGCTGCCAAGCTTTTCTCCAAAGCCACCTTGATGAGCTGAAAACACATCATGGTTTAAAGAAGTTTAGGTCATTAAAGAGGATCCAAAAGGAACATGTGTTTCCAAGGACACTCTTCGAGTGGGAACAACAGGAAGGCAAACTACAGTGAACTTCGTCTAAGGACTTCGAGCTATGAAGGTCCTAGAGACCAGTGCTGGCCAGGAGAACACAACTGCTGAGCAGGAGGAATTACTGCCAGGGAGAAAAGCAGAGTTCAGAGATGGATAACGAACACACACACACACACACACACACACGTTAAAATAAACACAAACAAATGAATTTTATACGGGTCTGAGGGATATGAGTGCTACAGTTCTTCTGTTTCTGTGGAACAGGGTTGTCTGCGAGTCTTCTTACAAATAAGGGAGCTTCAGCAGCTGTGCGTCTCTGGGGCCCTGACTGCAAAGGTTGTGGCTCGAGACACTGTGGCTCGATGCCCCAGACCCGCTTTATAACTCAGGCTCCAAAGCAGAGGAGCACAGGGGGACCCCAGATGCTCAGGGAGGAAACAGGATCACTCAGTTAGAGCACATGTGAAACTGAAGGTAAAACAAAGCAAGCTCAATTTAACTGGCAGCATGGGAATCACATCGTAGCACTGTTGAGAGGTTGAAGGGAAGCCAACCTGCTCAGCAGCCAATTACATATTTTGGATATTACACTTGTGCAATACGGTCAGCCAAATTCTTTCTACAAATCTGAGCATATAAGAAGAAAAGGTAAAACTTCTCAATACTTCTCCTTTTTTAGTATACTGGGAGTCTCTCATGTTTTAATTAAAGCAGACCTTATGGTTTTTTCCTAAAATGGGAATTTGTGAACTTTTATATTTTCTTGTCATTCATTTTAGATATTTCTCCAGTTGTTTTCCATGTTTTTCAGAGTGTAGAATCAAAATCTGAGTATATAATCTACAAGGATTCCAGCCTGTCTGTCCAACATTAATGTACCTGGATGTCACGTCGGCTTCTTTTTTCCTCTAAGGAGCAGCCTTTGGGAATTACATTTAACTTCACAGCAAGTCTGACTCCAAATTTTCCCATAGCTATTTCCAGGACATTTGTATCTACAAATATTGCTACTTGTGTATTTGTCACTTATAAATTCATTTTAGTTATACAGAGTCATTTCCTGACTACCAAAGCCATTTAGATGTTTACTGTGCATCTCTATAAATCATGTAATGGCCACCTAATTAGCAGTAATTTGTCAAATTAATTATATGCTTTATACTTTGATTCAGATCCCTGATACTGGACAGAATAGGGTCCACAGCAACTTACATAAGTCAGTGATTGTCAGACCAGCTCGGGTTAACACAAAGCCATTGACTTTTGCTATTTTTCATAACAAAGTTCGGTGAAATCAAAGTCACTTCTTTGTGGTAGGGTTCATTTATACACAGCACAGGAGAGCCTGCTGGTTAGCTCAGTTGTTTGAGCGCCTGCTTATGCAAAAGCAGTCAGGCACAGGATACCTAGGTTCGATCCCCAGCTCCACATCCGTTACCAGACCTACTCTTAAGGCAGGCTGAGCCAGCCAAAAAAAAAGATCCTTCTATACACAGCATGCATGTGCATAATATTAAGTACTGTTGTGAAAGGCTGTAAAGAGCTGTGCACCTATATTGTAAAGAAAGAGATCCACAGACACAGCTCACTCAGTCCCTAGGCATCCGCTCCCAGCTGGGGCTTGGGAGCTTGGCATTTGGCTGGCTCCTGACAACGCCTGTCTCTAAGACTCTGCTGCCAGGCTTACGCTAGTGGGCCCTTCACTTGTGGCACCAAACATTTGTGACATAGTAAAGAATGGGGTGCTGAATAAACCCCATTTTTTTAAGGTTTATGACTCTACCCTTCATTTAAACTATGTGATTCCACCTTTCTATATAAACTGTTTATAACTAACTTAAATGAAGATTACCTAAGTCTTAAATGTAGGTACAATATTAATTCTTATCTGAAACTTAACGGTTCCTTCTCTTTAAAAATAATATCTAATTTTATTGAGACCAGTGCATTTTTAGAGTCTTCTGGATACATATTACCTTATTCTACTGGTTTCAATTTATTTATTTTTTAAAAGAAAAATTACAATTTATGATATATTAATATCAGAAAGAAGGGACAGCCAGATAGCTCAGCTGACTAAAGTCCTGCTTAGGCACAGCCCAGTGGCCGGCTGGGTCTCCATCCCCAGCATGCTGTGCCAGCCCCACCCCCAGGAGATGCTGAGCCGGCAATTGAGATGGGGCGTGGGCCTGTAATCACAGTGCTTGAGAGGCTGGCCCTGTGCCAAATACATAAAAAAGATATTAAAAAATCAGAAAGATCATAAGGTCCATCTGGCCTAATGGTCTACTTTGAATGACTTTAAATTTTAAATATGAAAGTAAGTCCCTGAAAAGTGATTCAGAACCTATACTTTTAATTAGTTTTTATCATTATCTATAAAAGGTAAATATTTATATTTTCCCTGAAGGAGAAATTCTAAAACTTGAGACATTCTAATATGCATGGTATTATGTATCAGATGTATGCCTTAGATCTATTTTTTTTTTTTTTTTTTTTTTTTTGGCGGAACCGGGGGATTGAACTTATTATGCCCTTGCACTTGCCAGGGAAGCACTTATTCCACTGAGCCATCTCCCCAGCCCCCTAAGATCTATTTTTAATTATATCTCTCATAGATTTTTTTTTCTTTCAAACTACTGAATACACTTGTGCTATTGGTGCTATCCAATTCAACTCTTTGCTAGTTTCCTATATGCCCTGAAGAGGTGTACTGCAGATCTAATTTCTCATCTGAATGAGTTATTTTGTTTTTATTCTTATGTTATACAATATCTCTTACAATTTGTCAGTTCTCAGATATCACTAAGGACTAAAGTTAGCTTTGCTCAAATACTAAGCATCATTAATCATTGGGGAATGCAAAAATTAAACCACAATTAAATATCACCTCATATTTGTTAGAATGGTTTTTTCCCACCACCCCAAAACAAGAAAGAAGTGTTGGAAAGAATGCCAAGAAAAGGGAACTCATATATTGTTGGTAGAAATGGCAATTACTACAGCCATTGTAGAAAATGGTACACATAATCCTTAAAACCTAAAAATAGAATTACCATATGATCCACTAAGGAGCTGAAGTGAACACATCAAAGGATGTCAGCACTCTGATGTCAATTGTAGTATTATTTATAGTAGCCATGGTATGGCTACCTAGGTGCTCATCAAAAGATAAAGAAAGTACCAGAACGCAGGCCTGGCATGCGAGTGACACCACCTGGGGCCTGCCGGATCCTGAATTGACCTAGAGCCCAGGCCTGGCCTGTGAGATGACCCTGGGCCCACCGGACCCTCATTTGACCCAGAGCACAGGCCCGGCATGCGACGTGTGAGTGAGACTGCCTGGGGTCTGCCAGATCCTGAATTGACCCAGAGCCCAGGCCTGAGATATGAGTGAAACTGCCTGGGGTCTGTTGGATCCTCATTTGACCCAGAGACCAGGCCCGGTGTGGAACCCTTCAGCAGAACTCCCTGCAAAGAGGCCAGAGGCAAGACCCACCCAGCTGATTCAGGAGCCGAACATCTTGCCAGAGTAGCACAAAAGGTTCACCTCCAAGGGTTGCAGCAGGAAGAAGTGGAGCACAGCAGCCAGACTCAAGCCACACCCACCTGAAGGAGTCTAAACTTCGTAGATCTGGACCTGGTGCTAAGGTAATAACTCTGTCTAAGTTCTACACCAAAGGTCAGAAGACAGTGGCATACAAAATGACAAAGAGAAGGAACAAAATGCAGTCTCAGCCCCGAGTCCACCCTGAACAAATGCAGAAAACACTAGCACTGAGGAAACTAGAAATCACACACCTGAAATCTCTGAAATAATAGTGTTGGAAGTAAAGAAACAACTGCAGAAAGGCATAGAGGAAATCAGATCAGAAATAATTTTTGAAGTAAAAAAGAAATGACAACTATAATCAAAGAAGTACTAAGTGCTTCTAAAGAAGACACTGATAAAAAAAATAGAGCAGAATAAAAAATGATGGAATTTTTGAATAAGCAATATAGGAAAGAAATAGAATGCATGAAACAGACTCAAAGTGATATACAGGAAATTAAAACCTCAATCATAAGCTGGCAAAACCATTTGAATGAAAGTGAAAATAGACTTACAGACCTTAAAGACACCATTGCAGCTAGTGAAAAAGAAAAGATCTCTTAAAAACAACTAGGATACAGGAAAAAATAATTCAATACCTG
>NW_004524833.1:2338713-2395277 GCF_000260255.1 Octodon degus | reverse complement strand
GCAGAAAACTTCCCAAATATGGGGCAACAATCTGACATTCCTGTAACCGAAGCATATAGAACTCCAAATAACATCAACCCAATTAAAACTACACCCAGACATAATAATCAAGATCTCAGAAATTCAGCATAGGAACAGTATACTAAAAGCCACTAAAGAAAAGAAACAGGGGGCTGGTGAGATGGCTCAGTGGTCTAAAGCACCTACTCAGAAGAAGCTTAGCAAAGCACAGGGACCGCGGTTCAATCCCCAGCACCACATGCCAGCTAGCCTCGCCCCCTGGTGGGCTGAGCTGGCCACACACACACACACACACACACACACACACACACACACAAAGAAAAGAAAAGAAACAGATTACATTTAAAGGAAAATCCATCAGAATAATGGCAGATTTGTCTTCACAAACCATGAAGTCAGGAACAGCATGGAGCAAAGTAATACAAATCTTTCAAGAAAACAAATTCCAACCCAGACTGACATACCCTGCAAAACTCTCAAGTTTAATGGAAAAGTGAAATTCTTCCATGATAAAGAACAACTGAAGAATTTCATGATGTCAAAGCCAAGCCTACACAGACTACTAAATGATGCTCTAGAGAGGGAGCAAAATGATCAAAACTCCATGAATGATATTGGAAAGAACCCACCAAATGGGGCAAAAATTAAACACAGGAGAATAAGAAGTATACAAAAGTAGTCTTTCAGTTATTCTTTTTGTGTTCAGCAGCAAAATATTTCCATCAGCACACTCTATAAATGGACTTCTCCTGCACCCTATGGGTTATGATTCCATCTGGGTCTACAGGGTAGGTTTCAAGGAAATAGCAGTAGCTTAGTCCCACAAGTGACACCTGGCCACCAGTAAGTGTCATGGACATTATCCATGTCCAAAACACACTAGAACTTTGTACGATATCCTATCCCCAAACTTTTAGAAGTGCTGGTCATTTATTTGCCATTCCAGTATTTATTTTATGTTTTATTTTTAGTACTTCTTTACTATCATGAAAACTTTTTCATAGTACAATTGTTTTGAAACATTTAATTTTAATTAATTAGTATTTAATTTTCTGAATATTACTTAATCGTAATTTTTGTTTTAAGATATATACTATATCTTTGACTTACAATTTATTTAAAAGACATGATATGATATCTTCTCCTAGTATTAGAAACCCTAAAAAGTATATTTCCATTTTCTGTTGACTTTATATTACTCCTTCCCTGTCTTTTATACATACATACACACACATTATATATATGAAAAGAAAGTGTGTAACTCGACATAAGATTGGTACTGTCCCTGGCAAGCGCAAGGGACTGAGTTCAATCCCTGGTTCCACAAAAAAAAAAAAGAAAAGAAAAAGGAAAACTACTTCGGCTAAGATAGGTACTGTTTCATAGAAATCTTTAATGACCTTTTAAATAAGGGTTCATCTAATATATTTAATATAGTCCTGCATAACTATCATCTTTTATAACTATCATTTTGAGAGCCCTTTGTTGTTCATCTAGGAGCATACTGCACTTCTCTTGCCTTTTGGATTATGCATTTTGTTATTTCCTATATGTTATGTCTGGAGGTATTAAAATACTTCAAGTTTGTATAACTGGAAAATATTTTACTTTTTGTTTTCAAAGTTTTGTTTGCTAAGTACAAAATTCAGAGAGAACAGATTTTCTTTCTTTCAGTCCTTTTATTAATCTAGTTTTTTACACACTTGGCCTTTTCTTTCTAATGTGGAATAAGATGCTATTTAATTTTGCTCTACCATAGCTAATATTTTTATGTATATGCTTTAATGATTTTTTTCTTTACAAGAAGTTTTGGACAATTTCATTTTTGTGTATCTTGGTATGATTTTATTCAAATTTCTTATGCAAAAGGTTCATTTTTCTTGGAAATGTGATGTTATAAGTTCAACTAAATTCAGAAATTTTAAATCTTTAAATATTTGTTGCCTACCCTTTTCTACTTTGAGAATTCTAATTATATGAATATAAGTGTCTTGATTTTGACACAGAGTGAACTATTATATGACTGATCTGTGATTCCTTTCTTCTTCATTTTTATTTTGGACAGTTTTTATTGTTATATTCATTTAAGTTTGTAAATAATTTATTTACAATGTGCAATCTATTAATCTCATGTGATGTATTCATTTCAGAAATATTTGTCTAAAAATCACTCTTCTACATCTTATGTATTTCATATTTCAATATTTGTCTACAACTTTTAATATGATATATAATTACTGATTTTCAATAAAGTTAATAAAAAAGATTAAAGAAAGCAAAAAAAAAAGAAAATATGGCACACACACACACACACAGAGGAAAAATATTCAGTTTTTAAAAAAGGAATCCTGTCACCTGGATGGATCTGCAGGACATCAGGCTAAGTGAAATAAATCAGGCATAGAAGGTCAATTACCACACGATCCTACTTATATGGCCTATATGTGGAATGCAATAAACTTAAACTAATAGGAGTAGAGAGTATAATGATGGTTACTAGGTCCTGTGGATGGGAAAGTTGAAGGTGAATTGTGAAAGAGTACAAAACTTCAAATAGAAGAAATAAGACTAGGCATGGTGGCATGCACCTGTAATCCCAGTGCTTGGGAGGCTGAAGACAGGAGGATCACTACGAGTCTGATCTGTGTAGTGAGACCCTGTAGATTCTATACTAAATACATTTTTAAAAAATGACTAGGTCCTGATATCTATTGCATAGCAGGGTGATTATAATTGATAATCATGTCTTGTACATTTCAAAATAATTAAAAGTGAATTTCAAATACCTCTCACAAATTACAAGTAGGTGAAGTAATATATTAACTAGCATGATTTAATCATTCCACACTGTATACATATATTGCAACTTCACATTGATGCTAAAGTAGGAGATATCATTTGTGGCCAGCCTGCACAACTCATGGAAACTCTGTGTCTCCAGATAAAATACAAAAGGCTGGATGTGGTTCAGTAAGAACAATTTGCCTAGCATGTGCCAAGGCCCTGGTTTCAATATCCAGCATGGCAATCATCAACCAATCAATCAATCTACTAATGTATATAATTATGATTCGATAATAAAGATAACTTTTAAAAAGTCTTTCTCAGGTTAATCATAGTCTGATTTCTTTATTTGAATCTCGTTTCTGATTAACTTTTCTCCACTGCAAACTTCAGATGAAGAAAAGAAATAGTTGATTATTCTTGTTTCTTTCAAGGGAAGTCCCTATGTATTTATTACAGAAGTTACATCTGTCTGAGACTGAACTTTTGTGAGAGGCATGTTGAAATGACTATCACGGCCAGACCCAAGGCTTCTTAAGGTGAGTGTGTCCAAAAAATGAGGAACCATTTGCGTTGGCTAAAGGGTGACTGTTGCCCTGGAACACACAGTTGGGTGTGATTGTTAGGAGAAGCGACATATGCTTGGGGTAAATAGGGAACTCGATGGCAAGAACAGTTTATCTTGCAGGAGCACAATAAGGAGGAACTTAGAGCCTAAATGCGAGGACCATTTCCCTGGAAATGAGTAAACACATTTTTGAGAATCTGGACACAAACAGTTATAGCAAAGCAAGCTTTATTTGATAGCAGGAGAGTCACAAACCCAAAGTCCAGCTAAATTGTAAACTTATCATGATTTTACACATGAAGATTCTCTTACCCAAAGGAGAAGATTGGTTTTGAAGAAAAGGTTATAGAAGATGGTGCTTGCCCAAAAGATTCTTCATCCATCAGGATGACATTCTATCACCAGTCAAGTTCTGATCCAAAAGTTTGTTATCTTATAGTTATGCTAAGTATCTTCTATTCCAAGTTATATTGCAAGCATTATGCTATGCCCCATTTAAATGTTTATTCCAGGGTTAGGCTGAGCTTTTCAAAATAGGATCTGCTCATAGTCTTGATGCTACATTGAAAAAGAAATGACTTGAAAAGCCAGTTTGCCTACTGGACTTGGACTACCTGAAATATTTCGGATTATATCAATCGGAATCTAACTCTCCTCATGTCTGTGTCTCCTGTTTGTTTTCTGGAGTTCATCCTGACCCACAGATGTTACAACCATCAGCAACCTCCTGATATCCTAGTCTAAATATCTTAAAGTGGACATCTGCCCACCCTACAGGTTTCTTTCTCTCATCCAAGATCCTCACTAGGATCTAGAAGCACTGGGCAGAGGCATCTGTGTAGAGGGGAGGTGGTATACATAATTAAGTTAGTCACATCCATCAGTGAGACAGAATCAGAAGAGGCTGTACAAGCAAAAGGAGTAGAGCTGATGCAACACTTGTGAGAAGTGAGGTTAGTTATGGCTAGAGCAACAAAAGAGGGAGCTTAGTAGAAGGTAAACAAACTCTTGTGTGATGTATCCAGACAACTAACCATGCCTGTAGGAGCCAAAGACTGTCAAATTGTGTATGATTTGGGGCCTGTTCATTTGGGATCTAGTCATTGGCCATTATGGTCCCTTCTTTTTCTTCTATAGGAGATGTACAGGCAGAACCAAGATGCCTTATTTCTCCTTCTTAAAAACTCAACAAAGCTATCACTGGAAAAGCCAAGCTGCTTTTGCAGAAGTTTGAGGGTTTTTTCCCCCAATGATTCACTCTCTATGCAACAACTTCAAGTCATAGGTATGGTCCCTTGAGAGTTGTGACTGTTAAATGTCATTGGACAAGGTAGAGACACACTTGGGAGTCCCATCAAGTGCTGTGGAATGACTTCAGATGACTTAGTCTCTGAGGTTCAGGACATTCATTCTTAGACTTGAGACCATGTCAGCCGAACCTTCTCTGATGGTGGTGGGAAGTGTTTCTGCCTTGAGTACCAAGTTCTGAGGCACAACAAGGGGCTTACTGTTGAAGCGTCCTCTGCTGATCATTAAATTTGTCACAACCTGGGTAGTTTGTCAGGCTGTACAGCAAAATCCTCCACTGGAAAAAGAGATTCCCAAGATCCCTGCTTTGGAGGTACCCCAGTTCTCCTGTATTTCTCAGACTGCATTCTTCCCAGGTCCTCAGCCCTATCACCTTCCCCAGAAGCCCTTCGAAGTCTCCCTGTCTTCTGTAGTGGGTTTCCATTACAAAAGCCCCAAACTGGAAGTATTCATAGTCTTGTATGTAAAAATTCTTCTCAATCTATAGCTACAGACAATAGACAGGGGCAGAGTTGGGTAGAAAGGGGGCAAGGATTAGAACAAACAAACAGTAAAAACAAGTGTGGGTTAGAGAAAAAAGCAGTGAGAATATAGGTTAGAGGCAGCTGGGGAGGATGGGCAACAGGCCGGGAAGTAGCTTATGGACAAGGACGTCTTCTCACTTCAGTGCACCAGGACAGCAGGAGACCATCAGACCCTAGAAGGGCTGTGCGCTTTCCTCCCTGGGAACCGCAGAACCTGACTCTGACTTACTTGCTGGTGGCTGTTGTGTGCAGCCTCCTCCTCAATACTGTCGGTGAACTCAGTGCTGGCATCTTCGGTGTCCTCCCCCGCAGCTGCACCTGGAAGCAAGTCCAGAAGAGAAAGGTGATTCCCCACAGATGGCTTCCAGACAGCAGGTGAAGTTTCATTCTCTGCCGTCTCCCTCTGATTTCTTCCTTTCCCCATCTGCATGGCCTTCTAGTTGGCAGGGAAAGTAGAACCCATCCTTCTTGCATCACTGATACCTTTTTACCAAAACTCAAGCCTCAACATGTAAGCTGGCTCTGACTGCATAAACTGCATAAAAAAGCTGATTGTCAGAGTAGTTACTCCTCTGATCCATTGGGAAAAAAATCCTGAATTATTTCCCCTCCTGGCTATGTAATAATCTCCTCTTACAAACATAACTAATGCTTTTCCCATCACTGCATGCTGAGGCCCTTTATTTCCTGGGGATTAGGGCAGCCCTGGTCTACTCACATTTTTCCATTATTGAGACCAGTTGTACACAGGGTGACAATATCTTTAAGGAACTCCCCTCTGGGGATCCTGCGTCCTGCTGAAACTCGGTCTTAGTCAAGATCTGAGTCACAGGATGATGCAGGGATTTCCCAGTTCTTTCCTCTAACCTCCTCTCCTGTCTCTTTCAAATTCTTGTTCAACTGTCCAAATGGTGTTTTATATATCCTTTCATTCTCCAAAGATGGAAACATTCACTCTAGAGTATGAACATCTATATCCTGCTGTAAAGGACACGTAGCTACAGTATGTGGTTTGGGCAAGGGTCTAGGGTAGCACTGACCAGTAGAATATTCTTTGATGATGACAATGTTCTGTCCACACACTGCCCAATATAAACAGAGGTCACATGTGACCCGTAAGCCCTTGATATGTGGTGAGACTGACAAACTGAGTCTACTATTTTGTTAATTTATGTTTAAATAGTCACATGTGGCCAGTGGCTACTATCTTGGACAGGACAAATCTGTGACACTTTCCTTTTTTATATTAGTTAGAATAAAAGACTGTCCATACAACTTTAAATTGAGAGCTGTGGTCCACATGGCAGTATTTTCCTTAAAATGCCAAAGAATGTCTACTGGGAAAGTCCTTCTATTTTACAGAACCTGCTCAAGTTACAGAATCTCAAGATCTAGTTGTGACCATGGCCTCAGCAACCAATCCGTTAAAAATCTTCTGACTCTGGATCAGCAATGAGATCAGGTAGCTTATCCAGGGCTGCACAGCTAGTCCATGTAAGAGCCATGCCAACAAATTAAGTGCTTTTGCCCACCATGAGCGAGAGCCTAGGTTCAATCCCTAGCACTGCTTTAAAAGAAAGTCAAATGTCTCGATGGTTAGGAAACATTTATTGTTGCTTCTTCTGACATTTTTCTTCTTCCTCTGAGACAAAGAACCTGTTCTGAGCTTAGATATGCATGAATGAAAGGCTCTGTGAAAAGTGAGGATTCACTTTCAGAGTGGTTGCCTTTAACCTATTTCAAGAAAACCTAAATTATTCTCCATAGATGAAGCCAAGAGGTGCAGTTCTCACCCACATTCCATTTCCTGGTATCTGCAAGGTCCTGTCAGTATTTGTAGAGGCCAATGCAGAATCCTACTCAGTAAAGCCCTCTACAGGGCAGCATCTCTACTACTCAGAATTGTTAGCAATCCATGAAAACAATGGAAAGCGTGGATTTTTAACATTGACTCTTTTAATGTAGCCCCAGAACTGTCTCTCAGAATACTACTTGAGTGCACGGGAATGAACACACCCCCTAAGCTTTGGCCACTTTGGAAGTTCACTGCACAAAGGATGCTACTTCGCTTGCACATCCATGTCATGCTATGTTTACTTTAGAAAATTTCTGCTGTTCCACATGGATGCTCATCTTTTTTCTGAAAACAAAAATGAATTGTCAGCCAGGTGTAATCAGACACACTTGTAATCCCAGCATTTGAAGGGCTGCCTGAACTACATACAAAAACACTGCCACAACTTTTTAAAATAATGAATTGTCCAGCTAAGTGACAAGAGGACATTCTTTTCATATTGTTTCCTTGTGAGTACTGAGTTATAAATTGAATAATTCTACAGTTCAAGAAAGCTCAGTTGCAGAGGTTGAGCCCCTTAGCCCTATGCCTTTCTTGGTGGGCTGTGGTAGCCCATGCTATGCTCATATTCCAAGGTGATTCTGGTAGGCTCCAGGAGTTAAGCAGTGATTAGGAAAGATGACTGTCACTGGTTTTTCACACTTCCTGCCTTCCACTTACCTTGGTAGGCTTTTCTGGTGCCCCACGGCATTTCTAGATAATGCTCTTTTTTAGTTGGCGGGGGGCAGGAGCAGGATGCCTTGGTTTTGACTGCATCCGAAATTAGATGGAGACAAAGGAGGACAGTCCCTCTCAGCTCAACAGGAGGGGTAATTCCCCCTGCTTTTTTCCCCCTAGCTAACACAACCTGTTGTATTTCATTTATGACAGCTTTAAGGTTGCTCAGCCTCCTACTAACTTGAATTAAAATGCTTTTTTTTCCATGCTTGATAAAGTTGAAAATATGAGTATAAATTATCTTACACAAGATTCTATATATTAAATGCACAATAGACATACTTGTTACTACTTTCATTTTTTTAATGAATGAAAATAAGGGAATTTCTTTTGTCTGATGCCGTTTTGCAAGCTTTTACAAGGCAACAAAAGATTATTCTTACAGCAATAATGGAATACTTCCAATTTTCATTTCAAATGAAAGGTACTAGTACTTTTATACCAATAAGCCTTCTGCTTAGTTAATATGAAATAAAATGTCCCCCCCCCCCCTTGGGATTCTCTGAAAGCTGGGAATCTGTTACTCAGTTAATGTGCCTCTACAAGATTAAATTTTACATGTTAGCACTTCAAGTCTGAAATTTTATTAAACACTTTTGAGGCTTTGGTGGAAGATAACCAGGTTTGGTTCCAGAAGTTTCTAGGCTCAGAACAAAACGAAATGGAGGTGATAGCAAAATTTCTAGTATTTGTATTTAGAAAATTATTTTTAATAGTTATTTGATTTACAAAGCACACAGAAATAAAACCCCTACTATGTGATATAATAAATTCCTTGGGTGATAATTTAAGCATTGTGCAAATAAGTTATTCTTATCAAAAACTCAATTCTGCTTTTGTCTCTAGTTATGTGACGTTAGGCACCTCAAAGCCTGACTCAGGTTCTTCATTAATTGGGGTTAATAGCATTATCCAACCCACAGTTGTGAGCTCCAAATGAGTCGCTGATTTTGAAGTGTTTAGAACAGCACTTGCCACACAATCTGTCCTTAGTGTCACCTTGAAACAGGATTACTGCTGTCATTGGTGATAAACTAGAGCGGTCCACACCTGAAAAGTTAGGGCTCACAATGCTGAAGACTACAAAAACTAAATACAGGTTTAGACCTGATGACAACAGGTCTACCTGGATGACATCAATTCTACTGTATCTACTTCCTCACTCTGAAGGCTTCTCTTCTTCAGTGAGAGGCTTGAAATCATGCTGTTAGCTCTCCTAGCTGCTTTACGGACTACTGTTGTCTATAACTTGCAACATCTCTCAGCCCAGAGGGCTGTGCACCCTGTCCATCATTCAGAAAGCAGCTATTTCAAGTGACTTTCCAAAACCAAGCTATAATACAAAGAGTTTTGGGGGGTATGAAAACTCGATCAGATTCTCATTTTTTTCCTCCACAAGAGTGACTGTTCAGTAAACAAGTCTACCTATCCTTAAAATGACCAGAACATGTATAAATTAGAACTGTTCTAGGCAGATCAGAAGATAATGTCCACTGTACTTATTCTGTAATATTATAATTAGTACAGACCTCTTCTTCCTCGCATTCTATTTGCCTCAACATAAGCAAGTTTTTCTAAAAACATTTGAAGAGATGGTACAACCTGCCATACCAAGTAGACCCTCAACTCTGTCCTACTTTCCTGCAGCAGGGAGAATGACAAGATTATTTCACTTTTCTGTGGAAGCTGCAAAGCTGTTTCTTTAGTGTTACTCTGGGAGAAGAAACATTTAAGTTTCTTATTCCTTCCTTTAGTGAAATATTCATCCCACAGAGCCTTATCTTAACATGGAATTACAGTACAATAACCAATACATTTGATTCTCCTACAAAGGAAAGGAAAAAAGATATGAGCCTTTTTGCTTCTTCTCTTATCCATCTTTTAAGAATGAAACCAAATAATGTCTGTTGGCCTTCAATATTTTTATTGTGTAACAACTTTGTCTCAACTAAAGTAGCTGAAATTTTAATACTTATATATAAAAAAGTACATTCTTTGTTTCAGCACAAATATGCAAAGTTTACCAACACAGTGCCATGAAGAATAAACTTCCACAGAAAAACACAACACTTAATTTGGTAAGGAAAGTCCTAGAAATAATTTAATGCCAAGTTTCTGATCATTTAACATACCATTTCCTTTGTCATCTGAAATTGTTATGAATCACTGATTTTTCACAATAGCCCACAGAATTTTAAGTGATAGAAGAAAACTTCTCTGTCATAAAACTAGTAATAGCTCATGGGCATAGAAATTATTTATAAGGAAAGCACCACAAAAAACAGCAGTGCAAACATGGTGCATACTAAAAGCAAATCTATAAGCAGTTATTATACAATTAGTTTTCTGAATTGGAATAAAGCCAAACTGTGTAGTATAACAATCCTTCGCTTTGTATTATTTTAGATTATTCTCTGATGTTTCTGAACTGTTTTATCCTTTTGCAAGATGAAACAATACAAATTCTTATTTCTGGAACTTGTTTTTTTTTTTTTTTTTTTTTTTTCCTTTTTGCAGAACCGGGGATTGAACTTAGGCCCTTGAGCTTGCCAGGGAGACACTTATTCTACTGAGCCATCTCCCTGGTCCTGGAACTTGACTTTAAACAACAAATGAAAAAAAAAAAAAAAAAAAAAAACCCACAAAAATATGAATAAGTCACTTTGTAAGTTTAATTATTACATTATTTGGAATCTGATAAATTAGTGTTGTCAGCTGTAGGGTTTTGTGCTCCCATTTCCTATTCTCTTTTAGGCAAATTACAAGCCTAATTTTATATTTGGGAAACTCACCCTGGTCCATGTGGTTATACAGAAAGAAGTTGAGGACTTACCTTGTCAAAACTCACCCTGCATAAAACCAATGTGTTTTTCTGTAATAAAATACACTTAAGCAATTTGCTGCAAGTGGTGAGGCAGTGGCTTAAATCCATGTTCCAAAATACATTAAGGTTCAGAAACTATTTGCCTTATGGAGATAACAACTGTCTTAGTGACTCATTCCTTCTATTTTTTATTAATGGGTTGCCATACACCAGCCACACGTAGCTAGATGTTACTTTATTTGCTAGAGTACAAATAGCACTATACATGCTGAGTTTCAACCTAAGAAAAATTTGAAAATATGTGCTTCTGTCTCACAAGACATAAATATCTGAAAAAGAAACTTGTTGTCTCTCCCCTGTCTGATCTCTTCAAGGCAAGATAGATATGTGTGTGGCTTAATATTTAGGGGGAATTACTAATATTTTTTTCCAACTCACAAGAAGTGTGTCAACTTTCCCTGCAGGATGCTGGCTGCAGATTTGCCTAGTACTATATGGGGTCCTCGTTGAAGAGGCGATTTAAATTTTTCAGGAATCACAATTTTGAAGACTCTGTGACTTTTCTGTACCAAAAAGCAAGCAAACAAACAAAAAAACCTATGGAAATAGAAAAGAATGACTAGTCAAACAATTTAAATTAAGAGTATTCTAATAATAGCTCTCAAGGAAAGCGAAAGTATTAAAATTGTCCTTAGCATTACAGCCTAAAGAAAAAACAACTTTAGCCAGTGGGTCAACCTTTACTTCTTGAAGCAAAGAACAATTTTTGCTGTAATATGATCTGCTGTTTCTTTCCCTAGTTAGAAGATTCTAGGCCCAACTTGAAAATCAAAGTAGAGAGGATTAAAATTAATACTCAAAGCTATAAGCTCAACTCCTTCCAAGACAATGAAGTAGAAGCATAAACAAACATTCTTTTAGGCATGTGCCAAACTCATGTATGAACTGTGTAAGTAGAATATACTAAATAGAAACTACTTCTTTGGGGGCTGGGATGATATGGAGATTAAGATTTTTCTTGACCCTTAATAACTTATTACCATGTATAATGTAACTGAAACATCTTAAGAGCATGAACAAGGAAAAAAAATGTACTCTGCATAAGAATATTGCTGGGCCAGGGAGATAGCTCAGCACCCTAAGTGTCTGCCTGGCAAGTGCAAGGTCCTGAGTTTGATCCCTAGTACCAAAAAAAAAAAAAATTACTATTGCTTATCTGCACCTCTGAAGAGAAGTGGGTGTGCAAGGGTGGAGAATAGGGAATAAACATGTACTCCAACACAGGCGGTCACATCAAAATAGCCCAATCATGTGTTTCCTAAAAAGTTGTAACTTGGCTAATTAGCAAAAAGAGATCAGAAAAATGTTGAATTCTATTAGGTTCTAAAAGTCCTCAGGTTTCAGTAATTTAACCCTACAATAGAAAGGCTGGGGTATCACTCAGTAGCTCTGTACACAAAGCTTTTAGGTTTGATTCCTAGCTCCACAAAAACAAAAACCTGTAATAGAGAAGGAAAATATCTATCATAAGGACATCCATTTCACTCATTAAGTAAATCCTCTTAGAAGTCTTTTTTAACTCTAGAGTTCTAAAAATAATTAAAATCCCTTAATCTACACATTACTATTACTGAAAAAGAAATGTGAGACAAAAAAACAAAAAAAAAACCTTTGAGTATGTATTTTTCGAAGTTGTTTCCAATTAAGCATGGCCTAAGTAAAACTTTATTTCATCAGTTTTCTTCCAAGGTTTTTTAATTCAAGCACAAGTTTCTGTATGCACATAATGTTTTATCTAAAATTATTACAATGTTAAGGATCCCTGACAAAGGCAGAATAATCCAGTAAGTCTATGCTCCTGAAGAGAGAAACGGAAGCATATTATATCATGCTACATGTGATTAAGTGCATAGTATATCCAATCATATTATCTCTGGGTTACAGACAAAATTTAAAAACTAGAAGTGTATACTCTAATCATTAGATGTTAAATTAACACACAAACTTGTTAGGCCAGTAAGCTTTCTCCAGGTAGCACTTTTTAGAAGTCTCATTCCAGCTGTGAGGACCAGAAAGTTAGTAGCAGGTTTTAGTCACATTTACCGTATTACAATCAAACTCTTAATTCATCTTTCTACCAACCTACTGTTGGAGGTTGACGGAAGCAATCACTGACTGGTATCACTATAATCACTACTAGGATCCCAGAATCATACATGGTTGAAACTTAACAGCAGACACCGAACACTTCCTTGGTCTCTTCGTTTAATTAAGAGAAGGGACTTCCTAAATGCCTTTTTATAATGACAACAGACTAGTCTTCATTGGGTTGACATTTCTACAGCTCAACTCCAATACTCCCTTACTTGTGGAAAGTTTAACTTCAAGGTTTTTTCAGGAAACAGTCTCTTAAAATGGGGAGATTACTAAAGGTAGATGCTTCCACTTATATTCCTATGTCTTTTCCATTCCTTCCCCCCACCCCGGCTATTAAAATCCATAACATACAGCTGTCAATCTTTGCAAACTACTGTATTTAATCAGAAGATTCCAGGGTATTTCTCCAGAAGGACATTTTCTCTGGGTTACTTTATTTTGAGTAATGTTCTGCTATTTACACCAGTAAGAACCTTGTTTGGGATTTAGGATGTAATGCAAGCAACGTCCGCAGAAGAATGAGGGTCATGTAAAAACAGAAAAAGAAAAATCACTGTGACCCACCTAGCTTAGAGAAGGTGCTCCATCATACTTAGTGAGCTAGAAAGTCTGCACCCTTGCTCCCTTAATTCCATGATTAAACTAAGTGAAATCCCAGTTTCCAATCTGGGAAATTTATATCTCACGGAAATAAGAAACATCATGGTGTTGTACTCACAAAGCTTCACAGTAATGCTAAATGCTTTTCAAACTCTTGACATTTAAGATAACAGGAATACATTCTGGGGTGCCCTTTCTTTGCAGCTCTCATGTTGCCACAAGAAAGCACTGAAACAATGACTAAAACCTAAGATCACAGATTTTTGGCATTTCATATTACATTACTCAAGGACCTAAAGTCCATTACTTATTTTAATACAGAGAAGTGTATACACATGAGCTAATGAAAAGTATTCCCTCAGTAGCACTGCATGGGAATATAGAAAAAAATTTTTTTCTGGCTATCACGAGTTATGTGGTAAAATACTGATTTCAAAGGGGATATTACATTGATAAGGATCTTTTTGTACAGAGAATCTGACTACAGAAGACCATTCTTGAAGTCATGTTCTTACTAAACAGAATGTCCCTGGCTTAAGAAAACATGAAGGGACAAATAAAGAATAGAACTAAATATGCACCAACCTAATTCCACCTGTGTCATTCAACAGCCAACTCTGAAACAGTATTAGAGGTAAAATTTACTAGAAACCCTGGTGCTGGCCTCTGCTCGTTAATGTGGCCTAAGCCTAGTCTGCTAGCTTTACTTGTCTTCTCATAACGATTTTACCACTTTCGCAAATTCATTCTTACAGACTCTTTTAATCTTTCTCTCTCATCTTAAAATTTTTATTTTATTCTTTCACTTGATTTTAAAAATGCTCTCAGAGAGCAGGAGTTGATTGAATGGCAAAAATAATACACACACATGCATTTATGACGTGACATGAACATCTCATATGGGTTGTGAAAGAGGGGGAGGAATAAACTTTATTGGCCCACAGAAGGGATGAGGGAATGAGAAGGAATGACTAGTGAAAGGAATGACTGTGCATGGAAAAACTAAAATGGAATGATTTAAGTGTACAAATACACTTTGTAACCGCTACCATTTAATGGAAAGCTATGTACAGTGAGATACAAGTAGACTAAAGTGAATTTCACTTTGTAGTTGACGCTACTTGTGCCAATTCTATTATTAGTGAGTCACCATTTAATTCTCCCAAGTCAGACAGGCTTTCGGGTTAGTGAAAACAAGGTTTTCCATCCTGGGCTGCAGTGTGACCAGCCAGGGCTCAGTAGGCATGCTTGTGACGACCTCGCACACTTCCCAGTTCCCCACCTCCAATGGCGGCCAGGGTCTCCAGCCTGCTTAAGCGCTCCAAGCTTCTTCCAAGAACTTCTTCTAGCCGAGTGCGTAACACCTGGGCCCCTTCCAGTTCCACCTGCAGAGTTCGGTCTCTCTCAGAGCTGATTAAACATGCCACATGGAAGGAAAATGGATTAGCTATCAACTGTAAGGAGCTGCTTCCAAAGAGCCACCAGTGCCACTCCAGGCCATGAGACTTTCTAAGTGCTCGTTCTCCAGAACACATAACAAATGAATGCAGTCTTCTGTTGAGGTATGTGTGTTCACTGCCGGTAGAGTAGCAAGCCTGCTTTTTAAAAAATTGTCCTTTCAGGAGAGATTCTGGACCAATCCCACATAAAATTATAGCTCCTAGGAGGATTGATCTCACACTCCTATAGCCCACATCAGAGAAACTGCATTATTTGAAAGTTTTAGCTTGTGAAAAGTGAAACAAAGTGAAGCAAGACTGGCCTGAGCAGGACTGCTATTGAGGACATCTACTTTCTCATTTGTAACCAAATGTGTGACAGTGCGCTGCAAAAGACGTCAGCTCACAAAGACCCCAGATCCAGAAGCTCTTAAAAGGTAACGAAAGCAACTGACCCTGTCATACATTTCCTCTGATTCATGTTCCTGAGGTGAAAAGAAAACATTTTAAAAATCCAGTAAGAAATTAAAAGTGAATAATAAAAAAAATTTAAAAAAAGCAGAAGAGAAAAAGGAGCTAGGCAGAAAGGAAAAATGAAAAAATAAAATGAAGGGAATATAAAATTAACCAGGAAGATATAATATACACAACCAAACTGAAGAAGCCCAAGGAAATGTATTAATAATGATGGCTACCAATAGTTCTGGGGGGGATACAGGCCATCACAAAGGAGTGTTTTTTCTTCAGCATTATGCAATGGTTTTAAAGTGAATACCAACATTCTTTATAACCTTACTTACAAAATAGAACAACTTTTAAGAGGGCATGAAGCAGAAAAGAAAGGAACATACACCGAGTGCTTGTTAAATGCAAGGTGTTGTTTTAGATACATACCTGTCTTCTCAATCTCTGCAAAAGCTATAAAAATATACACTGTTCCTAACTTAAGAGCTAGACAGGGAGGCTCAGCGCACTCCACATAAAAATGACAAATTGAATAGCTCTTTCTCTCCTTTTTGGCATAAGCACCTGTACTTAGAAGAAAAGAAACAAAAAGAAAAAAATAAAAGGAACAAAGCATTTTTAAAAAAGGGCAAAGTCACCCTCTTACCTCTCTGGATGGGCGTGGAACTTCACCAGACTGCTGTAGAGCTGTCTCTCCGCTTGGAGGGCCTCATTCAGTCGACTCCGTTCATCTACTAA
This sequence comes from Octodon degus, assembly GCF_000260255.1. Taxonomy (NCBI): domain Eukaryota; kingdom Metazoa; phylum Chordata; class Mammalia; order Rodentia; family Octodontidae; genus Octodon; species Octodon degus. The sequence goes on along the minus strand of NW_004524833.1, from coordinate 2,379,277 downwards.
TCCTTCTAGCATCAGCAGCAACTACAGAAAGAGAAGCAACATGCAAGCAGCAGGGAGACAGAAAACCACAATTAGTCCTGAGAAAGAGACAAAAAAGAATGCATTAGCACATGGAATGACTAAAACCACCTCACTACGTTATTATGTAAGCTTCTTGCAGTATTTCACAGTTTTCAAATTAATGTCATAGTCACTGCAGTTTGTATTTTTTTTTAAATCCTTAAGGCCAAAGTCACACAAATAAGCAAGAACAAAAAAGGGAGAAAAAAGCCAGAAGTATAGGAAAGACACTAAGAAAATGAAGTGCAAGCAAGAAAGGATGAGTTAGAGGGAAACACAAGATAGCAAATCTCCAGTGTTTATTTAGTCAATATTTATTAAGCACCTTCTAGGCAATAGGCTTTGTTCAGTTCTAGGAAAAACTTACTCTCCAGCATGGGAGACAGACACTCATCAAGTATCACCGTGAGCGACAATATGTGCTATAAAGACAATTATCTATGATAATGCGTAACTGGCAGAGACCTGTGTAGGACACAATTACAAGTGAGATTGGAACAAGGCGAGTAGTGAGAGAGCAAGGACGAGGAAATTGTTTTTTTTTAAAGTTTGACACTGAAAAGGTCAGACACAGGATGGACACAAGTTTTGTTTTGCTTCTTTTTTATTTAATTGGGATGGATCTGAATGTGGCTAAATCAAGGCAGATGAAGATTCTGCTGAGAGGGAGGTGACAGACATGAGAGCGAGGAATATCACTGCTCATTTTAGAACTACGAACACCAGACAGCAGTATCTGGCTGCTACAGACCCAGGTTCTGAATGAAATAGCATCAGCTAACCCCTCCATATGTAGTTATTCTACTTCACAGGTTTTCTAGCGTTACCAAAAAAAAAAAGTTTGTATTGTAATAACTTACCTGTTGTCTTCGGTTTCCTGAAATTTCTTGATCCTGCGATTCTACTGAAGCAACTTTTTCCCGAAGAAGTAAGACTTCCTGGGTCAAGCGCTCCACAGCTGGAATGTCTTCAGGATCAACCAGCTGCATTTGCAGGTCCTAGAGGTCAAAAAATAAGTACAGATGTAAACATAGTAATGAAAACACTATTGAGGAGCTAAGGGAAATTCTCTTGAGAGAGCCCACCATACTTTCAAGTGAGAGACAAGCACTGGGCAAGGGGCTCACTATATCCATATTTTGTTTGAAGGAGCCCTACAGGTACTGTGCACTGCAAACATTTCCAAAGGTCTATGAAAAGCTCTGAACGACCTTTATGAGGTCTTCTTTTATCTGCATGTTTCTGGTCAGCGACTCCAGATCAGCAGCCTGCACCTGCAGCTCTTCTTCTTGCACAGCTATCATGGACTGAAGGGCAGAAAGTTCTATCTGGAAAGGGAAAAAATTGCACAGTCAGTGCAGAGAAAACAATACCTGTCACATTTACAACTCAGTATCACATCACTGGCAACCAATAATGCAAGTGAGAACCTGAACAAGAATGGTATACCACTATATCAATTAACATAGCCACGTGGTACGGTACCAAAGGGCACATTCTGAGCAGCTGTAATGTTTTTAATGTTTGTTATGATATATAAATGTTTATCGTTAGCAGTAAACAAAGTTTCTGTTTATGTAAATACTTCAGTTAATAGATGAAAACACGATACAATTCAATGGCTCCACTTTGCAACTCTTCAACAATTTAAAAAGCCATCAAGCAGCCAGGACTGCTTACATTATCAGAGATCACCAAACACAACATGCTTCCTGGTGAGAAACATGTTTCGCATCTATGAAGAAACCTTACCAAAGATTAGCATTCTAAGGTTTACACTTTAGAGCTGGATCTTGTTTCCCTCACCAGAATGACAAACACCAATCAGGACAAAGTTCACTAAAAATCCTAAGAACCATGCCTACCAACATGTCCTGGGTGCTCACCATGACCCAGGCACACGATAACTGCTTTCCTTTTAGTTATTTTGATAAGCCTGGTGATCTGGCTCCCATCTACTTCTCCCACTTGAGTATCTGCTACTTTATTCCTCATTCATGACCCTCTGGCCATACTAGACTTTTTCTTTTCCTGGACACCTGAATTTGTTTTGAGTTGGGGTCTTTATGCCTATTACCTCCCTGGCCCAAAACCTTGCCAACAGCTGCCTTTTCTTATTCTTGGGTACCAATTTGTATCATGTACTCAAGGAAGAGGCCCTTTTTGGCCATTCTGTCTAAAGCGATCCCTGTCTATGCTATGTCCTCATATCATTTATTATAATCTGTAATTATAATATTATGTACCTGTTTGTTGCTTTTCCCCTAGTAGAAATTACATGAGCTCAGAGGGAGCTGGCTGAGTTCGCGCACCACTTCATCCCTAGCGCTAGCCCTTGCTTAGAGATGGTACCTATGTATCTGACGAATGAACAGCAACCCTATGGGTAACCACTCTCCAATTCACAGATAAGGTGACTTCTTCTATGCCTCAGTTTACAGATGAGATGATTAATGAAGACAGAAAATAAGAAAATAAATCATAGAATGTGTAAGCAGTAAACTCAGAGTGAACTCAGGGAAACAGGCTCAGGCCACTAGGCCTAGTGTCTTCCTATAAGGACATCCATGTAGTCTTTATAGTAGTGACAAGCTATTTTAAGTATAAACATTTTATTTTATTTTTTTTATTTTTTATTTATTTTTATTTATTTATTTATTTATTTTTATTTATTTTTTTCCCTCAGGTTACATTGCAAACTTTATTGATCATTTACATATCTGTGTTTCCGCAATATCACAATTCGTGCATTTATACATATTTTTTTTCAACAAATAATACACTGCATATATTCTTCTTAGTGGTTAATTGCTGTACAAGATGCAGACTTGTGATCCTACTTACAAACACCATTAGAAAAAATCATTCTATTCATTAAGAGAATGCAACTATATATCTATCCCAACCACTTTGAATACACAGATACAAAATGGACATTCATAGTTTTACCCCAATTTTTTTTTTTAAGTTCCGTTGTTCAATATTATAGGTGTGTAAACTCAGCAAAATATTCTAAAAGAGTACAGAAGCCCATAATAGCATTGGGTCTTCTGTTTAATTGGCAATGTCAGAAATTATTGACGTGAGTCCCCCACAGCTCAACATAACAACATGGCTTTACTTCCTATAGTATAAATATTTTAAAGAATTATTTTAAGAAAAAATTTAAAATACTAGGCAGGACAGGTAAAGACAGACAGTGTATAGGTCAACTTAAGGTATAACTAACCTTCTTATAGGAAATAATACCTCTTGTTCTTAAACATATAAAATTTAAATTATAAGCAGTAAAATTTTTACTTGTATATCTTCTAATTCTACCAAAGCTTTTAATATCTTCATATGCTTATGATTTAATAGGTTGGACAATTTCTACCTTTCCTTCCACACTGAAGGACCTCAGTTACTGGAACCCCTGAACTTTTTCTAGTTTGTTTTTTTGTTTATTTATTTATTTATTTTGTGGTACCAGGGATTGAGGACCTTGCATTTGCCAGGTAAGTGCTTATTCTACTGCACTATCTCTCCAGCCCTCTAGTTCTTTCTTTCTTTCTTTCTTTTTTATTTTTAAATTTTATTTTAAAGAGAGAAAAACAATAAAACCAGAGTTTCAAAACATGATAATAGGAGCTCACCAATGGCCAATACATTGTGTACTGTTATCTTCAAAGTAGTTGCTTAGATTATAAGACAGAGGTGGGCAGTTGAAAGGATAAAATTAAGCAACAGTTAAATATCATTCATTCAAAAATACCTATTTATAGACCTTGCAGTTTTATGATCCTGAAAATACAGGTCAGAACCCAAAAGAAATATTACTGTATGAACAAAACAGACACATCTTGTGGAAGCTAAAACATTTGATATTTGTAACCAGCTAACTGCCGGGGAGATAGCTTAGTAGAATAAGCACTTGCCTATGACTAGCTGTGACTAGCTAACTGATAAAGCAAAACCAAAAAAAAAAAAGGAGAGATGAACTAGGGGATTTTCAAATCAGCATTTTTAAAAATACCATACACTCTCATGTCCTCAAAACTGAGTCACACAATCCAAGTCTATTTGTAAGGAAAAACATAGTAATGAAATGAAGAGGTGCAGTAAGACAATTAGGTTCAAATATGAACCCCCAGGTTTTATACCACAGATCAATATAAAAAGGTAGAACAGGGCTGGCAAGATAATTCATCAGTCTAAAGTGCCTGCTTAGGCAAGCTTAGGCAGGCGCAGGGGACCACGGCTTGCTCCCCAGCACCACAAGTCACCCGCCAGTCTTGCCCCCAGGGTGGGCTGAACAGGCCAAAAAAAAAAAAAAAAAAAAAGAAAAAGAAAGGTAAAACAAAACAAAAGAATTGAGCTAGCTAAACTTAAGTTAGGAACTCATGACACTGACTGACCCTCTAAAACAGACACCACAGTGCACATAAGTTTTTAATTTTACTCCTAAATTCTGCACTGTAGCCCTGAATGTCTTCTCTGTCATAGCTGGACATGTAACTAGCTCTATGGTGAAGACTGAGGAAGGGATTCTCTTTTAGGAAAACTATTCAAATTCTACTGATAGAAAAAACTAAGGCATAACATGGGAAAAACATGTGCTCCAGGAAATAACTTTTTAGGAAATATGAGGAGTCATAAAAGACTGGAGTTTACAGTCTCAGCTTCAGCATTTATTAGTTACATGACTACTCTTCACCCTACATTACTGAATGTTCTAGCTTTCTCATCTATAAACTGGAGCCAATGCAACATATTTTATGTAGCTTTGTGAACACAGGCCCGAGTTTATAAAAACGTGGCACAATGCACGCACATAATGAGCAATCAATAAACACTATTGTTATTATGAACTTATTTCTAAATTCTAATTCATGGGTGCTCTATCATAATTCTAAGCAGGAGTTATTAATTCATGGGTGCTCTATCATAATTCTAAGCAGGAGTTATAAGTAATTCTTTTTTTCATAAATGCTTTACATTGTTATTCTAATTAATAATGGGTAGATAAGCTGTTTTTTTTTTTTTTTTTAGTAGTTAAAAAGTTTCAATGGTCCCAATCCATAAAAACAAGAGTATGCTATTGAGAAAAAATACATAAAGTCATTTATGTTTCTCCAAAACAGCAAAAGACATATCTTGCATTTGGGCTGAGATTATTATACTTGAAGAATAAGATATAAACTATTTCGAAAGAAAAAATAGGATTTAGAAATTAACCTTGACTAGAAAACTCACCTGACTTTCTCTTTGCTTTTTAGTCATGAGTTCAAGCTCCTCTCTGGCGTTGCTAAGTTCCTTCTCCAGCTCTGCAACTGTGTCCACATCTCCTAAAATGAACAAGTAGTGCTTGTTCTAATCACTAACTGCGTGATGAGAACAACACATCCCAGCAGCAGGTACTCTTCTCTGTAGCATTGTTTGTAATAGCAAAGTGCTGCCATCAACTTAGGTGCCATAGAGAACAGATGAAATCCGCTACAGTGTGTTCACACAATAGACCCCTCTATGTAGCTAGGGAAAAAGAATGAGGAATGTGTTTACCAGTTTATATGGAGTGATTTGAAGATACATTTAAGTAAAACAGCTAAGTTCAGCAGATTATTAGAAGGAGGAAAACACACACATACACATTACATGTATGTATATATGAAGCATCTGCTTTTGTCTGAAAAAAAAAAATACACAGGGAGGATAACCCAAAATTGATACTGGTAACCTGCAAGACAAAAGGAGAAATAAAAAGGTAGAAAAGTAGCTGGGATTTGACTATGCTTTTCTATATTTGATTTTTTTTTTAAGATTTATTTATTTATTTGGTACAGGGTCTTGCTACACAGCTCAGACCCAGTGGTCCTCCCATTTCAGCTTCCCCGGTGCTGGGATTACAGATGTATGCCACCATGCCCGGTTTCATCAGCCGGCATGGTACACAGCCAGCACTGCATGTCATACTGGGGATCAAACCCAGGTCCTTGTGCTTGCCAGGCAGGCGCTTAAGACTGCAAAGCTATCTCCCCAGCCTATATTTGATTTTTAAATTGTGTTACATACTTGCTCTACTGAAGGAGATAATTAACTCAAATAATTTTTTGTTGTTGTTAGAGATAGGTCTTGCTATGTAATTCAAGCTGGCTTTGAACACATTTTGTAGTCCAAGCCTGCCTCAAACTCACAGCAATCCTCCTGCCTCAGCCTCCTGAGTGGTGGGATTATTGGTGTGCTCCACCACACCTGGACTAATTTTTGAACTTAGTACATACAACTTTTTAAAAATTCACTGCAAACTCTATTCACTTAAAAGGAGCAAATGACACCCATACAGCAAGGAACACATCATATGCCCAAATCTTAGTTTAAAATGTTATCACTGATTAAAAGAATCAAGGAGCTTCATCCATTAATAGTTGGTTGCACAGCTAACATTAGTGTAATAAAAGACAATCATAGCATCACATAGTGCCAAAAACTAGGGGAAAAAACTGTTAAGAAAACAGATAAAGGACAGAGAAAGAATTTAAAGAAGTTTTTACTGTCCTGATTTGGGCATCAATTAGAAGAACAACAGAAGGGCAGGCCATCTGGCCAGATAGCTCAGCGGACTAAAGCACCTGCTTAGGCAGAGTGCAAAGGCACTCCGGCCAGGGTTCAATCCCCGGAGTGCTGTGCCAGCCCTTTCCCTGGGGCATGCTGAGACAGCACTTGAGACTGGGTGTGATGGCGCACATCTGTAATCCCAGTGCTTGTGAGGCTGAAAACAGGAGAATCACTTTGAGTCTGGTCTACGTAGTGAGACCCTACAGACCCTGTACCAAATACATTTAAAAAATATAAAATAAAAAAAAATTTTTTTTAGAAGAGCAACAGAAATAGATAAGTGATTTCCAAAGACATGATCCATACTGAAACTAACTAAAATTGAGGTGGCGAGATAGGAAATACAGCTCTGTACTATACAGAGAAGAAACTTCAGTGGATTAAGGAGCCTGCAAGCAGGCGCAGGGGTAGGGCTTTGATCCTCAGGCCTGCCGTGCTGACCCCGCCCCTGGGGGCACGCTGAAATGAATGGCAATTGAGACTCGGCATGGTGGCGCATGCCTGTAATCCCAGCTCTTGGAAGGTTGTAATAGGAGAATCACTATGAGTCCGATCTAGTAGTGTGACCCTGAACACCCTATAGACCCTTCCCTAAAGTACAGAAAAAAAAAAAAAGAAAGAAATTTCAGAAATATGAAAACCATTCTCAATAGCATAAAAGTTGGTGTAGGCAAGGTCAGAGGATGTTAAAGCCACTAACCATTAGGAAACACAACTGTCAATATCTCAAGATATCAGCTGGCAGATCACTCACTAATTTTTGTTTGTTTGCTCGTTTTTGGGACTGGGCATCAAACTCAGGACCCTGAGCTTGCCAGGCAGGTGGTGGCCACTGAGCTAAATCCCCAGCCCCACTTATTAACTATAAAGGGAAAAATAAATCTTTAAAGTGAAGAGATCTTGCAGATGCAGTGTAACCTTAACCAAATAAGTAAGCTTAATATCACCAAGGATGATATAAACTTATTAACAGGCCCTGACATGAGGTACTCTAAGGCATTACCCATGTGGTATTTTTTTTGCCGAAGACATTTAACCTGAACTTAACCATGAGGAAACAATCAGAGCCACACTGAAGCACTTTAATTTCTTTTTTTTTTTTTTTTTCGCAGAACCAGGGATTGAACTCAGGCCTCTGTGCTTGCCAGGGAAGTGCTTATTCCACTGAGCCATCTCCCTGGCCCCAAGAACTTTAATTTCTTAAATTTTTGATTCTTAAAAATTCCCAATGTCACAGAAGACAACAAGGGTATAAAATCATTCTAAATCAAAGAAACCTAAAGAGACATGACATTGTAGTAAATGTATGATCCCTGAGGTGGGGGATTTGGGAGCCAAGACACGGACGAAACTATTGGAAACGTTATTGAGACAAGAGCAACTTTGAATACAGACTATAAATTAGATACTAAGACAGCATAAAGGTCAGACTGCCTGAGGAGGATAAATGTTATTGACATGTAGGGAAACAGTGCTGTCCTTAAGAATGCTTCACGGACGTGTTTGCGGATGGCATGTCATGACGTCTATGTGAAATACTCCAGCAGTTCAGGAAGAACATGTGTACACGCACATACAGAAATAACGTGCGTGTGACAAAAACATGCACAACTGACAGATGCTAACACAAATGTACATGGCTTTTCATTGTCAGTTATAATCTATAGTTTTAAAATTTCCAAAATAAAAAATTAGAGAAAATTATGATTTTTTTAAAAAAAGACAAATATAAGGGGCCGGGGAGATAGCTCAGTAGAATAAGTGCTTGCCTGGCAGGGACAAAGGTGGAGTTCAATCCCCATTCCATCAAAAAAAAAAAAAAAAAAAAAGGGCTGGAGAGATGGCTCAGTGGTCTAAAGCACCTACTTAGAACAAGCTCGGCAAAGCATCTGGGACCGCGGTTCCATCCCCCAGCACTGAGCCATCTCACCAGCCCAGCACCTTTTTAATGATCATGAGTCTATGCTTGCTAAACTCCCTGAGACGTAATGTCCTTAAGGCTGTCCTAAGCAGCAATCTTTGTCTCAGAGACTCCAGCCAAGGTACCCACTTGATACATCCCACCAGGCACAGAATTTGGTTCTCTTTAGGGAGTCCAAGCCCTGAAACCAACACTTAAGATAAACCTTAGATTGGCAAATAGTGCAATGTGTATTGCTCATCCCTTCTAACACCATAATGTAAGTGATATCAAGTCCCAGGGACCATCCCCAGCCTTGAGAAACATTCAGAAGCTGTCAGTTTTATGAGGCTTGCTGTGCATGCTTGGAAGCACTACATCGGGCATTTCTGACTCCTCCTAAAGCTATCTTAAAAAGGGAATTAGGATGCAACTTCCCTGCACCAAATTATGAACCTAGAGCACTAAGATTGATCACAGATACAAGGTTAGGTCAAAAAAAAAAAAAAAACAAGGTAAGGTCAATTCTTAGAAATGATGTACTTCCAGCCTTTCAGGGCAATTCAGATTTATTCTTCCATGACCTATTAACACAGAAAGACAAGAAAGCAAAAGCAGAAGGTCTCTTCATGAAATAAAACTTGCTACTTACCTAACGTGGACCTTGGGACACTGACGTCCTCTTTAGCAGTCAGTGAAGTGCTGTCTCTGGAGGGTACTTGCATTGACCCCTAAAAATGGGAAAAAGTGGGGAATTTAGGAAGATTCAGGAACTATAAGCACAATGACAGGACTCAGAATATTCTCTTATACAATTTGAATTACAATTATTAGACTTCTATGAAGCTGAAACATATTAAACTGAAATACAAGAAGAGACTGCAGTCAACATAAAAGTCTCCACGAGGCAACAGTTCTTACGTGGTCAGTCTGCTCTCCAAAAGGAGGGCCGATGGAGGTGACTTCTGCTTGTTGGTTTGAGATGAGTGCTTGGGCCATCATGAGCTCCTTGGCTCCGAAATACTGGCGAAGGGCCTGTAATTCTGAATTTCTTTCCATCAGAGCTTGCATGATCTTCTCAGAAGCAGCCTAGTAAGAAGAAATCACAAATAAAATCAGAAAGACACCACAGTAAAATAACCACTTACAAAAAGCCGCTAGGGCCTTAAGAAATAGTTTCCATGCTTTGGGTTTAAAAAGAAAAACTGGCAAGTAATGGTAAGGTTTCTCACAGGCACTATGTTAAAAAAAAAAAAAAACAGTAAAATATCTATTGTAAATCAAACAATCTGAAACAGTAACTGCTAGAACTCAATCAGAGGAAGGAGTCAGGATTCTGGTTTAAATTGAGAAACACCTCTTTATCTAGCTGTTGCTTTAGCCTGGACTGCTCTTCACTCAAACATGTTTATGGTCTAATGCCTTCAGGTAACCTCATCAGATTGGCCTGCCCTGTACTTCCTGTCTAAAGTAGCAAACTCATAGATCAAAGGACACAAGTGTTCACATATAAGATTAGAAAATTGGGGGAACCTAAAAATTTCCTCTCCCTGTATTTTTCTCCTGCACCTAGCAAATGAGGGCTGATGGAGGCAATGTATATTCCCTAAGGCCAACTTAGTGCTGAATTCAGAACAATGTTATCAATGTATAGCACATAATGGGCACGTGTCAATTACTCAGATAAGCATCTTTATTAGACCACAGGGTCAAGAAAATCTGAACTTCAAAATTGCTGAAGCCAATTTGTTCCATTTCAAATATCACAGTTTTCTAAGACAGATGATAGCACAATAAAGGAAAGATCTAGAAAACTACTCATGATTATCAATGCATAGAAATTCTGAATTTAATAAGAGCATCTGGACAAGCTACATAAATTATTGGAGATAAAAATGATGAATTGGAACTGTATCAACTATATCACAGCACCAACTGACTCAAGGGAGAAATACTAATTTTTGAATGAACAGCTAAGGCCTTCTAATTTCTAAGAAAAGCAAAAATTTCATTTTCAGCAAATAAAATTTGGGCTCTTCAGAAATTTGAACACAATAATTTAGAGGCATGAGTATATTATGAATGTCTATTAGTAAAAGTTTACAGAACTTACAGGAAAACGCACACCTTGGTCTGCCTCGCATGGAACACTTTGCCCATGCACTGCTTTTAGCCTAGCCCTCCCAGGTGCTGCGGTCTATGAGCAGCACCACTGGCCCCTGCAAGCTCAGGAGAAATGCGGGTTCTTGTGTCCTCCTTTCTACCTCCCGGAGAGAGCTCAGAAGTCTATGTGTTACCATTCAGCTGATTCTTCTGCATCTAAAATAAGACTGATTCTTTCAAATCATAGAGATTAAAATGACATCTCAATGCCTCGTTAGCCTCTTGCCAAAGACACAAATGATTTGGAACAATGTTGTGTTCTACAAGCAATTCCTGAAGCAAGTGGCAGGATGCATGTGACAAAATGTGTATAACTTTAGTGGGCCAGAAAATTAGAATAGTTGAATAGAACCATCCATAATATACAGAGACAGAGTAGATATAATGGCAAACAGCACTGGCAGATAAGAATCCAGTTTCTTCTAAACTGACTAGGGGCACTCATAGCTGGTCCTGAAGTGTAGTACAATTAGCCTCCTTTCGCCTGAGTGGGAAAAAAATACAAGAAAATGAGGAAAAAAACGAGACTTTCCTTCTGAAATAGTTATGTACCATTTTTGGACATTAACGTATCCCACGATATTGCAAGAGTATTTATTCTCATCATAACCTTTGAAAAATATGATTTTTTATTCCTCTAAAGGTAACTTGGATTTTATAAGAAATGAGAATCTATGTTAAGTGCCATTTTCCCAAATTTTGGCTATAAATATAAACTCTACTCTAGTCTTTGTAACTTAGAAACAAAAGTAAACCACTCCGTAACTCTAAAAATGATCAGAGCATTAAGAAAAAGAAAATGCACATAATATACTTAATGAATGCATTATTTAATCATGCTTCCAAAATGTGCAAAAAATCTTATAGATTTTGATATAAAACTGCAGCCCAGCTGATAACCAGCAGGGAGGACTACCGAGCTGACTACACATGACGTGCACATGGCCCAAGGGACACCTTCCGGGCTGTGCAGAGCCTTACTTGGCTGTCCTGCTCCCTGGTGCCCATGGACTGAAGCAGGCTCTGAATCTCCATTTCATGCTCCACAGCGTGCTTGTTCCGGTCACTGAGCAGGTCCTGCAGCATCCTCTCTTTCTGCTGCAGACGCTGGCACAGCTCCTCAGCTATTTCACTCTGCCCTGGTCCAAGTTTGCACAGCAGTGTTGCACTAAGATCCTAATGCGGAGAGAGTCACATAAATTTCTGGAAGAAAGAATTTCTTCCAGTATATATCAAAGGGCTTACAAGGAGCTATCACAGAAAAAAGAGCTGTGAAGTTTTGAGAATATCATGTGGTACTTATGTTTATTTTCCCAGATCTAGCATTGGCCTGTATGTGGAAGGCTGGAGGTACACATTCAGCAAATGAATACTACCAACAGAAACTTACACTGTTCTCCGAAGTAAGTCCTTTCTCCTATTTGCTCAGCGCACATAGCAACTAATGTTAGATGAGAACAATGGGATGCTCAGCTCATTTATTTCATTTATTATCTCCCCATTATAACTTTTTACTGGAAATACAAAATGATAAGCTAAAAAGAAAACTAAAAGCTGTAACGGCAGTCATGCAGGCCTTTATAGCAAGCACCACTACACGGCAGGTAGAATTCTGGAGCCATACAGTCTCGGCCGAACACTGGCTCTGCCACTTACTCAGCCGTTACCTGAGGCAAACTTACTTCAGAGGTCTGTTTCCTTGTCTGTAAGACAGGGATAACAGTGTGCCCCTCATAACCGTGGGAGGACTCAGTAAGTTGCTACCCATTAAGCTCTTAAAATAGTACCTAAACCAGCATAAGCACCATAAATAGTAAAGGTCAGTAATCATATTGTAGATATGTTTTTTTAGATCTAATTATTTCTCACATAACTTTTGTTTTTAGTATCAGGAACTGAACTCAGGACCTTGTGCTTGCCAGGCAGGCACTGTGTCCCTGAGCTCTATCCCTGGATTCACATAACTTCTCTGAGAAAGATAACTGTCATCTAAAATTTATTGGGGGGGGGGTTCCCAGTGAAAATCAATCATTTCTCCAAGTACACAGTGTTTTTAAAGACTTGGCTCACTGGCCACCTAGACCTAAGGAGGCCTAATACAAGGCTAAGATTATCTAACCACTAAGCCAACTGTATTTAAATTAGCTTGTCTTGCCTCCACTTCTTTGTTTCTGTCATGCAAAGATGTTTGTAACTGCTGAATAATACTCTCTTGTTCCTTCTGCCAAAGGCTAAACTTGGTTTCCATTTCTTCTTTCAGCCACTGGAGGTTCTGACAGCTAGTAGTTAGTTGTTCCACCTCGAGGCCTTTGGCCCTCAAGAGACTCTCCATACTCTACAGTCACAAAGAGAAAAACCACAAGTCAAGGCACAACCACGTCCCTCAGGATACACAAGAGATCAGACAGACCTGTAAATTGTCACCTATCAACTTTTTCTGCAAGAGGCAAAAATTTAGCATCTAATCTCCTATACCTATCTATTTTGTATTTTTAGGAACTTTTACCTAGATGGTGAAGAGAGAAATGTAAGCATATGATAAAATGATGCACTATGGAAGAATTACTTTCTCTACAGAGAAAGCAAATAATGTCCTTAGAAGTTGACAGATGATTACATACATAAGTCTATAGCAAGTACACAACAAAGAGTCTAGAGTAAATACTAATAAAGTAAGTATTCTTTTTTTTTTTTTTTTTGGTGGAACCAGGAATTAAAGTAATCTAATAGGCCAATACAGGGACATGGATATAATATTAATGAGAAAAACACAGTAACTGGACCCAGGCAATACTTATACAAAAATGCATGTAAGTGTGGGTGTGTATCTATAGAAAAGATTAGAAATAAACTAGAAGTACATAACTAGATATCAATATTCATTGATTCTGCCACAAAGCTCATAACATAAAAGAAAACAGAAGTGGTAAAATCTCTTAGTTCAAAGTCTACAATGATGGAACTCATGAGTACTATTTTTATTTGTACTGTTTTTCTTATAAAAGAAAATATTCTAGTTTTCAGAAAATGATGGAAAAGGCTAATGCTTCAAACTTCGTATGTAAGTAAAAGAAGCAGCAATCAACGATAGCTTTTGCTCGTACCTGCATGGTAGCTTCGTTGGAAGAGAGGACACCGCGCAGTCTCTCTAAGTCATGATCTCGCTCTCTTACAGCAAGATGAAGCTGACGCAGCTCTTTGTCTTTTTCTTCGAGAGCACAGAACTTTTCATCTATTGCCCGCTGTCAGGAAAATAAGGGTCCTAAACTTTAAAAGGTTCACCACCCTCATCACCCTTGTTCAAAACTTTAAAAGATTGAAATTCAAAGTATGAGGGAATAGAAAACCAAAACCCCAAAGTGAAAATTAAGTGGACACAAATTTTAATAATATGCAGAGAGAGCGCGGGGGAACAAAATCGTGCTACATACCTCTACAGCAACAGCTCTATCTTGTATTCGCTGCCGAAGCTTCTCAATCAACATTTCATTTGCTTCAAGAGTTTTGTCTGAATTATCTCGATACTGTAGGAGCTCCTGAAATTCCTAAGAAGCCCACAAAATTTTTCTTCTATTTATTTATCCAATATCAACTGAATTCCTACATTTTGCCAACTACTTTGTTATTCAGCATAAAAAACAAGAATGATAATTTTTCTCAGGGGAAACAAGTCTAGCAGAGATAAGAGATATGTAAATTGTTAACTATCCTGCGATATCCCATTTACATAACACATAAAATTAACAATTTAGTCACATACACACTAGTATGCAAGTCAGCCAGCTGCAAGACCATAGGGTGTGTTGCCTGACTTGACCTAAAGGTGTCAGTAAAGGCCTTACAAAGGGGCACTAACTGCCACCAATCTTAAAGGACCAAGACTTCCCAAAGGCAGAGGTGCTGATGGTATATTGTGTATTAGAGGGGAGAAAGGCATACACAAAACTTTCATTCTAGCATTTGAATTATACCAACCAGTGTCATCTCCTACTAGACTGACAAAAAGTAACCAAATCTCTGTCTTCCCACTATTTACTATAAAACAATGTCTGACTCACAGAAGTACTTAGTAGCCATCTGCTGAATGCTACTTGTCATTTCAGTCCATTTGCTGTGTTTCTTACTTGCTGATCAGCACCTTATTCATGGACTATATTTTTTTCTTTTTCACTCTTCCTGATTTCCACTATTCAATGTGCTACTTGGAGCAAATATTCAGCACAGGTGACTAATACCTTAACAGACACTACAGAGCTTTTACAGAGATCGCGTAAGCTCACCTGAAGCAGCTGCTCTTTATGACTCAGACTATGGTTTAAGTGTTCGATGTTTCGCTCCTGTGTTTGAATCTCACTGTATTTTTCAGCCTCCAGTGTACGAAGCTGTTGGTTCTTACTCTGCAATTCTCCTTGTAAATGCTGCAAAGCTTTTCGCAATTCCTGAATTGAAATATTCACTTTTAAAAACAATCTAAAATTTAATTTGGTCATTAGATATAGCTATCTTAAAACTTTCAATACATAATGAAATATCATTAAAATTGCCACAGAAACATTACATAATAGGTAGAATTGAATATAGAAATCTATAAATGTGGGCGGAGGTAGGAAATAAGTTGGATTTATAGATTTTTTTTTTTTTTTTTTGAATTAAAAAATAGCTTTACTAAGCAGGACATGGCTCTACTACAAACCTAAATCCTTTAAAATAAGCTCAAGGACAGACTATTTCTAGCATCTTTTCTAAACAATTCGTGAAGGCTCTATCAATTCATTTTCTTAATTTGCCATATACAACATTGTTCTAATAATAAAATCAGTAATTTTTAAAGTAACTGTTACTTTAGATACTCTCCAAAGTATTTGCCATTTAGAATCTAGGACATGTTTCCCGTAAGTATACAACAAAAAGTTAAGAGTGTTTTCCATTCTCATTCTTCCATCATTCCTCAACCTTGCCAAGTCATCAAAATCTTAGTATTTCTAATGGAAATTCATAAATAATATTTAACCTTCAGAGTATTAAACAAAGGAGATTCTTCACAAATATGAATATTTTATAGCCAATGAAAGAAACCATCTGCAGTAAGACAAAACTCTAACTACTTGAAGGCAACAATATACAGTATGAACTCAATCACTGTTGAGTTCCTACAATCTTGTTCAGTGAAATTCTGAATCACTCCTGTTTTCTAATTATTTTTTATTCTCTTTGAAAAAGAGATAAAGGAACAGTACTAAAGTTATATATATATTTTAAAATTACATGGCTAATTCTCACGCCATTCCTTTGACCTTGGACATTCTTGCTCACTGGTCATACAGCTGACTTTTTTACCATCCTTCATGAAGCTTTCCTTGACTCCCTTTTTCAGCCCCTCTCCCAGAAATTCCTTTAAGACCTAAACACAACTCCTCAGTACTTACTCTCTAATTCTGTTCATGTGACTGTTCCTCATACTAAATTATAAGTAACTTAAAAGGAAAGAGTGTGTGGTATTTTCTAACAAATTTCCAGGATGCAGTCCAATATCCAACACATGAAACAAGCTTATAAATATTGGACTAAATTATATTTAGATTAAACAAATACTGTAATCAAGGGTTCTGGCTCAAAACCAAATGTCCTGATAAAAAGCAACTGTCAGGGCAAAGTCATCCCTGAGGGCTACAAAACGGTTAATGATTTACCTGGTTATGTTTCCAAGAAGCCTCTTTCTGCTTTTCTCTCTCATGCGTTGCAGCCTCCATAAACTGCACACATCGCCTGGCATCGGCCAGCTGGCGTTCCTTCTGTCTCACTGCCCTTTGCAGCTTCTGGATTTCAAGCTGGCTGCAGAACAAAGCACTCTGAAGATCAAGCAGGGCCACCTGTTGCTGAGCCTGAGAAGTACCCTCCGAGGTCTGAGAAAAGAGTAGAAATCATAGTGACAGGAACAGCAAGCACCCAGTAGTAGGAGACTGTGAACACAAAACTAGGACAGTAACGGAGAAAGACATGCCCAACGGCTGTCTCTCTTCCCTGTGGGACCCTCACATACATGAAGCTGTCCGAGTTGGCTTTGGTGCAGCATCTCTCGAAGCTTTGCCATCGTGTCATTTTGGCTTTCGATCACCTGGTACAACTCCTCAGTCTGAAACAGAGAGGGAACACCAAACATGTTAGTAAATGGTAAACCAATTCGTTACCTTGTGCCAACTTTCCCAGGTTGATCTTTTCCAATAATCCATTTCTACCAAATATCGAACGTTCATCTACATTCATGGAACAAATCATTTCTTCACAGGTCTGTGACTCCTAGATGTTTTACCTCACTTTCCCTGCTTTTCAGAGTTTCTTTGAGGTTCTGAATTGCACCATCTTGCTTTTGAGATGACTCCTGAGCGGATTTTAGTTCACAGCTCATTTCATGCAGTTTGTCTTGAAGAATCTGAATTCAGAACAACAGCAAAAAAGGTTGTTGAGTCAATGATATGTTTTACTCCTAAATGCAGCCATAAAGTCCTTCCTCCAATCTACAATTTCACACATCTTAGGAAATATTACTTTGTTATTTTTTCCTACACACAGTAACCATTTAAGTTTTAAACCAACTGAAAAGAGAAAGTAATAGGTAATATGAGATGCTTTCTTCAATACTCAGTGGGCTCAGTTCATTCACTGTGCTTTCTCTATGATGGAGTTATTCACACGAGTCACTGTGGATCCTTTACGCAAGTTCAAGTACTTTTAGCTACCTAGCATAAGACAGCACACAGCATGGGCACACAAAGCCAGAAGCTCAGCACCCTAGGTTATTTTTTCTAAGCAAATATCATAATGCACAAATGAGAAGTTAAACTAAAATCATAACCAAAATCTTCCTGTCTTGGTGCCTTATTACAATTAAGATTGTACAGGCCTACGAGATAGCTCAGTGGCATTAGCGTCCGCCTGGTGAGCACGAGGTCCCGAGCTCAATCCCCAGTAAAATTTTTTTTTGGGCCACAGAGATAATTCAGTAGTCTAAGCGCCTTTCTAGGCAAGCAAAAGGACCTGGATTTGATCCCTGGTACCACAGGTCCTGCCGGCCCTGCCCCAGGTGCGCTGAGCCAGCCACCAAAACCCAGTGTGGTGGTTCATGCCTGTTGTCCTAGCGTTGAGGAGGCTGAAACAGGAGGATCACTACAGGTCCAAGCTGCGTAGTGAGACCCTGAACCAAATACATAAATTAAAAAATAATAATAATAAAAAGGATTGTATACAAGTGTTAATCACACAACCAAAATACCAGAAATTCTGACCCATGCATCTACAGCTAAAATCTACGTGAGAAATACAAGAAAGGACTGTTTTGGAGGGAACTATTCTGGACAGCATTCAGGCATCCACAGCTATCGTCTCTCATCTCCTACTCTGTGTAACGCTCAGGACAGAGCCTGCCCTTCTCAGGAACACTCTGGGACCTTCCAGTGCACAACACTGGTTGTACCTTGTTGGTAGCCTCTGTTTGCTGGATTTTTTCCTGAAGCGCTGCCAAATGGGAGTCAGATACAGACTGTGCACTTGCAGTAGTTTCGTTGGAACTCGGCTTTTGTTGTTTGAGTAACTCTTCAGGCACTGACTATGAAAAGCAAAAAGACAAATTGAGTTAAAAGCAGTCAACAAATTTTATGTTTAAATGTCTATGGCTTCTCTTGCCAGAGATGTAGAAAACCAGAGTGGTTGCACAAATTTTTATCAATATGACTTGCTGAAACCATTCTCTTCCTTGGTGAGAGGTCTGACTCACCTCCATCCTTAGTGTGCTTCCTCACTCACTCACACAGCAGCACCGAATTAGAGGTTAAAGACAAGGGGAAGTCTTTATAAGGGAATGCTTGTGATGACTAAACGTTTGCCTGATCCTATTTTTAATCAGAGAATTGAAAATGCATATGGATTAAACATACTATTGTGTGTGTGTGTGTGTGTGTGTGTGTGTGTGTGTGTGTGTACAGTACCAGAGATTCAACTCAGGACCTTGAGCTTGCCAGGCAAGCACTTATTCCACTGAGCTATCATCTCAGCCCAAACTTACATTATTCTTAAATTTTAGAACAAAAGTTAGAATATTCCAGTTACCTTTTTTCCAACATACCTATTCACACTACAGGAAGAATGGGCTGATTTTGAATACAGCTATGTATTAGGTAATACCATTTTATCAACATTAAATTTCTTAAATTTGTTAACTGTACTAGAGTTGGTAGAGGTTGTCCTTACTCTTAGGAAATATATGCAAAAGTATTTATGGTAAAGTTGTACAATAGCCACAGCTAATTCTTACATGTTCAGGAATTTAAAAAGCAGGGCATGATGGTGCAGGTCTGTAATACCAGCATTCCAGGAGGCTGAGGCAGGAAGAACACAAGGTTGAGCCCAGCCTGAGAAACTTAGTGACTCAGTAACTTAAAATGGAGTGGGGATGTAGAACTCTTCGCTTTGCTGTCCTAAGCAAAGCTGTATATGCTGCTGTCCTCTTCACAAGCCCATTTCTATTTCTGAAAAGCTAGTAAAGTCCATTTTTCCCTACTGTACTATTTGGTAACTTAAAAATTTCAAAATTCTAAAAGGAAAAAATATCAAAGAGACATTAAGAAATATAAACAGAGAAAGGACAGGAAATAAAAATAATCACAGAGGTTTTGACAAGTTGATGGAACAGCTCATAAAAGATCCTAGAGTTCTGACATCATCCTCTAGAGTCTAGACATTACTTTATTTATATAGAAATGAGAGGGGAAAGGACCCACTGGTGTTTCTTATGTCTGAGTATCATTCACTAATACAGCAGCCATTAATTTCATTCATTCAATCTCTCAGTAGGTAGCTGCTAAGTGTTCTATGGTAGACCCTGTTCTAGAGATGAAAGTCATTATTACTCCCTTTAAACAACAGAAAGACAAACACATACAAGGTAATGATGAGCCCTCTGCAGATAGACAGGAAAGCATTAGAGAGAGCGGGTGCTTAAGCTACTTCACACTGATCAGAGGAAGGTCTTCGTGAGGTCGTATTTAAATGCAGCTCTGAATGAAGTGGAGCCAGCGCTGCAAGACTAACAGAGGATCAAGCTGAGAGGCAAGAGCTCAAGGAAGCTGTGAAAGGACTGTAGAAGGAAACTTTCCAAGCGAATTATCATGTGAGTCATGTGTGTAATTTTTTACTTTCCAGTAACTTCACAGATAAACTAAAAAACAAGTGAACTTAATTCTGACATTTCAACAAAAACATACAAAATATTATAAACATGTAATCAATATAAAAACTATTCAGGTACTTTTTTTTCTAAAATTCAAGGTACTGTATATTTTATATCTCTCAGCACATCTCAGTTGGGACTAGCCACATTTCAAGAGCTAAACAGTGACATAAGCTAGCTGGAGGCTAGTTTACTGGATAACTCAGGGCTAGAGTACAACAGGTAAAAGGCTATAGTGAAATGAAGTAGAAAGGCAGACAGGGCCCAGTCATACACAATTCCCACAAAGCGGAGGTAAAAAAGCAGATTTCCTTCTAACTGAAATAAGAATGGACCACAGGGTTTTTAAATAGAAGACTGGAATGAGGGAAAAGAGAAAAGAATACACACATACACAAGACAGCTGAGATAATTGTAGTACTAATTTCTACTAGTTTGTTGAAGGGAACAGTTAGTGCTTATACTGTTTAATCAATTTTACATGCCTGTATCTGCTAATCTGGGCAACTACTTCGAAGATGTAATATAATGACCGTTGTTAATTTCCTATCTTGTTTTGAAATTCTGTATTGTTTTTAGTCTCTTTAAAATAAAAATAAACAAGTAGAAATCATCTGGGTGTGGTGGTACATGCCTGTAATCCCAGCACCCTAAAGGCTGATGCAAGAGGAGAGCTATGAGTTTAAGGCCAGCCTGGGTTACAAAGTGAAATCAAGGCCAGCCTGAACTCCACAGAAAACCTTGTTTTGAAAAGACAAAAGGGCTGGTCTAATAGTTCAGTGGATTAAAGCACCTGCTTAGGTGGAAACAGGGGCTGGGTTTGATCCTCAGGCCTGTCCTGCTGGCTCTGCCTCCAAGGCTTACTGAGACAGCAGTTGAGACTGGGTGTGGTGGTGCGCGCCTGTAATCCCAGCTCTTGGGAGGCTGTGAACAGGTGGATCGCTACAAGTTGGATCTAGTAGTGAGACCCTGAACACCCTGTAGACCCTTCCCTAAAATACAAAAAAAAAAAAAAAAAAAAAAAAAAAAAGACAAAAGAAAATAAAAATTATATATGTGAATTTTCAAATGATCACTCTAGCTGCTGTTGGGTGATGATCTGTGGGGACCAGGAGCAGAAACCGAGACCAGTTAGGAAGCTGCTAAGGAGGGCAAGTCAAAGATAAGTGGAGCTTTGATTATTAGTGGTAGGAAAGGAGGAGAGAAAATAGATTCTGATATGTTGTGAAAGTACAGTTCTGAAGAGTTGCTGGCAGATTAGATTGTGGGAGAAAGAGAAAAAGAAAGGATATATTAAGCTATTTGTTGTTATATGCATAAAGGAAGCCCTCCCTCAAAACAATGTGAATTGTGTCACACCATTGAGTAATGCAATGGTTTTACTAGATATTTACAATTCTGATTGATAAACATTGATATACTGGCAAAACATTCTTTATAAATCTTGGCATTTTACTTACTTCATCAGTGTAAAATACCTTTCCTATAACATGTACTATAAAATATTTTGAAATTTAAACTATAATAAGCAGGATTAAATAAACTAGCTTCAAGATTAAAATAGCAGAGAAGGTAGACACATTTATTCATTTACTTCAAAGAATCTCAGCGCTGTGAAGGGAGATTTATATACTAACAAACTGCTCCTACTCCATTATACATAGAGAGAAACGGACACTTCAGAAGGAAGCAATTTGTCCTAGTTTACACAAGAAGTCAGGAAGAGGAGTCAATCAACCTGAATGTACCCAAATTGGTACCTTTTATTTCTAAAACCCATTTCTTACCATGATGCCAGGAATACTTCAGGGGTCAAGTTTTTGTTGAATGAATGAATAAGACTAAAATAAAAAAGAAGGCCCGTCCCCTTATTCCCTGTGCAATGTTCTAACCCTTCACCTACTCTCTTAGAAATGAGAGCATATATAGATACTATCTATGAACACACACGTATGTATAGACTTACATGCACCCATTCACAAGAACAGCAATGTTAAAGCCACAAAATGCCTCAGGAAAGTATGTAATAAATCTGGATCTTATTTGCATAATTTTGGCATGACGTCATTGGAAGATTACACCCATATAATGCATTGATTTAATAGTTGGAAGATGTTTGTTTCTTCATTTATAATATTACATATCAGAAAAATGCCTTTTCAGTTAACAGTTTGGCAAAAGAGCACTTAGCTACAATGAGTCAAGAACTCAATGAATTGTGAAGTACAAAGTACATAAACCAGCCACGCCGGCAGCTCGCGCTGAGCTGGCCACAGACGGGGTGTGATGGCGCATGCCTGCAATCCCAGTGTTGGGGAGGCTGAAACCAGGAGGATCACTATGAGTCCAAGCTGCAGAATGAGACCCTGTACCAAATGCATAAATTAAAAAAAAAAAGTATAGAAACTTAATTGCTACAGCCTAAAATCAGTAACCTTTTATTTGATAGAATTACTGTTATTCCCCAGATATTTGGCTTTTAAGAGCACATCGCTATGCTAATGCAATTTATATTAAGCCAGTTTTTACCCAGCCTCAGAAAAAGGGAATTTCTTCAAGGTCTCATGTTGTAGTATAAGATGATCAGACTGAATAGCAGTTATTGAGGTCTTTTCGGTTAATAGCATTTTTCTTGGCTTGATCTAGTCCTCAATATAGTGAATCACAGATCTCAAACTGTGATAATTGTTTTGTTCTACTTTAATAGAAGACAAACAAGAATCATCAACTAATATAAAACTAAAGGCCTACTCTTTGAGCAGTACTAATGGCTACACTCTCCAAATGGCCTGAATGACTTAAGACAGCTATGAGCAGGATGTTTTATTACAGAGATAAACGACCAGACATTGGCACTGCAAGGTTTGAAGCAAAGATTTGCTCTTCGAAAGGGAACCTGCACATAGGCAAGGGTTCTCTACTTGTTTACTAAGGGGCTACATGCCTTTTGCCATAGTTTTTCTACTCTGGGGTCAGACAATACAAAGGAAATTATATAGTAAGGCTTCAAACCTTTCTTTATGTACCTGAGCAGCCTTGGGTCTTGAGACATAAATTTTATTGAAAGCCATTAAATCACTGTTTACAGTATCAGAAAAGCAGTAACCAGGAAATATTCATGTGTTTTTGTTTTTGTTTTTTATACAAGGAAGGAAGAGCAAAACACACACACACACATACACACACACAATAAAGGAGAGAAGGGAGGAAGAAAGGGAAACAAGAAAGACAAGCAATTGCAAAGAACCCTAATACTGATATTTAATTGTGTATATGATGAGTGAGGTGGAGGATTAAACAAAGGAATCAAAATCTCTTAACAGAATAATCTCATTTTATAGAATAACAGGTTTTCTTCTGATTTATAGTATAATATTAAACAAAGAAAAATTTTTCTTTCACCCCACTTTTTTCTATGAACTAAAACCAAAAACCAAAACAAACAAAACCAAACCAAAAACCAACTAATGTGTCTGGATCACACCTAGCTGGGGCTTTGTCCTCCAGCATAATAGCTCTTAAGGAGCTTAAAAGGCTGTCAGATGTAAACAACAGATCAAGTGCCCAGACTAAAGTATATATTTTATTTACAAACATTTTGAGCCCTATTTATCTCTTCCCCTACATCCTCAAGTATTACAGAAAATGACACAGTAATTAAATGTTTCTTGAGGTTGAATATTATTTTCTCTTTCATCCTAATGTTTCATTATTCTATACACAAAATGTAACCCCATTATTTTAAAGTTCTAATGTTCAAAGTTAGTGAGATAAAAGGACCTGACTAAAGATACAGTTATCGTAAAGCCATGCTGCTTCATTGAGCTGTGGGGGACTCAGGTCAACAATTTCTGACATTGCCAGTGAAGTGGAAGACTCAATACTATTATGGGCTACTGGACTCTTTTAGAATATTTTGCTGAGTTTATACACCTATAATATTCAAATAACGGAACTTAATAAAAAAGGGTATACAGATGAATGTCCATTTTGTATCTGTATATTCAAAGTGGTTAGGATAGATATATAGGTACATTCTGTTAATGAATAGAATGATTTGTTCTAATGGTGTTTGCAAATAGGATATCAAGTCCGAATCTTGTACAGCAATTAACCACTAAGAAGAATGTATGCAATGTGTTAATTATTGAAACTGTCCTACCGATTTGATTTGAAACTGTCTCATTGCTATTTATCAATAAAATTATGGCTAAATAATAAAGATACAGTTATAGTTTATATCAGCTCATTCAGATGATGACTTTGCTCAAAAAATTCCTAAAGAATCCTCCTGCAAGTTATAGAAAAAGTGATATTAGTTTAAAATAAGTTGTTAAATAAGTTGATGCACTGCAGGCAAGGTAGTATATAATATATGGAACTAAAAGGTCTTGACTAAAAATGGTCAGGAAGCATTAGTCTATAGGGGATGAGTTATTTAAACTCAGCTTTCTAAACTAAGGGACTCCATGAGGTTAAAATATTTCCAACTCCAAAAGGTACTGAGTCCCAACACCAAAGGTCAGTATTTTTAATTAAATATAGAGGGGAAAAAAAATTCATTTCACTGTTAACTTTCTAAACCTTTTCCTTTAGGGGCTACTTAAAAGAGGAAAACAACTTAGTACCCATCCACCAAGCCTAATTTACTTTGCAATGCTAATAAGAGACTTCAATTTGTAAAATCTACATCTGGGCACAGATAGTGTTAGGGTCAAATCCAACTCCACTGGGGGAGGGAAAAAAAATAAGTAAGTACCCATTCACTATGTATACAATACTAAACATTTTATACCAATGAAAAATATAACATTTTACTTTTTCATGAACACCTTCATATAATTTCTGACAATTTCATGCTTATGATAGTACTGTGTAAATTTAAAAATTTTTCCTATTTTCTGCTTGTTTTTATATTGATATAAATTTTATACACAATAGACTCACTCTTCAAAAATTTCAGGTGGCCATCAATAATTTATTAATTTCTGAAATTATGTCTACTAGTATCAGACTTCTCCAAAATGCCTCCTATATGACCCACCTTTACAGTGGTACCACTAAACAATCTGTATCAAATGGAATTTGCCAGAAGGTTTTTCAAAGTTAGTTGAACCTACCATTTACTGTCCATATGGACATAAAACATGTCGGGTGCTTTGCTATAGCTGAATTTAGAAGGGTGATCTGTAATCGATTAGACAGAAATGAAGAGGTCAAACTAGGACCAACTATCATTCTCTAGTCATTAAGAAAACAAAGCAAAATAGAAGAGACAAATATGAAGTAGGAAGAAGTTCAAATGTCTCCAATACATATTATGTTGTTAAAAAAAATGCATCAATATATACGCTAATTTGTTACATTTATACTTCCAGTTTATCTTAATTCATAGGTTTCTTTTTTTTTTTTTTTTTTTTTTTTTTTTGGCAGAACCAGGGATTGAACTCAGGCCCTTGTGCTTGCCAGGGAAGCGCTTATTCCACTGAGCCATCTCCCCAGCCCATAGGTTTCTTTTTTGTAAGAAACCTGGTTTATGTCTTGTACTTTACTTTGAAATTCATGATACCTACTGTATTAACTATTGTTATGCTTATTTTTGCTATGAAATTTTCATAAAATAAAGCAAAAAGCATAATGGGTGACTTTTCTCTTTGTGCAGTCTCACTACACACCTCAGACTCACAGTGATCCTGTTTACTGCCTCCGTAGTGCTGGGTCTGCGCCGGGGGCGGGGCCGGCATGGGGTGCCAGGGATTGAACCCTGGCCCCTGTGCTTGCCTAAGCAAGGGCTGAGCTATCTTGCCGGCCCTCCAGTGACCATTAATATCAAATATATGCTAATAGAGCTTAGAAAAACTAGCCATACTGTTTTCATCTTAACATTTTCAGTGATCATATTTGAATTCCCAACTCTCTTCTATTAATAAATCACCATCAAACCTCAAATAATATATTCATTATAATAAGGTTCAGATGTCACAATGCTATATTGGTGACTAACAGGTTTTTTTCCAAGCATTTACTTTATGTTCTAATAATTTTGCAGCATTCTGGAAATGCTGCAAGAACTAACTAGAGAACTCCCTTACAGAAGGGAAAAGTTTAAGTCTAAAACTGAAACAAAGAGGAGAAAATGAAAAGTAGGCAACAAGCAAAGTTCTAATGCCAGGAATGAAATTAAATGTCTTCTTTTTATAGGAGAAAAATGAATTGAGGATCTTTTTGCCTTAAAAGGTAGACAATTTTGACAACAGGAAACCCATTGGTATAACATTACAAATAGGATTGGAAGAAACAAATTACCTGAGTGAAAACATTTAAGTAAATGAGACACAAAAGAAAAAGATATAGCCAACACAGGCTCAGGGATTAATTTTCTCAAACCTAGACAGAAAGAAATTATGTGAGGTCCTGTGAAGCCTGAGGGCCAGCTAGCTAGTCAGAAAAGCACTACGTAGCCATGTCATATACCTGAAGCCGGAGTGGCAAATACTCTTCACAGAGATCATCCCACAGCTCCTGAAGGTCTGCCATCTCCAGGGGATAACTCAGAGGTGTCTTGTTCAATGATCTGCTAAGGAAATTGGAACAAACTCCATCTGCCACACTATGGCCAGGCTTGGCTCCAGGTGGGCTGGATTTCACTGGAATAGGAAGCCTGCTCCCTCGGGGGCTCTGGATCGGCTTATAGTCAAGACCTTTAATCACGTTAAGAGCCAACTCCAGCTTATGATTACACACATGCTGTGCTGCCTGTTCATCCGAACAAAAGTCACATTTCCCAAGTTCTTTTGCACTCCTCTCTGTGTCCTCCTCCTTCTGTCGAGGCGGGCTCGCCTGGGTACTTGCATCCAAAGATTCCACAGAGGAGTCCAGGGTTCCTTCCTCCATGCTTTCTCCGTCTGGGGGCATCTTTGAGCTTGCTGAGTCAGGAGGCCCAACCTCGGACAACGCCGGTTCTTCGGTGCAAATGCTGGTAGACCACCTGCTGGAAGGACCACAAGAAATACTTCTGGCCACTTTGCGAGGCACCTTACAGATGGCTTCGTAGTCGGCATCAGCAACCCGCAAAGCTGCACAACCTCGACATCGCCTGGGCCGGTTGCTAGGGCCTTCCGAAGCATGGCAGCTGTGTGGCTCCTGCATCTGGTCCTCATTTTCCACCCAGCACTCAAACCCCGAATAGGCAAAGTCTTCCTGGAGCAGCGCAGAGTATCTCACGTCGGGTAAGCCGGAAATGTCAACCGTCCCGCCGCCCGCTTTGGTCTCCGCGCCGGAGTCATCGTTGTTCTTGCGATACATACTGGCGATGCAGAACTTGAGGCGGTCCTTCTCCAGCAGCAGCTTCTGCAAGCGCTCGATGGAAAGCGCCTCAATGCGGGCGATGACGGTGTCGAAACGGTAGATCCGATCGAGCATGAAAGCGCACTTGCTGCAAGCGAATTCGGCTTTGCCATCGCGAGAGACATCTTTGCCCAGGACGTGCGAAAGCAGAACCTGGAGGTTGAGCTTGGACGCCGTGTGGAAGATCCAGCGCCGCTGGTTTCCACACAGCTCCCGGGCACAGATTCTGCAAATCTCCTTCATCTTCGCTTCCAGCGACTGCCGGGGCTGCCGGGGGAGCGCGCCGGCTCCAAGCTGCGCCTCGGCGGTCCCCAGCCCGCGACACCGCCCGGCGGGGTCCCCACTCTGCAGGGCACCCCCGCTCCGCTCCGCGCGCCGCCGGGTACCACGGTGTCAGCCCCGCCCCTCGGGCCGGCGCGGGCCAAGAGTCACCTCAGGGGGATGCTGAGGGAGGGCGACGGCGCGGGCCGCGCTCGGACCTTGCCATGTCTCCCACAGCTGTCTTTCCCGCCAGCCGTCGCGCCCTCAGCGTCTTCCCGGGGAAGCGGGCAGGGTTCTGTGGGCGCTCGCGGCCGCCCGAGGCTGACGCCGAGCCGCGAGACAGCGCATCAGATTTCAAGATGGCGGCGGCGGTGGCGGCCGCAGCCGGGAGGCCCCTCTGGGAGCTGTAGTCCGCCCGCGGCGCCCGCTCTGCGCATGCGGGTGCGAGCCGCGCCGGCCGCGAATCCGGTCACCGCGCGGTCTGGCTGGCGGGCGCGCGGCCCGGGTGCGGACGCCGTCGCGACGCGGTGGCCGGGGGCGCTCTCGCCGCGGTGTGCTCCGAGCCTACTGCGACCCCCTCGCCTGCGCCTGGTGTCCCGAGGCTCCTCGGCGAGCGGCCAGAGCCGAGCCCCGCCCCCGTGTCCCCAGCCGTGCCACGTCCCCGCCGGGCTGCCGGGCCGCGCCACCAGGCCCGCCGCAGCCCCTCCTCCCCCTCTCGCCTTCGCGTCCTCAGCCCAGGTCCGCGGGCGGAGGCCACCGAGGAGGGCGGGGAAGGTGGCGGCCTGGAGAGGGCGGCCTGAGAGGGCGGCTCCACCCCTGCCGCTGCTGTCGGCGATTCCCGGGGAGAGAAGACCGAGAGTTCCCCCTTCAGTGTTGGGGGAGGGCTCTAAGGACAGAGCCTGCGGTGATCTGCCCGGTTTTAAGGGGTGGGAGGCTCCAGGAAAGGCGCCCGGCGGACCAGCGAGCACCTCTTGACTGCGTCTGGCTAGCCACGAGTTTTAAGAGAAAAAAAACAAAACAAAACAGAAGAATGGAGTCACCTCGGTGCAGAAGAGAGCCAGGAATTGTCTTTGAGGATTAAGTAGACTGCAGTCCTTTTGCAGCCGAGGACTGTAGACGAACTGCACGAAAGACTCTGCTTCTAGGAGCAGGAGTCGGGAGAGTTGGGGGGCCGTCCTCTCGTGAGAATTAGGGCTCAGAGCTGCACTGACTGTAGTTAACGCTTTACAGGGGTGAAGTTCTCCCATAGAGAACTTGGAATCCACACAGAGGAAGGCAGCTGGAACTTGGGCTAGGTAGAATGTAGGCATCACAGATCATTTTTGATAACGAGTTCTCTTCCTAGTTTGAGAGATACCAGACAGGAGGAACAGTGCCTTAAGCAGTCACACAAGTCCCCAGAGCACGAAGTTCCCGTTTATATGAATGCTGAATTTCACCAAGTTGGCTTTGTGAGATAAGGGCAATCATATGTAGTCTTTAAATATTTGTGAACTTCATCCCCAGGA
This sequence comes from Octodon degus, assembly GCF_000260255.1. NCBI lineage: Eukaryota > Metazoa > Chordata > Mammalia > Rodentia > Octodontidae > Octodon > Octodon degus. The sequence goes on along the minus strand of NW_004524833.1, from coordinate 2,350,221 downwards.
CAGAGCCTATACTGCTATGCTTGGAGACATCCAAATGCTATCGTTGGGAGCTCATATAGCCCCAAACTTCTTATTGAGGAATAAGTGAGATGAAGGGTTGGCCCGGGCAATTAGCTCAGTGGATTAAAGTGCCTGCAAACGGGAGCAGGGGCCCCGCCCCCGGGGCACGCTGAGAAGGCAGTTGAGACTGGGCGTGGTGGGAGCTGCAAAGTCTTAAGAAATAGCACCAGTCTTTGGGATCTATACTAATGCTTAGAAAGGCGTGGAATTTCTAGACTCACAGTGACTGATGGCTAGGCAAACTGCCTGCCTGGACACTCCCTGGCTAGCCCCAGTCTTGTCCCACAGAGCAGCAGGGACCCAAAAGGTCCATAAAACTGCAAATTAAGACATTAATCGAGAACTTGTGAAACAAGCTATCTTCCAGATACAAACCCTAAATAATGCTTTACATCTGACTAATAGTCTTAAAGCTTAATGACAGTATGTAAATTGAAGTACAAATAGTGAAAGACTGTCTTACCATTCAAGATTGTTTACCATGAAGACTGATACCCTGAGAGAACTATATATTCCTCATGTGAAGATAACATATTTATTTTCTCCTAGAGAAAGTATTTAAAAATTGGATCTCAAAATGGTTATGTAGAACTAGTTCTAACGTTCATATTATAAAATAAGATAGTCACAACTAAAATATTACTAGCATATAAATAAAACTTGAAAATAAAAATTTAAAAATCATTTAAATTAAAAATTATGATAGTAAATTTAGCACAGTATCATCTTGAAAGCCAGAAAGTGGTTTCAGTATGAGAGGGTGAGAATTGTTTGCAAAGAAGTTCCAAAGATTTTCGGGAGTGATGATTTTCTATATAATGGTTATATGGATATGTATAAAATTGTCGGGGCTGGGGAGTTGGCTCAGTGGAATAAGTGCTTCACTGGCAAGCACAAGGACCTGAGTTCAATCCCCAGTTCTGCCAAAAATAAATAAATAAATAAATAAATAAATAAAATTGTCAGAGATCATTAAATTGAACACTTAGAGCTGCAAAGTTTATATATGTGTATAATATATATATTAGTAGATTCAATTTTACAAGGATAATTAAGTACATTTAAATATGTATTGCTCACTCTTTGTTTTGTTTTTGCAACAGGGTCTCATTCTAATTCAGGCTGGCCACTTGGTAGTCCCAGCCGGCCTTGAACTCATGGCAGTCCTCTTGCCTCAGCCTCCCAAGTGCTGGGATTACAGGTATGCGCCAGCACACCTATACTTGCACAAACCCTTCTAAATAGGGATTTCTGCAGTTAAACCTCTACTTCACAAAAAGAATAGCTATAAAAATTGGGAGGATAAAATATAGCCCAGAAGAAAGTCTATAAAAGGCCCAATTGCAAATTATAAAAATGTTGCATTCCTATCCACATGAGCTTTGGGAAACACTCCTAGATAGGTGTGCACTATGCATTTATGCTTGAAGCAAGGTATATAGTGAAGGCAAGACCGAAGGCCTTCATGATGATTTCCTATGGGCCATTATTTATAAAACTTACTGAATGCACATGAAAATTTGAGAACAGTTTTCACATTATGGTAAACTACTATGACTTAAGTTCTTGATTTTTATTTCATCACTGCCCTCAAAATGGATAAATACATTCACATGGATTTGTTATATATACTAGAAGTCACGGGGCTGGTGAGATGGCTCAGTGGTCTAAAGCACCTACTTAGAACAAGCTTAGCAAAGCACAGGGACCGTGGTTCAATCCCCCAGCACCACATGCCAGCCAGCCCCGCCCCCTGGTGGGCTGAGCTGGCCACACACACACACACACACACACACACAAATAAATAATTAAAAAAAAGAAGTCACTTATATCTGATCGTTAAATTCCTAATCTACAATATGAATAAACCGAATTTAAGCAGCAGTTTTCAAACATTAGCATGGATGAGAATCAGCTGGAGGATTTGTAAAAACAGATGTGGAGCCTACTTAGAGCATCTCTGGAGGGAGCCAGAAATTTGCATTCCTAGTAAATTATTAGATTTTGCTGATGTTGCTGTCTGGGAACCAGACTCTGAAGACCACTGAACTAGAACTGTTCTAAGCTGTATTCAGGAAAACCTCAGTCAAACATTACAAGTGCCAGAGATAAATGGAAAAACCTATCAGTGAAGAACTACTAATAAAAACCTGTATTGAGGGGGCCTGCCCCTTAGCTCAGTTCTTTAAGTGGCTGCTTCAACAAAGCAGTCAGGCTCACGTGGTGGTGGTTCGATCCCCACAACTCAAGTCAGCCAAACCTGCCCTGAAGGCATTCGGAGCAAAAAAACAAAAACAAAAACAAAAAAACTGTATTGAGCGTAGAGAACTGAATAGCCATTCAGAACAAGGTCCCTAAGTATTACTGTGGTAGGGGTCTTTTGTACCATCTCTGTTTTGAAATCTAGAATTGGTGGTCTGGGAAGTATCTCTTGAAGCACAGTCACTTTTGTGCCCAGTGTGTGACAACAAGAGTTGAGGATGGGAGGGTTCCAAGAGAATCAAGAGGGAAATCCCCATATCTCAAGCACCAGTTGTAACAGGTTATAACACCGCAAACATCTGTTCTAATTACTAAAAAGTACCTCTCAAAAAGTGATTCTGGGGCTGGGAAGATAGTTCAGTGGTCCTAGTGCCTGCCTGGCAAGCACAAGGACCTGAGTTTGATCCTGGTACTGCATGCATTATTGGCTCTCAAAACTGGGGCCTGTGGCGCAAGGCTGTGATCCCAGTGCTGGGGAGGCTGAGACAGGAGAATCACTACAAGTTTGAACTGCTTAGTGAGACTGTGTATCCAATAAATGCATAAATAATTTTTTAAACAGTGATTCTGGCATAAAAGCTGAGGCTAATGAGTTGCAAGAATGTCAAAGTCAGGCTAATTAGGCTTTGTGGTGCAAATGGGTACGTAATTTTTCTGTGCTACTTGGGAGATCTCTGATCAGCCAGAAACGATGATGCTTTACAGCAATTAATGCAGCATTTGGACACATTTACTTTAAAACTGGACATTTCCAGTACACCTACAGATTGCACATATATTTTTTCAGCCAAGCCCATCTTAAAATAATCAATTTGTCAAATACCTATAGATTGTTAAGTAAATTTTAAAGTATCTGTTAACTCTGTCAAGTAATGAGCAAGAATTTACCCAAACTTCATTTCTCTGTCCTAAGTTTTCAGTTCAGTTCAAAAAGTGTAGACTACAATGAGAACAATTGGTAAACTCAATAGTAGTGACTTAAATTTTGAGTGAAAAAAAAAAGCTGAGATACTGGGCATACTTAAAATGGATGTTAAGATGGAAAGGGTTTTTGTTTTGTTTTGGTTTTAGTTTGCATTTTTTGTGGCATTGGGGATTGAACTCAGAACCTTGCACTTGCCAGGCAGGAGCTTATACTGCTGAAGATGGGAGTTTTGAAGTGATGCTCCTGAAGTGGATGTTAGAATGGACAAGCCAAAGGAAGGGACTCCACAAGAAAACAGCATTATCAAAATCTTGAAAGTTGGGGTTGAACATACTATTAGCTTGTACGCAAAAAAAAAAAAAAAAAAAGATACTGTGGGGAATGGAAGTTGAATGTCCAGGTTCATGGGTCAAGGGCCAACTGTGCTTTGGAAACTATAATTTTGTTACAATATTTTGACAAAGGCAAAAGAATTTAGACTTACTTTCATGGGCTTGAGCAAAGAACAATGTAATGGAACCTTTGAGGAAAATTAGCCATGAAATGGATGGACTGCAGTTTCATAAAGAGGTTTTGGGATAATTACAGAAAGACCTGCCAAAAATCAGTTTTACCTATCTATATGTGGGGTAGTAAATACTGTAGACATGGAAAGAAAGTGGAAAGTAAGAGAACCATGTGGAAGGAATGAACAGGATGAAGAAAACAAAGTTGAAGATTGAAGTATGTTTTGGAGTCTAAAAGATGGATAGAAGAATGGTATAAGCTAACAAAAGGGAGTTGGAGAACTCATTTGCAAAATGGTACTGGAAGTTTTAATATAGGACATGCTAAGGTTAGCTAACTGAGAAAACTAGGTACTGTGGTTCTCTTGAAATCACAGGTAAGAGAAGGAAAGTTTCAATAATGGAAGGGATCTTTTAATGCTGTCAATAGCCAGAAGGTCAGATATAACATTTCCTGGTATGACTCGATACTGGTGGACTTATAAATTGAGAGGACCTGACTTCAGAGTTGTTGCTTTTAATTGTACAGAATTAAATTAATCCTCTATCAAGCAGAATGCTTAGTTTTTCTCAATCCTTTTTTCAACACCTCTTGTATATTTCTTGTTTCACATTTTTACTATATTTCCTATTTCAGATCCTTAAAATCTCACATCTGACCTATATCATCACACAGCCCTAGAAGTCATACCTCTAATCAGCTTGCATATTATTTCCAGCACATTCATAGTAACAATCCATTAGTATCTCCTACTTTTAAGAAATCCAAACTCCCTAGTCTCACATATCTGTTTTCTGTTACAATAATGAAGAAAAAAAATGAGGCAAGCTAACTTTATAAGGTACAGAGGTATATTTATCTCACAATTTTGGAGACTGAAAAGTCAAGATTAAGTGAACCTTTGTTTTGGCCTTTGGAGGGAACCTACCAAATGGCATCTTGGCAAGCAGAAGATCCCATGGAAAAATAGGAAGCCAGAATGGTGATTTAGGGGAGGGGGGTCCCCAAACCTTGGACCATGGACCAGAGTCTGTTGGAAAGTAGGCCACATAGCAGGAAGTAAGCAGTAGGCAAGCAAGCAAACCATCTGAATCAACAGCTGCTCCACATCACTTGCATTACTGCCTGAGCTCTGCTTCCTGTCAGACCAATGGTGGCATTAGATTTTTGCAGGAGCATAAACTAAATTGTGCATGCCAATTAGGTCGAGAATTAGCTTGTGAGTTTACTAAGACTGTAAGACAAGTGTGTGCAGTGTTGGAAAGGGGCATTGATGGAAATGGTACCTGTTTCTGATTTAAAGACTGCCAACAGATATAGCTTATCACTGGCTCCCCACTGATGGGGTCTGACAGGAGTCTGCAAGCAATTGATTCATTCCGATCTCTGTGCAGTCAACTCTCTGCTAATGTTAATCTGTAATTGCAGCTACCTCCGCTCCAGTCAGCTCATCAAGCGTTAGATTCTCATAAGGACTGCAACCTAGATTGGTGCACAATTGTTAGGATTAGTAAATTACTCTGGAATGCAAGCCACAGTTGATAAATCTGCCAACACTGACAACAGGTCAACAATGCTCATGTTTGTGTAATATATTTTTCGGAAGGATGCGCATGGTGACATATATGCACTTTTATTGTCAACCAGCACTATTGCTGCAGAATTATTCAAGTCTTTGAATGATTACATATTAGGAAAACAGAGCTGATGATTTTGCATTGGTACATACACTGGCAGAGCAGCTGTCATGATTGGACAGCTTTCTGGTTTCACTACTCAGGTCAAAGAGGTTACTTCTGAGTGGGAGTCTCTACACATCTAGAGAAATAGTGGCAGGCTGAAAATGTCACCTGAACTTAGGTTTTGCAAGATATAATTAAAATTAACATTAAAGAACATGCCCTTAACTTGTTATCTGTCCACACATGTTTGTGTGAGTTAGGCACAGAGCACACGTCTTTTATATACAGAGGTGAGATGACTTTCTAAAGGTAAAACACGAGAAGGGATTTTTTAGGGGTTTTTTTATTAGTAAGTGTTTGCAGTACGCAAAGATTATATTTATTGTGGGGAACTGGTACATATACATAATATATCTCTAAAATTTTTGAGCAATATGAGCTGCTCCAGAGATTTCTTTTAGAAAAAGAGTGGCAGCACATTTCAGTGGTTAAAATGAGTTGCAAAACTTGTTTATTTCTGTGATGCATTCAGCCTGCTCAATACCCTACCTGCTCTCTTAAGAAAATAACTGTGTCCAAGTCAGCAGAAAAAATGGCTCCATTCTAAGCCAAATAGGAGTGATGAGCAGCAGTTGGGATGTTTTATGTTTCAGACATTTGCAGAGATTTTTAAAATGAGTGAAGTCTGCCCTTCTCCTATCTTGGCTTTTGAAAGAGTTTGAGTATTACTTCCAAACCACAAATGACTGCTGAACTGGGAAGGCATGAACATGCAGCCCATTTATAAATAAACCAGGTAAATCAACTTTGTACTAGAAGATGATCAGCTGCTTGAGATCACAAATAACTGTGGACCTACAAATCTCCATACATTCTGGATTGAAATTCAGGCAGAACACATTGTCAGAAAAGCACTGAAATATCTACTCCCACTGTCAGCCTTCTAGCTTTGTGAAGCAGTTTTTGCTGTGTTAACAACTAAAACAAGATTATGGAGTAGACCAGACATAAGCAACACATCTCAGGTGTCACTATCCCCATCTCCCCAGCCCCCCCATCTCCCCTAGAGAGGACCACGTAGTTGTAGGAAAACAAGCTCAGCACTCCCACTGGTTCTGCATTATTGTGAGTGATTCATTTCACTACACATTGCAATGTAATATAAAGTGCACAATCACTGCAGTATGCTTGAATCAGCCTGAACCATTCTCTCTTCGCTGAGGCATGGAAAACTTGACTCCAAGAAACCGTATTCTGGTGCCAAAAATTTGGGCACCACTGATGAGGAGTGAAGCTCACTCTTACAGGAGCTCAGGGTCCCATAAAAGCTACTTAAAGAATCCCTTAATGGGAAATTTCCCCAATGACCTAAGAACCTCCCCCAGCTCTTAAAAGTGTCTACCACTTTCCAGCCCTACACACTAGGTAGGGACCGAGTTCCCAATACCTGAACACTTGGGGAATATATGCAACCATATCTAAACCATAACACCTGATATTAACTCTACAAAAAGATCTAATCTGAGGAACTAAAAGAACATCACACTGGGGACTCTACCATGAGGCACCACAGCAATGGAATCAGCTAGCCATGGTTAAAAAATGTGAAACCAACGGCCAGAGTTAACATTTCCTCCTCTGAATCATTTTGCTCAGATATTTGGTCACAGAAATAAAAGCTGACAAACATGATCTTTATGTTTCCATTCCTTCAACTAACAATACCTGAAGCACTGTAATTGCTCACTAAATACAATTATGCTCTTTAAATGTTCTTCTCCTTTGTAGCTCAAGAGTCAAAGATACAAATGCCTTAGCTGACAAGGCCTGTGTCTGAGACACATTACTAGTGACAGCTATATCTGCAAGACAGTTATGTTGAATGAGAATTTATAAATGAGTCTCCAGCTTCAACATTCATCAGGTTAAGAAGACTAAACGCTGCTCTCATTTTTTTTTTCCTTGTATGAAGTTGTCTTTGAGCTGTCTGAGCTAGTAAATCCCTTCAAGGTTTTCAGTCTCTCCCTTGAGCATTTAGAGCACATTCTTGCCTTAGCCTTCACTTCAGCTTTCTCCTTGGTAACAGTGGAATGTTCGCAATTTTAGGAAATCTGCTACACTGCATGCAATATTATTTACATTACATTCCAAACAAGACATAATGCAATGACTTGAGTGTCTGATGATTTGTGAGGAGGGTCCTGTTTGATGACTGTTTCCCTCCCTACTTCTCTTGTCCTGCATCAATTTTCAGCTAACTACCATAAAATTACATGTTAATAAAATTTGCTTATCTTACACTGGAGAGAAAATACAAAGGGGCAAAAAAGGGAAGACACAATGTAAGAATCCCTCCAGATTTTCCTTTGCAGGGACATCATTTCCCCTGCGTTCACACCTTCTAGGTTTGGTTTCATGTAAAAGCTTTGAAATGAAGCATCACCATTTTGTAGAAAAGAATAACACTGATTATTAAAACAACTGGCTTTTCCCTGCAACTCTGGATACCTTCACTGAGAAAAACAATTTTATAAGCCTTTAAAATTTGTTTTTGTTTTTGTTATGTAGTTCGGGCTGTCACAGAACTCACTGGACTCAACTCACAATGATCTTCCTGCCTCAGCCTCCAAGATTGCTGGCATTATAGATACTTGCCATCTTGCCCAACCTATCCATAAGCTTCCGTAACTCCTTAGGTAGGAAGAGACTGACAAGTTGCTACAGCATAAGGGCGACATCAGAGAACCTCTGACTACCCTGATCACAGCAACATACTGATCCTAGTGGACACCAAGAAGGACTAGAAGCAACCTGGAGTGATGGCAGCCAGTGGCGTGTCAAGTTTATGGCATTTCATTTTTGTATGAAATTATATACAAAGAAAGATTTTAAAAATATGGGAACTGCTGAAATTTTTAGAAATTTATTGTATAAAAGATTTCCTCTAACTCTCCCCTCACTTTGAACATACTAATCCCATTACTCTTGGCACTTTCTGAAGCAGTTCTGAAAGTCTTTCGTGAGTGCCTCTACTGACGCAGTGGTGGCTGTTTCAAAACACCTGCCTTTCTTGATCATTTTGGCTTGAGGAAAGATCTAGAAGTCACATGTTGCCGAATTCTGTGAGTAAGGTGGATGAAGACACACTGTAATGTTTTTACTGTCATGACCGAGAATAACAACTATGTTCAAGTCAGCACAAAAAGTGGGCCTGCCTTTCTTGGGATGGCACTCAGCAACAGCACAAACTTGATCAAGAAAAACTTCCAGAAGTGCTTCAGAAAGTGGCAAGAAATAGAATGGGAGTATTTTGAATAGAATCAATCACAGTATGTCTTTTATAATATATTTAATATAGAATATATTTTATAAATTAATAAATTATATGTTTATGTTAATATAAATCATACATCTCATAATTATATAATTATAATAATATATAATAAGTAATGATGTATAAATATATATTTTAAAGTGTTAAATCTCCTGTATTTTTCTCACACTTTATAACAGAAGCACATAAATATTATGCAAGAACACTCACACTATAATGGATGCTATGGTATGTTTTGTTATAATGGAAAAAAACCCAAGAAAAATAGTTAAATCAATTAAATCAAATAATCTTTATCAAAAGTATCTATCTTATTGAAGGGAATGAAGGTGCTGAAGTAAAACTTCATATATGCCAAGATTGTACCAAATCTAGACTTTCATACTGGGGTCTCGGCATGAAATGCATATCAAGAGGAGGCGGGTAACAGTATTCTTCACTTGGATTATTCAAACTTTGAAGTGAAGAGCACTTGTTTCTTCTGTCTCAACCGCAGTATCTGACAGGCTAAGAGCTTAGAAACTAGATGTTTCCCTTCTATACCATAAGGGTGGCTCCTGCAGGAGGAGGTAGCTCCTATGTGGCTGGACAATATGTGCTGATGTTAGTACTACAGAAAAATTGTATATTCATTGCTAAGTGTTTTAAATAATAGGATTTAAATTAGGGCAGCCAAATAGCTCAGCGGATTAAAGCACCTTCAAGCAGGCCCAGGGGCCAGGTGTTCAATCCCTGGGCCTGCTGTACTGGCCCCACCCCCGGAGCATGCTGAGATGGCAGTTGAAACTAGGCATGGTGGCACATGCCTGTAATCCCAGGTTGTGGGAAGCTATAAACAGGCGGATCACTATGAATCTGATCTAGTAGTGTGACCTTGAACACCTTATAGACCCTTCCCTAAAATTAAAAAAAAAAAAAGATTTAAATTATATGTATTTATCAATTCATTTCTAGTTTTTCTAACTGGAACCATTTTGAATTTGACTAAATGATCCCAAGATGTTATAGAAAGTGCTTAAATATTTATTTTTGCCTAATAAATGGATGTAATAGTCATTTTGGCCAAGTTACCTGGAACCATTCACATTCTTGGTCCTTCTGGGGAGCTGTAACACACTGCCAGTTTTCACTTGAGTCTCTGCCCATAAAAAGTTTGTCCAGGTACAAGACTAAGAGAGCCAAAGGGAAATTTCTAGCCATTACTCTCCCTAATAACAATCATCCTTATTAATTTTATCTCTTATAAGTCAAAGATGGTTATAATGTGAATGAAATCTGCAAAATGTGATTCACTTACTAGATACCTGCTCTTCAAAGAATACTCTTCCCCTTTCAAATGATTAACATGTGATGATGGTAGTTACCATATTTGGAACAATGTGCAAGGCATTTCCTATAAATGATTTCCAATCCATTTTATAAAGAGCTGAACATAAAATATTTTATATAACAGGAAGCTTCATTTGGAGGGTTTATTTGGGTTGTCCAACGCCATGCATCTAAAACACGGTGAAGCTGGTATTCAAACTCTAAAACTTAAGCTCATTCTTTCATGTCATTCTACTTCCCTAAAGTCCTGTCACTTCACAGTTGGATCAGGTATGGAAGGATCAAGATTTCTTCTCTGAACTTGTACTTTACTGCATTCTTTCATAAGTCAATATGAATTAATTCAGATTGGCCAAAGGTTCCCAAGAGATGGAATCACTTTCAAATGTCATTCTGTGTGGACTACAAAGTATAAAATAGAAGCCTGGCAACCAAACCCATATACTTTACTTTGAAATCTGAACTCACTTTGGGAGAAATTTTACTGGATTATCTAGATGCTTGCTAAGAGGGTGCATTGTTTGTTTAGGTCATTTGGGGTTTAATGATCCTACATGCACCACCAGTTGTGGTTATTTTTTCTCCATAAGCCATAAACTCAGAGAATGCTAGGAAAGAAGCTGTGAGATGTTTTCTGTCCTCCACACACAGAAAGACATATTTTCAGAGACCCTCTAGGGTAGAGCTTTCAACCTAGGCGATCTAGCACAATATGCCCCACTGCACTCTCAGGGTCAGGGCTCTCGGTGGTGGTGGGCCATGATCTACCATAGCAGCTTCAGTCACACACTTCAGTGTACCATACATGTATAATTATTTTTTATGGAAATTGAACTTTCTATGAAATGATTGGGAAAAACTCTCTTACAGAACGGCACAACATGATCATGTGTCTAAAGTACTGAGTAATAACAATAACATTTTATAAATTCCAGACATGTAAAAAGTATGTCAATTAGTATAATTTATGTTTCTTACTGTCTTTCTTTATGCATGATGGTCATATAATATTAACTTCTGCAAGCTGTACTTACCCTATTCTAAGCATTCCTTTGAACTAGAATATAATTTAGTCTCTTTTAAATTATAATCTTTCTGTTCTTTAAATCTATTCTTAAACCTGACACCAAACCAGTTCCCCTCATTACTGAACTATATAAACCATTTCAATTCTTACCAAAGATAATGAAAATAGGTACATGTACGTAAATATAGAATATATATTTATACAAAAGTATGATTTCGGCGGGGTCCTGAACAGAGGAGCGCAGGCCCGGCGAGTGAGTGAGACGACCGAGGGCCGTGGGATCCTGAACAGACCCAGAGCGCAGGCCGGGCGAGTGAGTGAGACGACCAGGGCCGCAGGATCCTGAACAGACCCGGAGCGCAGGCCCGGCAAGTGAGTGAGA
>NW_004524833.1:2321452-2336824 GCF_000260255.1 Octodon degus | reverse complement strand
ATAAAAAATATATTTAAAAAAAAAGTATGATTTCTTTCAAAATACATACCTTAGAGACCATGTAATTTTTCTAATTTTCCGGAAGTCATTGTAACAGAATGTTAGCATTGTAGTCTTTAGAAATTATTGAGACTAATCTTCCCAATTTACACATATGGGAGGGAACAATGCCATATCAAGAGTCACACAGCTAATAAATAATATGGGAGGGAACAATGCCATTTTGATAGGCACACAGCTAATAAATAATGAGGATACTGATCCAATTCTTATTCCCAGTTGAATTTTTTCTAATAAAAATATATTCTAAGGCCTTTGTAAAAAAGACTCCCTTAAGAAACTCTCCATATAGTTCATCATGTATCTTGGAAAAGCCTATAAATTTTGTTATTCCTGTCTGCTCAGTTACACGCACAACATCATTTCTTAAGTTTATTAACTAGAACTTTCCACCAAAATGGACCCATAGTCTAAACGGTTAAGAAGTAAGACCTAGTCTTTGATCTGCTCTGTCTTCCTTGGGGCCTAAGCACCCAGACTGGCTACCTCCAAGAGAGAAGCTTCCTATTTCCTGCCATTTCTTACAGCCATTATCATTTTCTATATGTACCATGAAATGGAAATGGTTGGGAGGCATTGCTTTAAAATAATTCTTATCACTGTTCTGCTGTCTATACTCTAAACTTTGTATTTGTGAGCTGATACATTAAACTACATGTTTTGCTTTAGAATTGACCTAAAATCAATGGAAGAATATAAGATACCTGGAAAATGTCCGTATTGCTTGAGCACCATTATATTTTAGGGTTTATTTAGAAAATATATTTTTGGTAAATTATAAGGGGCTTGCTGTGGTATTGTGGCTTATATCTAGATATCCCCCCAGAGTCTCATGCAGTCATAACTGGAGCTTCTCAGAGCTCACTGGGTCTAGGGAGTGTGCTGCTGGGATCAAAGATGTGAGGCTGGGATTGATTCCTGGTGTGCTGGTAGAATGCAGAGTATAAAGGACAGAAAGAGATGCTGGTAACTTGTAGTTTTCTGCCTCGGTGACTTCTGTAGTTTTCTACCTGCCGTGAACTGTCTTTCCTCTGTGCTGCCCTTCTGCCATGCTACCCTGCCTTGGAGCCAGCCTTCTATGGACTGAAACCTCTACAAACTGAGCCAAATAAACCTTTTCTCCTTTCACTTGGGGTATCAGGTACTTGTCTCAGGAACAAGAAAAGTAAGACAATGGGGTAACTTCCCAGAGGAACAATATAGATGAAAAATCAATGCAATTATTTTCACCACAGTGAGGGTTCTCTCTCAGTATTAACACCGCATTCAATGTTACGTATAGGTATAAATTGCTCAAACATTCTAAGATGGTACCCTTGGCCACAGCAACCATCAAAGAAGAGTAGCCATGGCCCTTCGCTATCCCATGGCTGTGAGCTTCAACAAGGGCCACAAGGTGACTAAGAATATGAGCAAACCAAGGCACAGCTATCATCGTGAACATCTCACCAAACACACCAAGTTTGTGCGGGACATGATCGCGGAGGTGTGTGGCTTCCCCGCCTATAAGCCGTGTACCATGGAGCTGCTCAAGGTCTCCAAGGACAAGCGCACCCTTAAGTTCATCAACAAAAGAGTGGGGATGCACATCTGTGGCAAGAGGAAGCGTGAGGAGCTGAGCAACGTGCTGGCCACCATGAGGAAGGCAGCTGCCAAGAAGGACTGGGCCCCTCTGGAATAAAGCTTCACAGAAGAAAACAAAAAAGAATGTCCTTTAATTCTCCCCTGGTATTCACAGCTTTGTGCAACCACTACCTCTTGAATTTAGACAAGCTATAACTTGCTTTTAACCAATACAGGATGGAAAAAAGGATGGCATGCCTTTGAAGAGTTATGCTATATTATATGACAAATGTGAAGAGTTTTTTTTTAGATGTAATTAAGGTTGCTAATGAGTTGGCCTAACTAGGTGAGCCCTTAAAAGAAAGCCTAGAAGTTAGAGAAGCAACAGTCTTTTCTTTTTTCTTCTTTTTTTTTAAAGGAATTAAAATGCTTTAATTAAAAAAATCACAAGTGGATGATAGTGTGTAGAAACTGAAAATTTACAAACTAAAACCTGGAACCGCTGACTGTTCAGAAACTACACAGATGGATCATGGGTGGTGGTGAACAGCAGAAAGGGTTATGGATGAATCTGCATTGTTCTAGCTATTCCCCATGCCACTCATCTCCAAGGAAAGCCTGGCAGCAGATCCAGTGATGGTAACCTGCCTATCAGTAGATCCTTCCACTGGGTTCGCAATTTTGATCTGCGCTCCAGATATCTGACACATCTCATTGATTTTGGAGCCTTGATGGCCAATGATGCAGCCAATCAAATCATCTGAAATGGTGAGTTCATGAGAAGTAGTCTGAGCAGATGCATCCAAACCTGCACTGAATTTGGTGAGCAACAGTCTTTTCACCAGTGGCTATGAAGTAACAATTTCTATAACTTCTGTCATCACCCAGAAATAAATTCTGCCAATGACCTGAGGGAACTTTCCCTCATGTATTGTCAGATCTTTCCCTACATGTATAGTTAGAGAAAACCCAATTTACACATTAATGTCAAACTTATGCGATCTTAAACAGAGAACCTATCTAAACCATATATAGACTTCTGACCCACAAAAAATGAAACAATATATGATAAATTTACAAGTTCACAATAATTTGTTACATGGCAATGGATAATAAGAAGTGAGCTCCTCAAGCAAGCCCTAGAATACACCACCCAGACCTTACCTGTACTTCCATGCTAGCTGGTTCTTCCTGCAGATGCAGCAGCTGCTGTTTCTCTTGAGAGAGTTGTCCTACGAGTCTCTCCTGGGCAGCCAAGCTCTGACTCAGTTCTTCGATTTTCCTACAGTGAATAAAAGTAACAATAAATCCATTGTTAGCCACCACTGGACGACTTTGGTGTTCTGCTTATTCCTACTTACAGTCCTGACTACCAAGAAGTGAATTTTCATAAGAGGTATCATTGAGGACTCAACCTGATAAAGAAAATCTTTGGGCCGGGGAGATAGCTCAGTGGTCTAAGCACCTGGCTGGCAAGCGCAAGAACCCAGATTTGAGCCTCAGTACCACATGGTGATAAACCCCAGGTGCTGAGCCGGTCACCAAAACCGGATTACAGGTGGTGCACACCTATAATCCCAGCATCGGGGAGGCTGAGACAGGAGGATCCCTATGAGTCTGATCTGCGTAGTGAGATTCTATATCAAATAAATAAATAAATGATCAAAAAAAGAAAGAAAGGAAATCTTTGGTTGTGGTTGTAGGGCTGTAAAGTTTTGAAAATGTTGAGGTTCCATGATCAGTTCCTAAAAGGGAGTAGTATATCATCTCAAAACTGTGAGAAAAGGTGAAACAGTGCACTACCAAGGGCACTTACTTGTCCCTCTGGGCCAGGGCCTCTATGTATTGGTTTGGCTCAAACTGGTCTCCTCGTACATCTTCCCGGTCTTTGGTGACACCCTTCAGCTTCTCTGACAGCTCCAGGTTACATTCTTTCTCTGCTTCCACCAGAGCTGCCATTCGTGCAGCTTCATCCTTGGCTAGTCTGGATTCCTTCAAAAAGAATAAAAACTGAGAGGCTGCAAAGTCCCACGTGTGTGAGGAGCTCTAAGACACAGGGCACCTGATAAGTTTGCGATAGGAAGAGGTAGAGAAAGAAAAGGTGAACGCCAAAAGGCAGGGCAATAGGGTAAGAGCTAAAAGAAGAGCCCTGATCAGGGACCTTTGGAAGTCCTACCTACCTCCTGCAGGAGCTGGATTTTATTCTCCAAGAGC
Source organism: Octodon degus (assembly GCF_000260255.1). NCBI lineage: Eukaryota > Metazoa > Chordata > Mammalia > Rodentia > Octodontidae > Octodon > Octodon degus. The sequence goes on along the minus strand of NW_004524833.1, from coordinate 2,332,987 downwards.
TCATAAACATGCTCTGTCTCTTGCTGTCGCTCCTCAAACTGGCGCCGGAGCTCAGCTTCATTCTGACTGTTGACATTCTCCACATCAGACCTAAAACCACAGAGGACTAGCCAGTCAGAGCCAGACATGTAATTTTGTTAGTGGATTCATTGAGGTTGTTCCAGCAACTCACAGTGACACTGAGGAGAACTAAATGAAGCTGTTTTCTTTTTCAGTTACCTGGGGAACTGTTCTGACTAGTCTTTCAAGGGCATCTTTTAGGAGTTTTAATTTTGTTGTTGCTTTGCAGGTAGGACATGCCTGACTTCCTAAAGGCTTCATTATTGTTGTAGCTTCAAGAGGAGGAACTTTTTATTTGGTAGGCAGGTAGTTAGCAGCCATGTTTATGATATTCCATCACTGGATTATCCCATCTGTGCTTCTTTGCTAAAGAGCTTTGCTAGCTTGCGTGCTCTCTCTCTCTCTCTCTCTCTCTCTCTCTCTCTCTCTCTCTCTCTCTCTCTCTCGGCATTTAAATCTGAAATGTGCTTTCCATATCCTGTTCATTTGCTGGGACGGGATATTCATTTGAACATCCACAAAAATTCCCTCCTCTATTAGAGCCAGGAATGCAATGTAGACTGTCCTGAATCTGGGAAGAAATGGGTAAGGTATCACTAGTTTATTTATAGCAAACAACAGCTGCCCTTGGATGTCAGAGGATTAGAAATTTTGAGGCAGTATCAGGTGTTGAGTGATCTTAGTTTCACTTGAGTTTTATTCTTGTTTTAAGGCTCTTATTGAGAACCATGACCCATATTCTTGTTCTCAAGGCAGCAAACAACATTGAACCCTTACCAGCTCATAATGCCCTCAGCTTTGGGATAATTTAATTTAATTGGCTCAGGAGTTTGGGTCCACAGAGGCCAAACTGGGCTTTCCTAAGGATTGCAAAATTCTTTGGCTGACAGTGTACTCTGCTCACAACCTCCCACAGGCTGTACTTGTCTTGAGTTTTCAAGTCTTTATATAGCCCTTGGGGTGTATGAATGTCTTGATTGTACAGTGCACAAAACTCAAGAGAAAAACCCCAAGCCCCCGAATGACCATATCTCAGGAATCATTAACTTTTACATTGACTCCACAATCCTTGATAGGTACAATAGGCAACCACCAACTATGATCTCCAGAGAATGAAAGCTATAAGTTTTTCAAGAAACTCAGCCAAGAACATCTTTTTAACAAATGACAGCTGTTGTAAAGTCAGAAGACCTTGAACTTGGTGCCAAAAGATGATGGTTCTACCGCTAACTTGAGATGATGTCAACTCTCTCCTAGTTTTCTCATTTTTCAAAATAGGACTATGCCACTAAATCAGATTTGAGGTGACATAAACATTTTCAAAGGCATTACAAAAATCTCAAAATGTATTACTCCATTGTTAAGACTTTTCCTAAAGTCTATTAGCTCACTTAACGCTTTAGTATTTGATAATGCCAGTATATTGATATACTTGAATATGGTTTGAATATTCTGATCTTATTAGATGTCCTTCTAGTGATCAAGAAATATGGGAGATAGAAGGAATGCCAGATCAGATTGAACATACGCTGATCTCAGGATGTAATCAATATATTTCAGTAACAATTTTAATAATACTTTGTCATTTAGAACTTTTTTAAGTGATAAAACTATAAATTATAAAAGTAAACACTTCAACAATACAGAAGTTTATAAAGAAAAAATGAAATCTCATCACAATCCTGATCTCATTCATTATATAAGCAATATTAAAGAGTTTGGTAAAAGAAAAAAGTTTGGTGGCTCCTCTTCTTTTTTGTGTGTCTATAATCAATCAAATACATGTATACACAGAGAGGACTGTTTGTCTTTACCCAAAAGTGCTTTATATTGTAAATATAATTTAGTACTTTTCCCCCTTATTTAGCCTGTCAAGGGCTTCCCACCAGGCCAATAATACAAAGATAACTCATTCTTTCAAATAACTGCATAGGATGACTTAAAGGATGGCTTTACTGAAAGTTCTTTAACAATTGCCCATTGGATAGACAGCTATTTCTAGTTCTTTTTGCCATTACAAATAATGTGGCAGTAAACATTTTTACACACTTACTCTACCACGTGAGTGCCTTTACTTATAAGGAATAGGGTCCTAGGAATTTTTTGATCAAAGGAAATGTTTCTTTTTACTTTAATAGTAGCACCACACACCAAAAACACCATTACAATTTTCACCCTTACCAGAAGTGTAGGAGGATGTCTATTTTCCCCAAACATACATTCTTTTGGTATTATTAGAGTTATGGCTTGTGTCTAGATGCCCTCCACACCACCAAGCCTCATGCAGTCACAGGTGAGGTTGAATCTAGAGTGTGGCTGAGTCTAGAATGTGTGATTGATTCATTGTGCAATGTTAGCGTTAAGGGTGCTAGAATTAAGGATGGGTGGATATTAAATCAGTCCACTGATTTGTTTGACACAGGCTTAATCCTGGCTGCCTGGATGCAGTATAAGGGACAGAAAGAGGCTTGTCTTCTCTCTTCCTTGCTTGCTTTTGCTGTCTTCTGCTTGCCATGAACTGATTCTCTTCTGTGTTAACCCCCCCACACACACACAAGCCACCCTTCCTTGCAACCACCCAATTGCTGACTTTAACCTCTACAAACTGTGAGCTAAATAAACCTTTTCCCCTTTACCTTCCACATTGAATATTTTGTCCCAGCCAATGAGAGAAAAGTAACTAAGACAATTAGATTGATTGATAATCTCTGATGAAGATTATTTGCACTTGTCTCTTTAAAAGTGGAAGTGTCTACTATTTTCTGGTTAATTTATAACTGTCTTATAAGAAGTTTATAATTTTAGGTCTCATGGATTTACCAGTAAGGTCTATTTGACTTAGTAACAAGGAGCCCAAGGGAAACAAAGCACATAAAAACCCTGTCAAATTCCTGAACTGGCTCCAACATTCAAATGCCAGGGATAAAATTGAGGAATTTGATTCAGAATATATCATTCTCAGATTAGTGAGCAAAGTTCACCTTTTCAAACTCTTCTGTACAGTTCAAACAGCAACTCACCATGTTTTGTCCAGATGTTTTTTATCCTGAAGTTCTCGTTTCAGGCTCTCCACTTCAACCTTCAGCTCGATGTTCTGAAAAGCATATGCATTAATCATCATTAAGTGCCAAACACCCTCTATCCTAAAATAGATTCCTATTTGAGCCAAGCCTTGGTCCAGAGCCTCTCATCTCAGCCCCTTCCAGAAGCCTGGATACAACTGGGAATTCAAACAGATCAGTAACCCCATAAGACAACAGAGCTGTGCAGCTCTAATATTTCCTAAGAGCTACTTATTCTTCCAGTGTGTTCATCACTGGCCCTAGGTAATGAATATTGCCCCAGCCTGTTCCCTCTTTAAAACATTAGAGGACAGAGTGCATACAAAAACAACTTTTCTTATGAATACAGGCCTCTATCTAAAAACAAAATTGCTATATATAGATTTATATTTTAAGATGCCTGGGATTGAATTACTTTAAGAAATTCTGTTTTGACAACTTTTAAAAAATACTTTGCCTTTATCATGAAATTAGACTCTCCTAGATCAAGGTAATAAGGAAGCTATGCAAAAACCACTTTTATTTCTATTGAGGGAAGGCTTCAGCAAGTAAGACTCTGACAAACAGAAAAAGGAAATAAAAACATCTCAATGGAAATGTGACAAAGATTTGGTGAGATGTGTGCATGTTGAGTGGCTTCGTGTATATTGAGAAGTGGGAAATCATTATAGAAAATAGTTTGCGACTAGGTTATGGAAGTCATGGCAAGAAGACTGGAAAGTAATCAGCAGCACAACTGGGAACAATAGAAACCTGGTTTAGATATTTAAGAGTCACCAACACATCAAGGAGCATTAGGAAGCACTAAGCAAAATACTGTCAGGACCAGATCTATGTTGAGGAAGGAGCTTATGGCAGAGGTGATGATGGCTGAGTCAGGAAGCAACTGAGCAAAATAGGGATGGGAACTGTCTGAGGCCCAACAGGTACAATGAAAAGAACTTTAAAGACATTTCAGAGGCAAGATCGATAAGGCTTGCTGGCCTGTGAGGTTCAGCATAGACTAGAAGGACGAGTAAACATGATGCTGAGATTTCTAGTATGCGGGTGGTGACTCAGACTTGAATTTCAATAGGAGACAGAACTAAGTGGAGCATGAGTCTGCAAATATTGGCTTCAGGGTTACTCTATTTCACTTTACTTTTAAAATTTTGTTTTTTAATTTTAGGGAGAGCTCTACAGGGTGTTCAGGGTCTCACTACTAGATTGGACTCATAGTGATCCGCCTATTTACAACCTCCCAAAAACTGGGATTACAGGCACATATGCTAATATGCCCAATCTCGGTGTCTCAGCATGCCCCGGGGGCGGGCACAGCATGACATCTCCTTCACTTTAGAGTTGAGGTACAGAGGTGAATTAGTCCCTCCCTAATGAAATTCATTGAAAAGTACTAAACAGAAAGAGTATCTTTAACTAAAAGAGTAAAGAAGACTTTTTAGTCAAAAGTTGACAAAGGAATTAAAGGTACAATGGCTGAAGTATGCAAAGGCATACTGTGGATACTAGAACAGACAGAAGTATTTTTTTTCTAGTTATCACTATATAACAAGCACCAATACCTACATTTCTTGGAGTCCAAGGCAACACCTGTGAAGGAATTCATCACTGACCTCACACAGGGCAGATGAAGCAAGAATGACAATTGGAAGTTCAGTTTAGATACTTAAGGGTTACTGAGCATGAAAGAATTTTAGAGCTGGAAGCCAGCTGAATTCAAGGTATGGTAGATCACATTGCTACTGAGTTTCTAGTTGACATATTAAAAAGAATCTCAATTTCTTTCATAATGTGACAGAGATTTTTGCACTGGGATAGAACATAGGATGAGATCAAATGAGATGAGAATATTTTAATCTCTTCAGGGGTAACATTATAGTATTGAGGAGGAAAATAATGGCCTTTTTTATGGCTTTCTTTAAGTTATTACTTTTATGAGCACTAAATAGGGTATCAGATTTAGCAATTTAAAATACAGGATGTTTAGTCTAACTTAAATTTCAGATAAATAATTAACAATTTTACTGTATGTTACTTAAAATTTGGGGGACATACTTATGATACAATATTGTTTGCTGTTGGCCTGAAGTTCAAATCTCATTTAGCATCTTTTGTTACACAGAAAGCTGAACAACTGGCAATACTAACACTCCAAAATGAACAACTAACAGCAAAGCATATTTCAATTTTGTATGAGGAAAAGGCCCAAGACTCTTCAATCAATTCCACGGTCAGGTAAGGTAAGAACTATTCATCTGCTCCAACGGAACAATCAGTAAAATAGGACACTTAATGAACTGTTGCTGTCTCCCCAGCTCTGTGCTCAGTAGTAAGAGGAACATAAATGTCATCTTGAGAAATTATGCCTGTGTAACAGACTCTTCAGAGAGGTAGAGACTCATCTATCATAGTGTAGCACCTGTCACATTGACATAATTGTACCTTCTTCATCATAACCTGCCATGGAGGGTGGGGAGACATCAATTAATACCTGTAGAGGACTTAGAACAGTGTTTTGAATATGATTATTATAATAATTATTAACAGTGGCAGCGTTATCACCTGGGGGCAGCAGATGTTTGTTTTCCACAAGGTATAATATTTCAAGTGATACAACACTCAGAATATGATACTGAGAAAGAGGGTTTCATAGCTTATCATTTCTGCCACCAACTGCTTCATGTGTTGACCTTGGGGAAACTTCTCCTTAAGTCTATCTGGAAAATGAGGAGAAACACATGATTTAAGTGCCATATGAAATAAAATTTAGTCTGTAATTATGAAATATTATTAATGTTATTCTTGAAGCCTGGCTAATTGATAAAATCAGAAAAGTCCAGAAATTTACTAAGCTATCTCGGATATGTCAAAAATACTTGAGTAGAGAAAGGAAAAATCTCATATCTGAAAACATGTAAGGCTTTACGTGACTGAAGTTACATAAATGCCTCTGACTTATTCTCCACGCGATAACGCAACGTAGCAAGTCTTTATCTGATATAAATCCAGCAACAGAATATCCCCGAAAGTTTCCCTTACTATAATGCTTGCATGAGAAATCCTTGAGTGTTTCAGTACAAACAAATACACTAACAGGAAATGTGGGAGACACTGAGAAGCAGTGAAGAGAACCGCTCTTAAGTAAGAAACATGAGGTACAATTTGTGGCTCTACTATTTATCTGCTGGGCGACCTCAGTAGGTTATCTGAACTCAGCGCTTCAGCTTTACCATAGGCCTTGTATGGTTCTTTCTTTTCCCCCCATACCAGGGATCAAACTCAGGACCCTGTGTTTGCCAGGCAGGCACTTACACTGCTGAGCTATCTCGCTGGCCCCCGGGTGCTTTGTTTTTAAAGAAAGACTATAACGATTATTTCACAGGGCATTTTGTGAGCAGTGAGTGAGAGAGTGTGTAAAATACACCCAGAACACTGCCTGCAGCCATTCAGAACTCTATTTCACTTTCCCTTCATGCCAAAGCCAGTGCTGGTCAGACACCTCAGTTCCACCAGGAAAAATATTTAAACCTAAAACAAAGAAAAATGGAAGACATATAATTTACACAGGCTATTTATTTAAATCCTAGTAAGAAAATGAGGTCAATTCTTGCATTCGTTTGGTCAAAGATTCCCACATGTGCAGTCCTTTGTCTGTTCCAGGTCTCTCATTAAAAAAAATAATAATAATGAGGAATTTGAAATCTAATACGACAGTATTGAAGGAAAAAGCAGTAAGCAATCATTCTACTTTTGCGTAGACATTTTAAGCCAAGAGACCAGTTCAGAAAACATTGTCTAGTTTAGTGGAACATAGCAAGTTAAAGAACTAAATCCAGTCCTAGTTTTCTAAGGAGTCTCCACACTGATTTCCATAATGGTTGCACCAGTCTACCCTCCTACCAACAGTGGAGAAGGGTTCCCCTTTCCCCACAGCCTCTCCAACATTTGTTGTTGGTTGATTTCTTTATGATAGCCAATCCTTCTGGGGTGAGATGATATCTCAGCGTTGTTTTAATTTGCATTTCATGGATGGCTAGTGATGTGGAGCATTTTTTCATATATTTATTCGCTTCTTTAATTTCGTTCTCTGAGAAGTGTGTGTTCATCTTGGATTAAAGAACTAAATCATGTGCTGCATGCAACGCGACCTTGAAAAAGTATGTTGAGGCAGTAAGTGTAAAGGTCAAGAGCAGAGTAAGTCCTTAGGGCAAGAGGAAGCTTTGGCAAGCCAGCGTCCTCTCTAACAGCCTCAGTGTCCTCATCTGTTAGTGGAATTACAATATCAGTCTCATATGGATGTGGACAAAATGAAACAATGCATAGTGTGTGGCATGCAGTAAGCATCTGAAAAATGTTAGCAATAACTGACTGCAACAATGACAACCGTTTATCATTTCTGACAGGATAGATGAAGTTCTCAGCTGTAGTCACATTTTAAACTAACATCATATCATAAAGAGGAAAACTATTACTCTAAAGGTAGGCTACCCCAACCCCCAGATTAAAAAAAAACCTGTCTGAACACTCTTCAGTTTAGGTTTTTCTTTCTTTTTGAGATAAATATTAAAGAGAAATGAAAAGGATGGAAACAAAAAGAAGAAAGACAAGAAATACAATGACTTTTGTAGGCGATAGTATTATGTCTCTTTAAATGAAAAGAAAAAAAATGGAAAGGTTTATGAATCTCACATTAAATTGCTAACGATCTAATCCCCAACAAATTAGATCCTAAATGTTATGATCCATTATTTTACTGGATCAAAGTAATTTCATGCGTGCTACAAAAATCCGACTACTCACAAATCCTAACACAAGTCAAATTACAGCATAAAAGTGTAGCCCTTTTACAGTTTTTCTGTAGAAAAATCACTGCATACTTTATCACATTTATCTACTCACCATAAGTAAATATTCATGTGAAGTTGTTAAATTCTAAGAATAGCTCAAGCGGATCCAAAATTAACTGAGTTTGTCTTATCTTGTCAACTTCCTGTCAACTCTTTGTCAAGACAGTTAAGGAACTTTACATATTCAGCAAGGTGGTCCTGGGACAAGAATACATCTTTTTCCATATGGCCCACGGGCGTATTCACCCAACTAACTCAAGAAAAGTTTCAGTGATGAAGCTAAAATTAAAGTAGACAGGAAACTTTCATCATAATATTAGTACTTAGCGGTAGAAGACAGAGCCAACAATGTCTATAGATTAACTGTGTTTAATCAGACTTTCACTGATTCTTCCCCTTGTTTTATTACAGAAAACATTATTAGACCAATGTCTTAACAGTAATTCATGTTAAACACAGTAATTATTTCCACTGAAATTATTTCCACTCTGATATTTATTTCAACAGAGGATTAAGTTAAAAGCAAACAGCAGTAACCAATTACCTAACCCCTTGCAAATCTTTAATTTAGCTTTATAAATTATTCTGTTCTCATATAATTCACAATGTCATGCTTTCTTATAAAAATAATATTTACAGACTTTTTCTCCAATAGGTGCCGTGGCTAGTAGAAAATTACTTGTTTAAAAACAAAGAGAAATGACTTTGTCTGGTCAATTAAAAGAATCTTAATTCAGAAGATGGTAGACTGGTGAACAGCAGAGAACAACATCTCTGATATTCTATGTTCAGACACCGGAACACAGCAGCATGAGGAAGGAAAGGAGGAAAGTGGGTCTCTAGGACCCAGGAAAGATCTGAAGCAAGAACTGAAGCCAGGAGGGAGAGCAAAGAGAGAGACAGAAATGCAGAAGAAGGAGGTGACAAGTATCTCCTTCTCCCTGACTCCTGAATCACTGTGTGAGAGGGACAGCTCAGTCCTGCAGATGCAGGGTGACTACTGGTGACTGCAGAAGCCTCCATAGTGAAATGTGCCCATAGAATTGAGTAGTAAGTGCAGCACACTGCAGTGCGTGGTGAGTTATTTGGGTAAGACATCCCCAGGAAAGGGCAACTGGCCAATTGTCATCTTGGAGACAGGCCGACCATGTTCAGAACACAGAGCATTGAGTTGGTTGGCTCCATCTAGTGACTTCCAGTGTCAGGGTAAGGCAGAGCCAAGTTCAAATTGGCAGGAAGTCAAAGAGCTGAGTTCAAGTGGCAGGAGGCTCATACAGTGTTGCAGGCTGAACAAACTGGGTTCTGGCCTCACAACCAGAAACCAGCCTGAACTGGTTGTGCAAATAAAAGTGTAGGTTGCTGGGATTATCTACTACCCAGCTATAAGTCTACAGCTGGCTTCCTGGGATTAATCAACATGAATCTGGGCTCTGTCTGCTTACTCTGTCTACCAGTGACAACAGAGACATGTGCTGAAGTGGACATCCTTTTATTCCTTTTTTCGAACATTCTAGTTTTTTTGTAAGTGTGAACACTGTTTGCATATGCTTTTTGTTGTAGTTGTTCTGTTTCATTCTTGTTTTTATTTCTTCTTTCTGTCTTTTCCTCCTGTCTTCTTCACCAGTTTCTCCAAGTTCAGATAATCTTACTTTATCCTCCAGCCTTGTTTCTAATCTCTTACTCTTTTTCTATTTCTCTATTTTTTCCTCTCTATCCCTTTTAAAATTTCTCTCTTGAGGATAAAATTGCCATATTGAAGGCACAATTATTGCATAAAATTTTCTGGTTTTACATATTGCTATATAATCAATCACAAAACTAGTTTATAAGGTTAAAAGTGACAAATTAATAGTTTCCACAGTTTGGCATTTTCTAGGCTGTTTGATGCTATTGTTATTACTGATTGTACTACTTTAGACAAAGTGACATAATTGTTCCAATCAGTTGTTCTTCCTAGTATGTTAAGACTGAGATTTCCTGCAGGTCACAGACAATACAGTAGGCTAGTGCCAAAGAACCAGAGGTTGGGCCAAATCAAATAAAATGAAGCAACTTCTCACATCAAATAAAATGAAGAGATAGCAACAGAATCAACACCTAAAAGCCAACTAAACCTTGGCTACCTCTGAGAAATAGTCTTTTCCTGAGGGTTCTAAACACTAGCAGAAAGGCGACATAAGCAATTTACAAGCATCAACCCAGGAGTTAATCTAAAAAAGAAAGAAAGAAAGAAAGAAAGAAAGAAAGAAAGAAAAGAAAAGAAAAGAAAAGAAAAGAAAAGAAAAGAAAAGGAGAAGACATTTAAGCAGGAAGCAACCCTAGGCCTTCAGCTCACCAAAGGTAAACCTAGGGGGCAGTGAGGTGGGATAATTCAAAGCCACCCACCTGGACTCTGTGAAGTAGTGTAGTGGATATAATAAAGCAGATGAATGAAGCCCTGGAAAAAAATCAAATCAGAAATAATTTCTTCCGATAACTACAGAGATGGTGACCCTAATGAATGGCATGGTTATTGACTCCAAAACAGATACAGATAAAACTATAAAGGAATCTAGGAGAATGATGGAACTCATGAATACCCAACATAGGAAAGAAATAAAATCCATGAAAAACATTTGAAATATATCCAAGAAATTAAAAATTCCATTGACAGTATATGGAACAGAATGAGCCAATGTGAGGACAGAATATCAGATATAAAAGACAGATTTGCAGTTACCAATCATAAAAGAAAGGACTTCTTAAAAACAGCAAGGGAGGGCCGGCCAAATAGCTCAGGAGACTAAAGTACCTGCAAAGCATGCACAAGGACCAGGGGTTTGATCCTGGGCCTGCTGTGTTGGCCCTGCCCATATTGAGAAGCTTTTGCACAGCAAAAGAAACTACCAGCAGTGTGAAGAAACAACTGACAGCGTGGGAAAAAAAAAACTTGAGCTGTTTCTCAGACAAAGCACGAATCTCTGGAATACAGAAAGATCAACAAAAACAACAACAAAATCACAACCCCCACATTTAAAGACCAATCCAAAAGTGGGCATCTGAAATGAATAAATACTTCTTAGACATAGAACTACAAATCGCAAATAAATATGTGGAAAAAAAAAAGCTCAGGATCACTCACTGGTCATTTGAGGGATGCAAATTAAAATAATGCTGAGAGTCCATCTCACTCCAGAACAAATGGCTATTATCAAGAAATCAATAATAAATGCTGGAAGGGCTGTAGAGAAAAAAGAACCCTTCTCCAGTGTTGGTGGGAGTACTGAAAAGTGCAGTAACTGTGGAAATCAGTGTGGAGAGTCCTCAAAAAACTAGGGCTGGAGATCCCATTCGATCCAGCTATTGTTCTTGGTATCTTCCTGATAGAATTAAAAACATCATACCACAGCGATATATGCACACCCATATTTATAGCAGCAAAGTTTGTAATAGCTAAATCTTGGAAACAACCCAAATGTCCATCAACCACCCAATGCTATTATGGGCTACTGGACTCTTTTAGAATATTTTGCTGAGTTTACACACCTATAATATTCAATAACGGAACTTAGAAAAAATGGGGTATA
>NW_004524833.1:2281163-2321352 GCF_000260255.1 Octodon degus | reverse complement strand
TGGTGTTTGTAAATGGGATCACAAGTCCGCATCTTGTACAGCAATTAACCACTAAGAAGAATATATGCAGTGTATTATTTGTTGAAACTGTCCTTCCGATATGATTTGAAAGTTTCTCATTGCTATCTGTTTGTCAATAAAACTTTGAAAAAAAAAAAAAACAAATGTCCATCAACCAATTTATGGATAAAGAAGACTTTTTTATACAGTGAAGTACTACTGAACTTTGAAAATGCTATGATAAATGAATGAAATCACAATAAATCATATACTGCATGATTCCTCTTCCATGACCTGCCCCAAATCATATACTGCATGATTCCTCTTCCATGATTAACAAACAAAGAGGGTAGGGTTGTTGTTGACAAAGCCAACAGGAGACAGGGAAATGAGAAGTGATGGTTAATGAGTCATGGTTTCTTTACTGAGTAATGAAAACGTTCTAACTCAGTGGATTAAAGCACCTGCAAGCAGGCGCAGGGCACAGGGGTTCGATCCCTGGCCCTGCTGTGCTGGCCCTGCCCCCAGAGTGCCCTGAGATGGCAATTGAGACTGGGCGTGGTGGCGCACGCCTGTAATCCCAACTCTTGGGAGGCCATAAACAGGAGAATCACTATGCCGTCCGATCTAGTAGTGAGACCCTGAATACCCTGTAGATCCTTTCCCTAAAGTACAAAAAAAAAAAAAAAAAAAAAAGAAAGAAAACATTCTAAAGTTGATTATAACAAGAGTTGTACAAATGTGACTATGCTAAACCTTAGTTCACTACTAAATTTTACACTTTAAGTGACTGAATTGTAATATTACATGAATTACTATATCAGTAAAGTAGTTAAAATGTTTTCAAAAGCACTGGGAAATTTCATTTGTTATAATTAAATGATATTACATATGTACACTGAGAACAGTGTTGGGTACATAGGATGTTATTATTATTTCTTAATTACAGGGGGGAAATCTATACATTCCTTCCCAGTGCCTCCAAAACAGATTATCACTAGGTATATCAGAGTCTCTTTCTGATTTTTCCCTTCCTACTCAGCCTCCCTGAGTTGCACTGTGTTAGATTCTCCTTTCCTCCTACCAAGTCAGAGTAAATAGTCTCGTAACAGGTCTCCCCAGCTACTGTCTCTTCACCATTTAAATACTTAAATTTTTCATAAAACACAGCTCTGATTATTTCTTTTCCTGTTCTTAAAAGGCTGTCATGATATACCACCACCTGCACTGTTCATCTTCTACAGTGACGTAAGAAACCTGGCCAGAAAATGTTCACAGGCTTTAGATTTGAACTTGCACTGAGGATTTGATTCAGAAGTGCAATTCTGCCTTTCTACAGATCATGTCCACTGTCTTTACTTTTGAGTGTAACTAAGGTTCAAATTAGATACAAAAGTTGCTCCAACATGTGACAAGTGCCCTTCATTGCCAAGGAAAAGCTAGCCGGGCAATGTCCTTGGCCTTAGTTACCAGCAGACTGTACAAGGCCAGGACGTTCTCCTGACAGAGCCTGCTTTAATGCCCAGTCCCCTAAAAGGATGGAAAAAACCAAAGTGGAAAAGTTTCAGTTTATACAATAGTAGGATCCATATCCAAATGGCAAAGCTTTGTGCAGGTCACTGTTTCAAGCTCAACTTGCATCGGCCCATAATAAGAACCTGAAAGCAGTATCACTCCTTTCCTAGGCATTTACCCTGGTTAGACAGGATACACACAGCTAGGGAGGGGGGAAAGAGAGAAACAGAATGCTCTTTGACCAAAGGAGAGGAACAGGATTGTGATTTGTGAGATGGTAGCATTTGTTTCTCATTTTTATTAAATATTTAGTGAGCATCTGCTTTGTATGCACAAAGTACTCTAACATATATTAGAAGGAACAAGAAAGGCACTGTCTTTTTAATGCATTTAGTACAGGGTCTACAGGGTCTGTAGGGTCTGACTACATAGATCAGACTCATAGTATTCGTCCCGTCTTCAGCCTCCCAAGCTCTGAGATTGCAGACACGCACCACCATGCCCAGTCTCAATCACTGTCTCAGCATGCCATGGGGGCAGGGCTGGCATGGCATGTTGGGGATCAAACCCCAGCCGCTGTGCTCTGCCTAAGCAGGTGCTTTAGTCCACTGAGCTATCTGGCCGGCCCTAGGTACCATCATGGTGACAGAGTTTAGAGTCTATGTCAAAAAAATTAAACAGGTGATTTATAGTAGAGGGCAGAGATATAAATCTAAACTACAGCATTGCCAGGAGAAACTTAAGAGTGTAGTTCACAGGCAGTGACATGGTACAATGCAAAATATAGGCCTTGGAATTAAATTGGCCTGGATTCAAATACCAACTGTCTTGCATTATATTAGGTTGAACAACATAAAAATGCAGATATTTGACTATTTTCTGTAGTTTCACAAAATTCTTCTTTTTTTTTATGTATTTAGTACAGGGTCTACAAGGTCTCACTACACCAATCAGACTTGTAGTGATCCTTCCTGCTTTTCAGCCTCCCAAGTGATGGCATTACAGGCGCATGCCCCCACACCCAGTCTCAATAGGCAGGTCAGGGATCGAACCCTGGCCCCTGCATCTGCCTAAGCAGGTGCTTTAATGCGCTGAGCTATTTGGCTGGCCCATAATTGATTCCTTATTCCAGAGGTAAATCACTTGAAGTTTCAATTCCTTCAGCTGTTAATTTTAGGGACACTGTGAAAACTGAATGAGAAGATGGTGAAATGAAAATGCCTGACACATAACAGGTACTCAATAAATGTAGTTTCCCTAGAGATAATCAGATGTGTGAATCGTAGGAAAGATAGTGAAATTGTGGTCAACACTGAGTTTAGGAAACTATGAACAGAAGATTAAAATGAAGTTTTTAATAGTGGTGGAAGCTGCTTATATGGGGCAGGGTATAGAAAAGAACTTGGTCTATTCTGCTCAATTTTGCTGTGAACCCAAAAGTGTGCTAAGAAGATTTGAAAAAAGATAAGTAGAAAAAGAATGATGTGTGATGCCTGATTTATTTAGACTCTGAGCACAGGGATTCCAGCATGCACACTGCTATGTTCACACTGACCTCTAACTCAGCCCCTTCCAGCGTGTCATGAACCAGTCATTCTCTATGGTCACTCTGTTGAAATCCTGGTTGAGTACCAGAAGCCTCAGCTGATCTGACCCAAATGAGTTGGCAAGTGAGAAAACACACATAAATACCAATGATCTCAGTGTTTAATCCCCCTCCCCAGCACATTCTTTACCAGGATGAATCTCTTTCTTGGCTGCTGTCTCTGCTCACAAATAGACCTGGCTGGTCTTAATTTAGCAAAGTGCAGGCTCCCGGCAGAGCCCAGGGGTGGGGCTGGAGCCCTGGCAATCCCCAGGATATCTTCTGTGCAGACAGAAGCCCAGCCCTGTTGAAGAGGCTAAGACTGAGGCCCGACATGATTTGTTTCTCCAAGCCATAAGAACTGCCTTTCCCAGAAACCATCTTTCATCTACTATGACTTCTCAGATATATGTTTTCTAGAGCAGCAGTTTTAGAACTTATTTAGAGTACCTTTTTCTACAGCTAACATTTTCCTATAGATAAAGTTGGTACATAGGAAATCCATGCCTGCTAAGTATTTTTGAAATTATCTATGGCATCTAACATGATCTCATTCTCAAGTTCAGCTCTCTGTAAAGATTGGCACTTGATTTGATCCTATTCTCCAAGAAGGATAAAGGTACTCGCAGTGTTTTGCAATGTTCAGGACAGTTTTTCTTACATTTAAGCTTATAGAAAAAAACTGGACTCCAAGGTCTAAC
Organism: Octodon degus; assembly: GCF_000260255.1. Lineage (NCBI taxonomy): Eukaryota > Metazoa > Chordata > Mammalia > Rodentia > Octodontidae > Octodon > Octodon degus. Next base: position 2,317,551 of record NW_004524833.1, on the reverse strand, counting down.
CTAGCCATGTCCTAAAACCAGGCCCTTTGATTAGGCAACTCTTCTAAACTTAGACCTCTGGCTAAACGAGGAACAACACTAACCTCTGATATACAGCTACACTAGCCAATATGGTAGGCCTGAGCCATACATGGCTACTAAAATCTGGCCGTGCAACTAGTCCAAATCAAAATATGCTGTGAAAATTTCAAAGATAGTCAAAACAAAACAAAACAAAACAAAACAAAAAAAAAAAACAAAGATAGTCCACACTGACTTAAAAGACTTACTATAACAAATTAATATAAATATTAATGAATAACTTTTCAATGTTGCTTTCATGTTGAAATAATATTTTAAATATATTTTTAACATTAATTTCACCTGCTTCCTTTTATTTTTTCATATGGGCAGTGGAGAATTTAAAATATATATGTGGAAAATAAACTTAAGAGTCTCCTGGGAAAATGACAGAGCCATAAACAGTGTTAGGTTTTGAATGCACCAAAATGTTATGTTTTTCAGCAGTGCAGTAAAGCAATGGGAAAGATAAAAGAAGCCTTTATTGACTCCTAAGACATGGAGAGGATCGAGGGCAGATAGGAGCAGATCGTCTGACCTGAAACAAAGAAAACTCTGACTTCTATGGACTTTGGCTAGGGGTAGAGTTAGAGGGGCAGTTTCAATTGCATGTAAGGAGCTGATAGGGTCTCTCCTGTGTGTGCAAGAAAGGTGAGAGGAAATTGTATCCAGAGCTGGGCTGGGGGAGGGAGAGGAAGTGGTCATTGGGAAGATAAGTTGATGTTCTAAGGGCTTCAGCCATGATAGATGACCACCATAATAATTTAGCAATCCATACTAGGGACAGAAGCTATCAGACAGCACAGAATCAGCCTCTCCAAGATTTGGAATCCAGACACTAGACTATAAAAGTTTGGAAAAGAGAAGGCAGGTAGATTCCCAGGACCCAAGAAGCATCTGAGTGAGAATTGGAACCCAAAGGGAAAGTGCAAAGGACAAACCTTAGCTGTGGGAGAGGAGGCTCAAACCTACAGAGACACAGTGTGGGCTGTTGATTCCAGAGGCCTCCAAGTAGAAACGCACGAGTGGAAAGGAACAGTGGATGCTGTGAGAGACAGCAGCTGGTGAGTGACTCCTGTACAAGATCCCCCAGATAAAGGTACTTGGTCACATGCTATTTAAGGAGGGGCCAACTGAACCTGGGACTCAGAGCAGCTATGGGTTGCCTTCATCTCAGGGCTCCCAGTGACTGGATGAGGCATAACCGCAGAGGACATCCACGGTCAGGGAACCAAGGTCAAACCATCAAGACTCACCCAGAGTGTTGTAGGATGAAAAACTCAGCCCCCAACTCCATAACCAGAGGCTAGATCAGCCTAATCCTCTGGGGAGTTCGAAGTGCCAGAATTGGCACCCTGCCCTATTCCTAACACCCCACCCTAATCCTACTGCATGCTTGCTGGGATCATTCAGCAGCAAATCTGGGCTCTGTCTTCACTTTGTCTACCAGTCACAACAAAGGCATTTCTGAATGGGACACAGTAAAACCATAGACCTCAGAAGATACCCACAAACTTGAAATCACAGAGAAATCTTTTCTTTGCCTTTTTCTTTTTTTCTTGATTGTTTTTGCTTTTTCAAGAGTGTGAACTATACAGATCCACTGGGTCTCAGTGTGATCCATTCTATCTGGGGAGAAACAGTGGCAGGAATGAGGAAAAGATAGACAAGAAGACAAGAGCTGGGTTAGATGGTGACTCCTCTGCCTGGCTGGCGAGACAACCCCCAGAGCAACAATATGAATGTTTACTTGTACCTTTGCAAAGTTGGTCACACGTGACACAAGGTTGCCTAGTGACGAACAGCTGACACTAACCGGTCAGGATAGTTATCTTAGAACTGAGGTAGCTTGTCTGCTTCAGGCAATGAGGCCTAGTTCTGCTTACATACATTTGATCAATTTTCTAGCTTCCATGGCTCCCAACAGTGATCACTGTTTTGTTTAGTTCTTATTTTTGTTTTGTCTCTCTTTCCCTCCTGTCTTCTTCACTGGTTTCTTAAACCTTGATTAATCTTTCTGCTTTTTGACCTTGCTTCTAATCTCTTCTCATCTTTTATTTCTCTATTATTTTCCTCTTATCCCCTTTAAATTTTCTCCCCTGATGGTAAAATCACTCTGTTGAGGGGATATATACTATATTGTTCTTATTTGTTTTAGAATTTTTTATATAAATATAAATCTTGTACCTATGGTTAAAGGCCACATGGGCAGCAACTTCTCATCTGTAGAAAACTGAAGAGGAAAGATCTTGGGGCAGACTCAAAAGCCAAAAGCCAGCTAAACCTAGAAGACATCTCTGAAATGTAGTCATTTTATAAGGAAGTCTGGGTAGTTGTAGTAAAGCTACCTACCATAAGCAATTTATAAGCATTAAGGCAGAAAAAAAATTTAAATAGAAAACAAGAAGATACATAAGCAAAATGCAACCACAGACCTGCAGCTTACCTAAGGCAAACCCAGGGGCAATGAGGTGAAAGAAATCAAAAGCCACCCAGCTGAACTTCCAACATGGTAGCAGCAGAAGTAACAAAGCAGATGAAATGAGTCTCTAGGGAAAAAAATCAGAAATAATTTTACAGATAATTAAAGAGAGGATGACCATAAGAAAGGATATGGTTAAAGAATCTAGATTAGGTACAGAGTTCTTTTATTTTTTTATTTTTTATTTTTGGTGGAACTGGGGATTGAACTCAGGCCCTTGCGCTTGCCAGGGAAGCGCTTATTCCACTGAGCCATCTCCCCTGCTCCAAGTTTTTTGTTTTTTTTTTTTGGCAGAGTTCTTTTAAAAGGAGCTTAGGAAAGTGATAGAAACAGTGAATGCCCTACATAAGAAAGAAATGAATTATATAAAAACATCCAAACAGATATCCAAGAGATTAAAAGTTGCAATGAAAGTATGCAGCAGAATGAGCCAATGTGAGGACTGAATACCAGATCTAGAAGACAGATTTGCAGTTAGTGATCATCAAATGAAGGATTTCTTAAATACAAGGAGATATAACCAAAATTTCATGCAACAGCTGCTAGACGATGCAAAGAAAAATACAAAGTTTATCAGAATCAATGAAAAAAATCAGAAGAAGCACAAAAGACATTAAAAAACCCTGCTCTAATAAGTAAGTATCTGCTTTGTTACTTCTGCTGCTGCCATTTTGGAAAACTGCCAAGCATGGAAGAAGAATTTGACATACAGGTAAGTGAAACACACTCAACTCCAATTAGCCATGGTCAGAAAAAACTACACCAAGACATGTAACAGTCAATATCCCAGAAATTCAACATAAGAACAGAATATTAACAGCTGTTAGTGAAAATAAATCACATATAAAGGAAAGTCCATCAGAATCACATAAAAAAACCTAAGCCAAGGAGAGATTGAAGTAAAATATACCAAGCATTCCCCCCTCAAAAAAACAAAAACAAAAACAAAAAAAACCAACCAACCAAACAAACAAACAAAAAACCAGAAAAAACTCCAACCCTGACTGATGCATACTGAAAAGTTATCTTTCAGAGTTGATGGAGAAATAAGATACTTCCATGATAAAAGAAAATACCTAAAGAAATTCATGACTATTAAATCAGCATTCTAAAGCTCCAAATGATATTTTAGAAGAGACAATGAGGACTATGTCTCAGTTACTTTTCTCTTGTTGCTGGGTCAACATATCTGACACCTAGAATTAAGGAAGGAAAGGCTTACTTGGCTCACAGTTTATGGAGGTTTCAATCCACACTGGGCTGGCTCCAAGGCAGAGTGGCACATGGCAGAGGGCAGCAGTTCACGGCAGCAGAAAACAGCATGACAACAAGAGCAAAAAGGGAGGAGCAGCAGCAGCAGAGAGCAAGCCTTTCTCTCTTCCTTAAATTGCATTCAGGCTAGCTGCCCTACGGCAAGTGTAGCACTTACACCTATAATCCCAGCAATGTAACATCTATAATCCCAGCAATACTCACACCAATAATACCAGCACTGGATTTTTAAGTAATCACAAACTCTAGAAACCTACCTCAATGAGTGCATGAGGCTTTGGGGGAACAACTAAACACAAACATAACAGACTATATTCCATGAATTCCAACAGAATGAAATTGCCAATCAAGGCAAGCCATTAAGCAGAAAGATAAGATAGGGAAGCAACAACAGGAAAATAGTATGACAAAATTAGGTCAATATGTACCAGTTATAACCATCAATATAAAATTGTCTCAACTCACCAATCAAAAGAAACAGATTGGCAAGATACACCAAGAAGCAAGATCCAACAAAATTCTTCATATAAGAAACACATTTAACTCACAAGGAAATTCATAGACTGAAAGTAAAAGAATGGAAAAAAAATACTCCAAGTACGAGGAACTTGCACTAAAATAGGGTTAGCTGTTCTTTTCATAAACAAAGTAGATCAAGCCAAGACAGGAAAAGACAAAGGTTACTATGTACTTGTTAAGGAAATAATCCAGGAGGAAGAGATAACAACAACAACAACAACATATATACATTAAAAATTCAAATAAGCACTAATACTATTGTAATGGGGAACCTCAATACCCCACATCCACAAATAGATTTTAAAAATCAACAAAGAAATATTAGTGTTGAACCAACCCTTTGAACAAATGGATTTAGTACACATCTATGGTGCTTCATCTTACAACGGGATCTTCAGTTGCACATGGGACTTTCTCCAAAACAGACCACGTACTAGCTCAGAGAACATGCTTAAGTAAATGCAAAGGAATTGAAAGCATCTCACGTACATTTGCTTGCACCACCATGGGTGACAGATGCATTAAAGAAGAAATGAGACAGTGTCTACATTTAAACTATGAAACCAGTACAATATGCCAGAACTTATGGTATGCAGGGAAAGAAATCCTATGAGGGAAATTTACAGTGCTCAATTCTCATATAGGAAAAACAGAGAGAGCTCTAACAAACAACCTAACACTGAACCTCAAGCTTATAGAAAAAGAAGAGGAAGTTAAGCCCAAAGCACATATGAGGAATGAAATTACAAAGATCAGAGCAGAATTCAATGCAATTGAGACTAAGAAAACAATACAAAGAATAAATGAATGGTAGAGATGATTCTTTGAAACATTAAATAGACAAGCCCTTAACCAACCTTATGTTTTAAAAAGGAAAGAAACAACTCAATTAGGAAAGAAAAGCGTGAAATCACAACAGATCCTGCAGCAATTGTGATGATTAACAATATCTATTTCAAGAAACTGTGCTCTGGCAAGATGGAAAACATAGAAGAAATGGATGGATTTCTAGATACATATGAATTAGCCAAAGTGGAGTCGAGAAGACATAAAAATTCTAAATAAACCAACATCAGTCAATGAAATTGAAGAAGGAATTTGAAAACTACCAACAAGAAAAGCACAGGTCCTGAAGAATTCACTACTAAATTCTATAAGAAATGTAGAGACGGGCTGGTGAGATGGCTCAGTGGTCTAAAGCACCTACTTAGAACAAGCTTAGCCAAGCACAGGGACCGCGGTTCAGTCCCCCAGCACCACATGCCAGCCAGCCCCGCCCCCTGGTGGACTGAGCTGGCCACACACACACACACACACACACACACAATAAAAAAAAAATTAAAAAAAAAGAAAGAAATGTAGAGAAGATCAAATGCCACCACTCAAATTCTTTAAGGAAACTGATATGCAAAAAACATTCCCAAATTCATTCTAAAGCATGCATTACTCTGATTGTAAAACTGAAGCAGTATCCAACCAAAAGCAATTAAAGGCCAGTCTCTGTACTGAATAGCAATGCAAAAATCTTCAATAAAATTCTGGCAAACAGAAAGCAACACATTATAAAGAAGATTATACCACATGACCAAGATGATCTGGAATCAGTAATGCATATCACAAAAAGGGGGGAGGTTCCCATTCGAAATGCTGCTGAGAGCTTGACTGATGTGATGACCAACACTTAACCTTTGATTTTAACCTTGTGAATGCCATCAGTGATCTTTGGTGGAGTAGCAGAGGAACTAGATTCTAGTTGGCATAAGAATAAAAGAAAAGCGGACTTGGAAGAAAGATGGTAGAGGATTTTTAAAGGGATAGATGAAGAACAGCACATTCATACATCAACATAACATTTCATAAAAGCAAGATACTGATGGAGGAAAAGGGGGAGACTTCTGATTGTTGTTTTTAAGAGGTAAGAAACCAAAAGGACAAATAAACAAAGTGGAAGACAGATCTTAGTTTAGTTCACAGTGAATCATGTGGGTCCAGTGGTAGTCTTTGGCATGTGGAAAGCCAGTTTTCCCAGAACCATTTATTAAAGAGGCTATCTTTACCCTCTTTAGCACTGGAAGCAATTTTTTTTCCTAGGGAAGCACTTCCTTCTACTGTAGCCAGTTTACAATACCAAAACTATATCTTAAGTTTTCAAAAGTCAAAAAGGACTTTTCATTTGTCAGATAAAGCATCTGCTCGTAATCTTTCAATAGCTTTTGTAATTATAACAGAAGCCTATCTGAACTGCATCAGCCCTGTCACCTACCTTCCAGCATTCTTTCATGTTTCTTATGCTGCTTCAGCTGTAGTTTTCCTAATGTTTCTTAACCTGGAGTAGTCTTTGCCCAGTTTTCTGGTTGGCTAATTTCCTCATCTTATTCATGATGCTACTTAAAAATCATTTTCTACAGAGCTGGTAATGTAGTTTGGTAGTGAAGCATTTGGCAAAAATGTGTGAGGCTCTGGGTTCAATTCATAGCACTGATAAGAAAAATCATTTTCTGTGGTATACCACCATTTTGGAACACAAGTTAGCCAGTGATAACTTATACCTCATATAAGTTAAAATATATGAGGGCCAGTGATATAGCTCAGCAAACTAAGCACTTGCTTAGGTAAGCACAGGGGCCAGGGTTCAATCCCTGGCACCACATGCCTTGCCAGCCCCACCCCTGGGTGTGCTGAGCTGGTGATAGAGTTCGGGTGTGGTGGCACACACTGGTAATCCCAGCGCTAGGGAGGCACATATCAGGAGGATCACGGATTCTGAGTTGCATAGTGAGAACCTAAATATACACACACACACAAAAAAAAACCTAAATAAAATAAAATAAAATATATGATTATTATGTGACTTAACTGTTCTCTACTGGTTATATACCCAAGAGAAATAAAATAAAGACTGCTACATGAATAATCTTAGCAGTGTAATTTCTGCCAGTCACTGACTATAACCTATATGTTCATTAACAGACAAATAGGTGAATAAATTGTGTTGCATTCATACTTTAGAATACTATCCAGTAATAAAAATATATGAGCCACTGATACAAACATGGAAAAATCACAAAATCATTATGCTAAATGAAATAAGCCAAATATCACAGTCTAAACTATATGAGTATGGTTATATAAAATTCTAGAATAGACAAAAACTATTCTATAGACAGAAAGCATATCAATGGTTTCTTGTAGGACATACAGCAAAGGTTTTGGGATGATAAAAATATCTTTTTTGTTTGTTTTGGCACTGGGAATTGAACTCAGGACCTTGCACTTACCAAGCAGGTGCTCAAATAAAATTATCTTCTATCTTGCTTTCGGTTGAGACACAGGTGCAACATGTTAAAATGAAATAAACTATGTACTTAATGTAAGCTGACTTATACAGAAAAGAGAAAAGGGAAGGATGAAGTATGCGGTAATGCAAGGTCGGGTAAGTGAGGCTCAGCATGGAGGCACCCAGTCCAGGAGGCCGTCATTGCCTCAAGTAAGGTTAGAGGGCTGTCAGTCCTGTGAATGTACACCCAGAAACACATCTTACTCCGCTGGTCTTGCCCAAGTGGCTTCTTCCCTTTGTGTCCCTTTTCTGAAAAACAAATGTAGAAGAAAGTGGTGCAAATAGACCGTGATCCCTGCATCCCCATGTTTGTGTTCTTGTGTAAATCTCTCCCATTAAGCCACAGAGTCAAGACCTATGGCTTGTTTCTAACCAGCAGAATATAGCAAAGGTAACAGAATATTACTCCTAAGTATTAAGACTTTCTCGAGGGCTAGCCAAATAGTTCAGCAGACTAAAGCGCCTTCTTAGATGCAGAGGCCGGAAATTGATCCCCAGCCTGCTGTGCCAGGCCCACCCCCAGGCATGCTGAGATGGCAACTGAGACTGGGCGTAGTGATGCGTGCCTGTAATCCTAGTGCTTGGGAGGCTGAAAACAGGAGGGTCACTACGAGTCCAATCTGTGTAGTGAGACCCTGTAGACCCTGCACTAAATTTAAAAAGAAAAAAAAAAAAAAGACTTTCTCTTGCCTATTGATTTTCTCTAGGGCCTCTCCTTGCCACCTTGAAGTAAGTGGTTATGTGGGGAAAGCCACAGGGCAAGGAAGAATAGGTGGTTTCAAAGAATTCTAGGAAGGCTGTGACCAACATCTAGCAAGAAGTAAAAGGCCTCAGTCCTGTTGTCATTAGGAAATGGATTCTGCAAACAACTTCAGTGAGTTTAGAATCAGATTCTTCCCTAGGCAAATGTCTAGATAAGAATGCAAAGGGCTAGCTAAATAGCTCAGTGGATTAAAGCACCTGCAAGCAGGTGTGCACGCGTGGGGGGGGCAGTGTCCAATCCCTGGGCCTGCTATGCCAGCCTGGCCCCCGGGGTATGCTGAGATGGCAACTGAGACTGGGCTTGGTGGTGCACCTGTAATCCCAGCTCTTGGGAGGCTGTAAACAGGCGGATCACTATGAGTCTGATCTAGTAGTGAGACCCTGAACACCCTGTAGACCCTTCCCTAAAAGACAAAAAAAAAAAAAAAAAAAAAGATTCAAGGGCTGGGGAGAGATAGCTCAGTAGAATAAGTACTTGCTTGGCAAGGGCAAGGTCCTGAGTTCAATTCCCAGTACCACAAAAAAAAAAAAAAAAAAGCTTTGGACTGTAAACAGAAGGATCACTATGAGTCTGATCTACATAGGGAAACCCTGTAGACCTTGTGCTAAACACACACACACACACACACACACACACACACACACACACACAAATAAATAAATAAAATTAAACAGATAAGAATGCAGCTTGGCCAATGTTTTGGTTGTAGTAAAATTTGTAGCAAAGAATCCAGTTAAATTTGACCTAGATTTCAGACTCACATAAACTGTGGGGTAAAACATGTGTTTTACATCACTGCTTAACTGTGGCCTCCCTGATCAGCCTTCCAACCCTCTCTCTACTGCTATGTGCTTGCGCTCTGCTACAGTGTGGATATGGTTTGTTTCTCAAGGGTCCTTGATACTGGAAGCGACATTCCCCAGTGTGATGATATTAAAAGTTGGTGGAACCTTTTAAAGATGGAGCTCAGAGGGAGACCATTGGGGGTGCTACCCTTGGAAAGGATTAAGTTCTTACATGATGAGGCTGGGGCGATAGCTCAGTAGAATAAGCGCTTGCCTGGCCAGCACAAGGGCCTGAGTTCAATCCCCGGTTTCATAAAATAAAATAAAAAAATAAAGTTCTTACACAAGACCCCAGCTAATTCTCCAAACAATGAGTTATTATAAAAAAAAAAAAAAGCAAAAGTGTCCCCTCTCTCCTCTCTGGCTTCCTGTCCCACCCCTGTGATCTCTCTCTCTCTCTCTCTCTCTCTCTCTCTCTCTCTCTCTCTCATGGCCTCTAACTCTAATGCCACCACCATGATGTGATACAACTAAAAGACCCCTTATCAGAACCCACATATGTTGTTTGGACCTTAAGGCTCCCAAATTGGAAGTTATATAAGCTACCTTCTGTTATAAGTTGTCAAGCACTAAGTATTTCATTATAATAACAGAAACTGGGGATTGATATAAATTGCTTTAAGCTGCTCCATCTTTGTCTTTTTTTTTTTTTTTTCCTCCGTAAGAGGACTTTTACTTTCCAACATCATCAATACTTGATTGATAGGTTGATTTTAACACAGGGCCCCACTATGTTACCTAGGCTGGCCTCCACGTTCTGAGCCCAAGTGATCATCTTGCCCCGTTTCCCAAACAGCTGGAACTACAGGAGCTTTCTACCATGTGCTGTTTACACACCTCTTTTTCTAAGTTTTTGTTTAGCTGTTTCCTCTAAATTTCATAGTAGATTTAGTATAAGTCTGATGGAGCAGTGTAGAGACACTGGTTCTATTACATGGCAGTCTGCATTTATTTCACAAGTAAAAATGAGATCAATGTCACCTTTTATCAAAGATATATCAAGGAAACAATCCACCTTTTCCTGCCACAGTCTTGGCAAAAGCCACTATGAAAATCGATATCGCTGTACCAAAGCTCTTTCTTTCTCTCCAGTCAGACCTAAGAGAATGTAGAGTTACTCACTAAAAAAACATCATTTGCATTTGAAAGATTAAGTTTAATTTCTAAAGCTTGTCTCAAGGCCTTGCTTATTAAGTGTAGAATTAGGACACACTGCTACTAGGATACTAGGTACACTCCATCGGGCTCTTAATAGCCAATTTGCTCCTGTGGGGGTGGGGGAACACCTCTTCACAGTGTTAGTAGGTGGTCGAGATTAAATATGCACAAAATGGATAAAATAGGGCCTGACACATAGTGAACACTAGTGGACATACCACCCCCATCAAGGATTCAAAAAGAAGACATTTAGCATTTGCTTTCCATGTTCAAAAGTCAGTTTGGGAAAAGAAAAGAGAGTATGTGGGGCAAGGAAGAACAGACAGAGTGGGGACAGTGCTAAGACAGGCACTCTTCTGGACAAAAGCAGCTACAAGTGCTAGAGAAAGAATCCTCTGGCTGTTTTCCTCATGACCATTCATTTTCTTCTTTCTTATCTCAAGATCTTTAGGCACTGGTTGAAGATTCTGACTCTTCAAAGAGGTAAAGAGGAGAGAAATGAGACATTAGGAAGCAAATGAAAATCAAATCTGAAAGCACGAGGCTTTATTCTACTCCTATCTGATAATACTAGAGAAGTTCCTTCAGGCCCCTTGATGCCGCCCCCAGAGAAAAGGCTTTCACATGTGTGAAAGAACCCCTTCACTCTCACCCCTAGATTTATAGAATGCAGCAAAGACTGGTCACTACCACTCTGACTCTGAGTTTTCTGAGCCCCTAAATGGTTCAGCAGTAAGCTAGGCTTCCCCACCATCCCACAAAGGGCAAGGATGCTAGAGAGAAGGAATAAAGCTTAGAATGCACCGTTTCCTACCTGTAAGTGACCTGTGTGCTCCTCTGAGCCCAGAGGCTCACTATCTGTGTTGATTGCCACACCAGGAAGACCCTGGGATCCAGCTCAGGACCCAGGAGTTCCTGATTTTGGAGCAGAGTAATGACAGGGTAACCTACTGCATCATATGACTTATACTGGGTAAGCAAGATCAGTGTGACGTTTGTATCGTGCACGTACTTGACCTGGGACTGTCCCAAGAGTGAGGTCTGCTGGAATTCGGCTGAGAGAAGTAGTTTCGTATGTGCAGTCAAGGAGAAAAGGTGGGACCTTTCAAACAAAAGTACTCTGGAAGGACAAGCTTAGTTCAGGCTTTCCCAGGCCCCACTCTTCTCTGGTAGCTCCCAATCACTGCTGCAGGTTCGCAGCCTCCCACTTACTTAGAGGACATTGCTCTGCCCAGCCTTGTCTACGTATATGTCTGAAGAGGCGGCCGCCTGCCTTTCCTGGCAGCAGAGCGTTCAGAGGGGAGATGAAAAGCTGGCGGCCCAAGGCAGCTTGTGCCTTCACTCACTCCCAGCCTCCTCAAGCCAACTTTCCAAATAGCAGGGTTCATAAGCAAGACTGAAAGTCACTTTTAAAGTTGCTTGGCAAATGGCCACCTAGTATTACTGAGCTGTCCCCAGGACGGCATGTACCAAATCTGCCTTGTGGTGTGTGGGTGGATTAGCTGCTATTTAACATGATAGGCCGGGCCCCTTTGCAGTTTGTACCTGCTTCTACGCTGTGCCTCAGCCATGTATCTCAGTTGAATTTGCTTAGATGAGATGGCAATAGCCAGAGCAAGAAACAGAGCAAAAGAAAAAAACCAAACTGTCCACGTGACTTTTCAAAACATCAATCCTTTGAGGAAAGAGGTATGTGGATGGAAGAACTCAATATTTCTTTCAGTAGCAGGCACAGGGCACAGATTCATTTATCTGTCAATTACATTGGCTCAGTCACATGGATTCTACTTCATCCCATCAGTGAAAAGGGAAGAACAACTTCTCACAAACACAGAAATTTCCGGAATTTTTGGCAGAGACCAAGGAGGTCGTTATTAGCCACCTAAGCAGGTAAGAAGGCCTCCTGGTTTCTAGTGTTGGCATGACCATTACTTTTTTGGATGGTAGGCAAAATTAACACTCTGGGCCTCTGGCTCTTTATCTTGAAAGATCTATTCAGTAGGGGCAGCTGAGAGCACTGCCTACCTCAACTCTCCACACCATTTTTGTAACTTTGCTATATGTCTAAAATTATTTTACAATAGAGTTTTCTTAAAAAGTTAAGGGACTACAGAGATCTTCAAGATTGCCTCTAATACTGAAGAGTGATTCTATGTTCTAATTTATCTCCCTTCAGGTGCCTTCCTTCCTTTCTTAGACAAGATATGGATTAGCATTAACCCGTTTGCCGCTTTTGACATTGCCTACGTGGAGGCTAAAAGGAGGATTTTCCAAAACTACGCTACAAGTACCCCAGCCATGCTCATTTTCCTTCTGCAAACAAATAAACTCAGCCAGTAGGAGAAAACTGCTGCTGGAAATCCATGTTTACTAAATCTTGCTTTTCCCTAGTAACTGTGCTAATTATAACTCCGGCTACCTGATAACAGCACTAGACATTTCTCTGACATTGGCTGGCAGTTCTAAAGCCATCTCAGCTCTGCTGGCACCTCTCCTCTGAGAAGCCATCAGAGGTGGGGACAGACTAGGAGGGAAGCAGCAACTACCTATGCTAAGTGAGAACACCTAGAGGTCAAGAAGTGACCCAGAGTCACAGCATTTGAGAGCTTGGAGAGAGAGATGTTAGTATCAAACATGGTCTGATCAACTCATAAACACAGAGAACCAGAGGACCCAGATTCTAATTTGCTGCAGCCATTAATCTTGCAGTCTTTTTTTTTTTTTTTTTTGACTCATTTTCCTTAATTCTCTCTTCCCAGTCCATCACCAAGACCTCTAGATATTTTACCTTCTAAATGTAAAAATCAACTCCTTCTCCCTGTTCCTACCACCATCCTCTCCTTTCAGCCCTCGTCTTGTTTCTCAGTGGACCTGTCCTCCTGACCTCCTGCCTTATCTCCCTGAATTCCTGGCTTCCCACCTACCAGAGAGATCTAGTGTGTCCTCCACCCTCCAGAGGGCTCTGGCATGTTCCCTACTGCTGAAAGCTCACCAATGGTTCCTTATACTCCAAGTAAAGGCTACACACTTCAAAACGGCAGGAAGACTATGTCCTATATAACCTTCAGCGACATTCCATGCCTAGTATCAACCACACAAAACCATTTATATTCTATGCATGTACTCTGTAACTTCTTGCCTTTGGCCTTTTACTTATGGCAAAACTCCCCTCCTTCCATCTCAGCACCGCAGACAGAATGATGCTGATTCCCCTTTGAAGGCAAAGCCCAAGGCTCATCTCCTCAAAGAATCCTTTGTCGAGTTTCATTCCACCTACTCTATTCATTTGGGATACAGATATTTCCTTTAGTTCCTTTATTGTTTGTCCATTTCTCTATCGGTGCTTTTTATTACACTTTATCTCTTATGCTTTCTTGATTTTTAAAGCTTCAACTTTCAGCCTGATACCAAGAACACAACTGGTACCCAGCAAAGGTTTATTAACAAGAGAATGGTAAATCCAGGGCTGTCCACTGTCTGTGCCCTGGTTACCTTTCCGGTCTCAGCAGCAAAACAAGCCCTCCATACCACACATTCCAGGCATACAGAGCAAGGGAGAGGGTGCCAAGCGCAGGCTACTCGTGCAGTGTCCATGCCTTTACATATTCTGCCTCACTGGTCTCAAATGCCTTTCCCCATTCCTTGTTGTTTTCCTACATTTTCTTTTTCAGCTTTATCTTTTATTAGCATGTGTTTGCAGAACATGACTGTACTCTTTTTTTTTTTTGGTAGTACCAGGAATCAAACTCAGGACCTTGTGCTTGCCAGGCAAGCACTTATTCCACTGAGCTATCACCCCAGTCCATGATTGTACTCCTGTGGGCAGTGGGCACACAAGCACAGTGCATCTCTGTTCTTCTCTTATCTTCCTCCTCCTCCTCCCACTTCATCTCTGGAACTCCTTCCAATCTGAAACAGATGTCCATATTTTCTATTATCTACCTTTTATTTTGTTCTTTATTTAGGGTTTTTCCTGTAAGTTTTTCAATATTTAAACTTGTATGTCTGATTTATTTCACTTAGCAATATTGTCTCAAGTTATTACTAGCTTTTAAGATTCAATTCAAACTTCACATAATCAGCAAGGCCTTTCTTGATGGACTGTATTGTTTTTAGAAATAAAGTTTATCTGTATCGTCCTTCATGTGACCTTTATTCTACCATTGTTATTTATGTGAAGTGTTTCTCCACCAGCATCCAGAGTAGTAACCAACACACAGAAGATAACAGACACTGAGTTAAACGCATTAATGCATGTGTACAGACAAGTAAAAAAACAGCCAGGGTGATTTCAAAGAAGGGAAACATTTGAAATGGAAACTTGGAATGTTTATTATTTCAAATATGGTATTTTTCCTCTGTTGGCATATAAACATAGATGTATACAACTAATAAGAAGAAGTAGCCTTGTAATAAGTTCAGGTAGAAGTATAAATTATGTAGATATTATTAAATGGATAACTGAAAGTTGATTAGAATCCAATTAGGTTCCACAATTCCAGTTGGAACTTGTCTTTCAGTAATTGGGGAAAATTGTTAAGCATTCAAAAGAATCCTTAACAGGAAAATATTATAAATTCTAACTAAAGGCTGTATTCAAATGAGAACTTGTTAATTAAGAACAGAAAACAGCATTAGTTTTCATCAATAGGTCCACTATTTTTAAAGGAACTATGACAGGGAAAAGGGTTTTTTTTTTTAATGATGTATTGTGATAAAATATACACAATCCAAAATTCGTCATGTTAATCATGCTTGAGTGTCTGCAGCAGGAAGTTCATTCACGTTATTATGCAACCTTCCCCCAGTCATCCAGCTCTGGCACTCCTTCCCCTACTGGAGCTGTGTAGCTACCAAACAAGAACTCTCAGTCTCTGCCCCATTCCCACTCCTGGAAATCTCTATTCTGCTTTCTGTCTTTTTTTTTTCCCCCTTCTATTTTAGGGAAGGGTCTACGGGGTGTTCAGGGATTCACTACTAGGTCAGACTCATAGTGATCTGCCTGTTTACAGCCTCCCAAGAGCTGGGATTACAAGCACGCACCACCACGCCCAGTCTCAGTCACTGTCTCAGCGCACCCTGGGGGCGGGAACATCATGGCATTCTCGGGGATCCAATGCCCAGCCCCTGCACCTGCTTGCCAGCGCTTTAATCCACTGAGCTATTTGGCCGGCCCTTGTTTTCTGTCTTTATTACCTGATTCCCTCATCTTCCTGGGTCATATATTCATCCTTTTGTAATGGAATCCACTTAACATAATATCTTTTTTTTTTTTAGATTGAAAAATAATTTCAGTAAATCAGTTACCATCAAACTCCCTTAACATAATATCTTGAAGGTTCACCGTGTTACAGAGTGTGTGAGAATTTTTAGAGGCTAAATAATTGTCCTTGTGTGTATGCATATTCCAAGTGCCAATGAGCATGGGTTATTTTTTCTTTTTTTTCCACTTTCAACTATTGTCATGCTCTGATGAACACAAGTGTACAACTACCTAGCTTTTAGTCCCTCTTTCCTCTTCTTTGGGGTACACACACACAGTGAAACTCTGGATTATATGTAACTCCATGTTTAAGTTTTAGAGAAGTTGCCATACCAATTTCCAAACAAATGTACCTTTCCACCTTCCCTCTAACAATGCAAATGGGTTTCAAATTTCTCCAAATCCTCACAAACCCCAATTACTTTCTACTTGTGTGCATATATATATATATATATATATATATATATATACATACATACATAAAATCCAAAGAGGTAGAGGTTAAAAAGTTTTAATCAGGGGCCGGGGTGATGGCTCAGTGGAATAAGCCCTTCCCTGGCAAGCACAAGGGCCTGAGTTCAACCCCCAGTTCTGAAAAAAAAAAAAAAAAAGTTTTAACCAACAACATAAAAGTTGATTATAAATATTTAATGAATGGAACCCCCTATTTTTTCTGACTTCCATTGCCAAGAAGAAGAATAAAAAAGTGAATATGTCTTCCCAGAAGTCAGAAATCTGAGCATGAGGAGTTAGCACAGAGAGCATATACACGAACACACATGGACCATGTTCATTCTCTTCCCATATTTGGAAGATCTGTAGAGGGAAGAAAATTGCTTCATATAATCTTTTCTTCTTCTTCTTCTTCTTCTTCTTCTTCTTCTTCTTCTTCTTCTTCTTCTTCTTCTTCTTCTTCTTCTTCTTCTTCTTCTTCTGTATTTTATGGATGGGTCTACAGGGTGTTCAGGGTTTCACTACTAGATTGGACTTACAGTGATCCACCTGTTTACAGTCTCCCATGAGCTGGGATTACAGGTGTGCGCCTCCATGCTCAGTCTCATTTGCTGTCTCAGCGTGTCCCAGGGGCAGGGCCAGCATGGCAGGCTCGGGGATCGAACCACCTGCCCCTGTGCCTGCTTGCAGGCACTTTTGGCCGGCCCTTGCCTCTTCATCTATATTTCTCCCTTCCCTACCATCTAAATTTCTTATAGTGTATATAATTTCTTTTTTTCTCAAAGAAGAAAAATACCCTGGCAACTCATTAACAAGGCATTCAACTATTAAGTCAGAGTCAACTCCACTAAATATAAGAAAACGTAACTCTAACAACTGTACTCCCAGTGGCCAGTTTACACATTAACCAGAGAAAATGCACACTGTAGTCACAGACCTCCAGGCACACAGGATAGAAACAGCAATGCCTTCCATTTATTTAACATCTAGGACACTGCAGCATGTTTACATGTGGAGTGGGAGAGAACACAAATTCGTGCCTCTAGATCAGAAAACTGAAGGTCACAGAAGTTAAGTGACTTGACCACAGTCATATTGTTGGGAAAAGATAGATTAAGAATTCAGGCATCCCTATTAAATCTAAAACTTGCACCCGCAGATGCAAGATAAACTACTTACCTTTATTTGCCTTGCATTGGTTCAAATGAAGGTTTCTAAACCTTGCAGCCTGGTAGAGTTCCTGAACCTCCCTGAGTTTCTAAGTCCATAAAATCTGTATGTATGCTGAGCTCACCATATTGCTCAAAGCCTTAAAAATTACCATATTAGGAGTAAAGAACATAAATCAGCAAGCTGAAAATAAATGCATCTATCTCAACTTTTGTTATAGTTCTTCTTTGAAGAAACATTTGTATCCAAAGATTTTGGTCTATTTGCTGCAACAAGAGACATTTGGATTATGTCATTTATAAATAGGCAAGCTAAGACAGAGAATTAAGACAAAAAGGACAAGTGGCTCCAAATCCACTACTAAGGGAAAAGAAACCAATTTGGGAAAAAAAAGATCCAGAGCAAACATGTCAAGTAATTGGACTTAATGCATAATTTTGCCAAACCTCAGTTTGTCACTATTATGGTTTGTGTCCAGGTGTCTCCCCAAAGCCTCATGCAGTCATGGGTGGCTTTTGGAGTTTGTGATTGATTACTGTGTGTGTAGGTGCTGCATCCACATTGGGGCATGTAATTTGCATTCAGAGAGACAGAGAGAGAGAGAGAGAGAGAGAGAGAGAGAGAGAGAGAGAGAGAGACAGACAGACAGACAGACAGACAGACAGACAGACAGAGACAGAGACAGGCTAGCAAGGTGCCTGAGCTGCTACCACTCCCTTTGCTCTTTTACTCTCTGCTCTTTGCCGCTACCATGAATGGCTGCTGTTCTCTGCCTTGGAGCCAGCTGCGTATGGACTGAAACCTCCACTAACTGTGAGCTAAGTAAACCTTCCCTTCCTTCATTTTGGGTGTTGGGTATTTGTCCCAGCAATGAGAGAAGAGTAACTGAGACAGTCAAAATAAAGGTAAATTTTTGTTGAAGTCTTATTAAGTGATAGTCGTTGTGTTGCATTCAACTCATTGGTTCATTTAATCTTATCTTGAGCTATAACATAGATATTAGCACACCCACCTCATCTCAGGGAAATCATAGCATGCTTATATGTCAACATCAGGGATGCATTCCGAACAAGGTGTCAGTAGACAATTTTATCACTGTATGACCATGAGAGAATGTACTCACACAAAACCAGATGGTAAAAAAGAAAGAAAGAAAGAAAGAAAAAACCAGATGGTACACACCAAGGTAACCTGCACAGCATGCTATATAATAAGTACATGTGTAACATATCTAAACATAGACAAGATACAGAATATATGGTACAAAGATAACATACGGAAGATCTGTATAGGGTTCTTACTATGAATGAAGCTCACAGGACTGTCAGTTGCTCTAGCTGAGTGAGGGGTAGGTGAATGTGAAGGCCTAGGATGCTACTGGACACTGCTACAGATTTTATAAACACTGTACACTCAGGCTACACTAAACTTATAAGGCAAATTCTTTCTAATTATTGTTACTCTGAAGCCTGATTTGAAACTCTTTTGTTTTTTCATTCTCTTCTCTTTAAGATTAAAAAAAAAAAAATCTTTCTTCAATAATAAACTACCTGAGCTTACTATAACCTTTTTACCTTAAGTTTTGTTTTGTGTGTGTACAGTGTCTCACTACACAGCTCAGACTCATAGTGATCCTCCTGATTTCTGCCTCCCTAGTGCTGAGATTACAGGCATGTACCACCACGCCCAGACTCCATCGCCAGGTCAGTGCACCCGGGGATGGGGCCGGTGCGGCATGCAGTGAGTGCCAGGGATCGAACCCTGGCCCCTGCACTTACCTAAGCAAGTGCTTAGTCTGCTGAGCTATACCACTGTCCCTTACATTTTTACTTTATAAGTTTTTAATTTTATAATGTTTTAACTCCAGTAATAAAATACAAATACCGTACAGCTATACAAAAGATGTTTTTACATCTTTAGCCTGTAAAACCTTCTCTTTTAAATATCTTTCTTTTTAAAATTTTTGGTTAAAACTTGAGGCACAACACATTAGTTTAGGCACCATCAGTGTCAATGTCTTTCACTTCCACATCCTCTACATCTTGTAGGTCTACTGGAAGGTCTTCAGGACCAAGAGTATACATGGTAGTCATCCCTTATGATAGCAGTGCTTTTTTTTTTTTTTAAAATCCTTCCCTCAGGACCTGCTTGAAACTGTTCTACAAGTTTAATTTTTTTGTATGTAGGATGCATATACTCCCAAATAATGATGAAATAAATAGTAAATATATAAACCATTAATATGGTTGATTATCATTATCAAGTAAGTATTATTACTGTGCATAATTGTGTGTGTGCTCTATTTTGTATATTGACAGAGTGGTATGTCTGCTTATATTAGCATCCCCACAAACACACCGTCACTAGGCAATAGCAACTTTTTGGGCACTACAATCTTAGGGGATTATCCCCATACATGTGGTCCGTAAACAACCAAAACATTGTCATATGACACATGACACCTCCCCAAGTTAACATAGGAAGTGAATGGCCGAAACAAAATTCCTCTCTATGTTCTTCCTATGCCCAATGATAACAGAACAGTACAGTGACAATTTGGAAGTTAAGTTAAATCAGTAGATTGCTTACTATAGCTACAACAATATACTGTGTACAATCCCAAAGACTGCTCAAGGGAAAGATCATCCAATGACAAAGAAAATAAAGGCAAAGAATTTTCAATCTCAAACAGATTAGGCAGACTAATGTTCATAAAACAATGGACCCTAGGCAAACATCTACCTAAAGGCCATGTATCCTAACTTTTCAACATCAATTACTGTATGTCCTATTTAAGCTTTGAGTCTATCCGGTATAATATTGCAACAGTCCTTTTATCTTGACCTTTTCTTAAATCTTTTTCAAAGAAATTTAGACAAATAACAAAACCACAGATGTTGAATAAGTCTGTAATCGTTGTGGGGCAAAAGGCAAGGGGTCGTATCTTTGCACGCTGTTTGGGGACCCAGTGTTGACTGCACAACGGGAGATTTCATAAATTCCAGGGTTGGGCATGTTTCTAGTGGCAGCAGACTTAGCTTATATGAGAAGATTCAGGATTAGGTAATAACAACAAGGAAGCCAGCCAAGTTGCCACCCAGATATTACTTACCAGAGCAGCTGCAGTCCAGAAATGCTAACAAGCCAGTATCCGAGGAGGGGTCCAACCCCAGCTGCGAAACACTCAGAGTATTTTCTCATTTTTCTTTGCTCCAGAATCAGGAGCTACCATATGTGTCCTGCAGTGATTTCTCTCAGCTTGCCTTATATATAAAATCAAATTCGTATTTACTCCAAGACTGAACCTACAATTACTGCTTGCTACCAAAAGGGGGCAGTGGTGCCCAATAATGTCAGTATGTTTTCATTTATCTGTGCTCAGAGCAATCTTTCTTTTTTTTAAAAAAAATTAATATTTAAAAAAAACTGAAGCTTCAGGATAATTCATTTTAAAGCCTCAAGAAAAAATAGCCAGTCTCAAAAAACCAATGTTTATGTATAATTTAATACCATGTTATTGATCCATAACTAGTAGGACCCTTAAGTCTTTTCCCCAAGTCTCTGAACAGCCTAAAAGAGAAACCTTGAATCCTTTTTATTAACTTACTTTGAAGTTGATATTGCTAGGCTTTCACATAACTCTGGCTTTTATAATTTTTCTTATACTTACGTATTTTTGCCAATTCTGACTCAGCTGGGTGTGATTTGTTTTTTTTTTTTTTTATTTTTTACAATAATTGC
The DNA here is from genome assembly GCF_000260255.1 of Octodon degus. Taxonomy (NCBI): domain Eukaryota; kingdom Metazoa; phylum Chordata; class Mammalia; order Rodentia; family Octodontidae; genus Octodon; species Octodon degus. Next base: position 2,296,488 of record NW_004524833.1, on the reverse strand, counting down.
TTTTAAAGAAATATCCTCACAAAGCTAAAGAAAAATCAAGCTAAGTTTGGTGACCAAACAGGACTCCCTAAATTCTCATTTAGACCACCTGACTTCCCATGTGACAGTGGGAATGTCTCCTGCTGATTAACCTTTGTGCCTTGTGGAATCATGAACATCAGATGCACCCATAAGAATATGTGATGGTGACATTATACAAGCAAGCCCCTGTTTCATTTTTAAGTATCAGAACTACTAGAAACTAGAAAGACTATAACTACTACTCTACCTATAAATATTCTATTATGTTTACAAAATGCTTTTATGATGCTATTAAGCTTACAATGTGCTTTTTTATTGCATCTTCATGGCTGCTATTTATTCATATAATAATTCTTAGTGCCTGTGGCATTATTCTTAATGCTGGATCTTCATGCTACACCAGGCTCCGAGAGGTTAAGTCACTTGTCTAGGTGCCCTGGTTGGCCAGGGCTCTGGATGCAGTGGTTTCCTAATTCCTAGTCCTTCCATCAAAACAGATCTGCCCTGGTCTTTATCAGTCCCTCATGACCACATAGTATGACAGACCAATTTCAACTGTGATGTGTTAATCATTGCAAATGGCTTTATATGTTCTACTTTCCAAATACTAAGAATATTCTAATCTAAGCTTTTAGTGCTTTTCAAATAAGGACAGTAATAGCACAGGGAGATTGAACAAAGATTTGGTGAGATAAGATAGGAGAAGACACAGGAGTTTGAATTCCTTCAAGTTATGCACACAGTAGCTGCCTGACCAGTCTCTCAAGAAGAGTTAGGGCCACACCTACCTCCTTCGTGAGACCCAGTGGCAAGACTGGAGTCAAGCAAAGAGGCTGTCACTTCTACTTTTGACAATGCTCTGTCATCCACTCCCCCCACGCCCTGTGCAGAGCCTACCTTCTCATTAATTCCACTTTTCTGGGAAAGAAATGGTGCCCTCTCACACCCCATTCAGTTTTACCTGAATATCCACAGTCTCTGTAACTAGCGCAAAGCAGAGGGTGAGACCAAATGATTCCAGCAGTTGTTGGATCCAAACTAAAAGAAAATCGCTGCCCTCAAATCATCAAAGAAAGTGCCCCTCCCACCTTGCTTTGGAGGGAATTAATAGGAAATTTTCCTGCCTCTGCATAATGAACAAATTTGTTCAGCGTTCCTATCCTGAGGCAAACTTTCATCCCTCTTGAAACCACCCTAGCTATCAAGGCCCCAGGCCTCTGGCAGCTCCACTGAGACACTCACGGTGTAGCCACAGAAAGGGAAGGTGAGCCTGGGCAGAGGTCAGGAAAATTCAGGCTAAACATGAAAATTCAGGAAAGCTGGGTAATAGGGCTAAATTCCTCCACATTTCGCAGTTCACATTATCTGCCATTAGGAAATAATCACTAGGGTTCCTAAGCATCAGCTGTTTCTCAGAATCAAGATTTTATATCTTTTTTTTAAAGAATACAGAATAGTGATAGAAATAATACAAGATTTCACTAAAGAAAGTAATAGGAATTCAATCATGATTGCTATATCACATGATGCCATCTTCAAATTACTTATCAGATTATCAGATATAAACGTGTAAGATTCATTTAGAGAAAAAACAAAGCAAAACAAATAAATAACAAAGAAGTTGTAGGAAATTCAAGAGAAAAAAATCAGAGTTAAAAAATAAAAAAAGTTTTAAGCATTAACTGCTCCTCTCAAAAGGCCAGCAGAAATTGACCATCCGATTACTCAAGCTATCCTGCATATCTACTTAAATATATCTTTTTCCCTTCTTTCATTTGTCCTTTTCCTCATCCCAGTTTTTTCTTCTTATTGAACAATTCAAGATGTTACATCTGGCAGCCTCTAAGGCCTCCCCAGCCTTCTTCAGGACAACACAAGACACACATGCAAAGTGACATTCATGGCCTGCTTTGGAGGAACTAGGTGGGGATTAGGAACCTCCAATACAGTTTGGGGCAACCAGCCAAGTCACTCAGCCACTTCAGATCCTCTTGCCCAACTTTAAGAGGCCCGAGGAAATCAATGTTGTGGTGACCAGCAAACATTTAATCCTTGCAGCCCATTGCTCAAGGTCTGTTAAAGATGTCTCCTCCTCAGCTCAGCCAACCCACTGACCCAACAATCAAGATAGCCCCGGCTGCCTGCAAGCTGTCCCTACCCCCACCCCCAGCCAACTGCTATCCTCTTCTCCTCTCAAAGATAAACTAGTTCTCTGACTAAAAATGGCTTAGATTCTGACTCTAAAACTCACTTAGCTGCCCCTTTTCAAAAACAACCATGAATTTCTTGAGGAAGGAGCAGCCTTCTGGCCTGCCCTTGCCATTGCATCCTCTCCTTCACTCTTCATCCAGAGCTAGACGGGGCCTAGATCACCTGCCACAGTCACCTCCCACTGCTTGGTTCAAGTGGAAATTTCTGTACTTCTGCCTCCTGTTACTAAAGCAGAATCCCTGATTCTCTGAGTCCCAGAATTGACAGGTTAAAGCAGCTCCAAGGTGATGGTTAGGTCCAGTTACCAAGACTAGACAGATTGGAAAGGCTGTGGCTTAATCTAGTCCCTTCCTTTCACAGAAAACAGGACCATGAGAGGGCCTTTCCAACAAGGTTGCACAATGGCGTTAAGGTGCCCACCAAACCCTGCCCTCGTGGGCCGGCCGGCCTCACTCACCCGCTTGTAGACGTCCTCCCGGCTGGCCTCATACTTCTGCTGCATGCGCTCCTCCAGGAAGTAGATGCGCAGCTTGAGGCTGAAGTTCTCCTTCTTCAGGTCATTGAGGTGCTGGGACAGAGTGCGATATCCATTAGACATGGTGGGCAACCCATGGGGAAGAGCATGCCCGGTCGCGCTCACCCCAGGAACGCAGCAGTGGGGCTGCACCGTGGCATGGAGCGGCTGAGGCTGCGACCCAGAGCCTGCTACAGCGGCAGCATCTCCCCTGTTGGCGCTCTCTCTCTGGGACCTGGGACTGGGCTCCCGCTCTGGGTGCTGGAGCCTAGTGCACTTTCCTTTTTTACCTCAGGGAGATATTTGCGGAATCCCTGCCGGGGAACAGGCTGTGTGAAGCGCACAAGTGGTGTAATCTGACTCCAGGCCCCACTGGGCTGTCACACTCCAGGAGCCTCCAGGCCCAAGCACAGCAGTTAACAGCTTCTCAGAAAAGAGGGACTGACCCCTGGCCACTTCCAGGAAATGGGGCAGGGTGGGTCATTCCAGGTGACAGAAGAGAGGGAAATAAAGGGTTGGGGAAGGGGTGGGAGGTACTGAAGCTCGGGGTGGTGGATAGGGACAACAAAACCCAAAGGAAACTGAGCAGAGAAATACAGTTGCTGAGGCATCTAAGAGCAGGCACAGACACAACGGCCCACACAGGGCGACCAGATGTCTGCCTTCTCTCTGTCAGGTGCAACAGAGCTGCTAACCAGGGGAGTCTCTATTAATTCCCTTTGGTGATCCAGAGCACTCCTCTGATCAGTTCCTTCCAGGTTTTTTTTTTTTTTTTGTTTTGTTTTTTTTAAATTTTAGAGGTAGTTTATAGGAATGGCTTTTATCCTGTGCCTCCTCCCATGCAGACTACTGTCACCCTCAAAAAAAAAAAAAAAAAAAAAAAAAAAAAAAATGCAAATCCTAGCTGAGTGGAACCTTTGCAAACTACACCAATTACAACATCTCACAGAGGCAAGGCAGAGGGTGCCTGCCTCCAGGGCAAGATGGGAGGAGAAGGTGTGGGAGGATCAGAGGGAGGGAGCCGGCATCCTTCTGGAGCCTGGAGACTCCGCCAGCCACTGGGTCTTAGCCCTGGCACCTGCTAAGTGGAGCCAGGCACTCGTCACCAGATCCTGTTCATAAAGCAATTTAAGATCCTTGAGTGACAGCTGCAACTTTAGCAGGAAGTATTATTTATACCACATCACATGGGACACTGAAGGTGACTCTGAGACAGCCCTGCAGCGCAGATGACAAACACACTTCAGGAGTCCCAGGTTGGAAAAATTAGTGTGAACCACCAAAGTAGGGGAAAGTTTAAAATGTTACGTGGAAGGTAAGCACTCTCTCCCCCAATCTACCTGCTTTTCCTTTTTCCATTTTTTTTCAAACCTTTATAATGATTCTAGTCAACACTTCCTAGTACTTACCAGGTAGAACATCGCACAGAGGATTAAAAAAACAACCCCAGCCCTCCAAGAGGTGAGGGGCCATACAGCTGTCCACCCCATATTAAGATGTGTTTCACACTACTAATCTTTTTTACATTTTATAGTGCAGTCCAGAGTGTGCATGCATGCGCGCGCGCGCGCGCGCACACACACACACACACACACACACACACACACACACACCCCTGAAACAACCATTTAACAAAGTAATGGTTACTTCCATTCTGTGTGACATATTCTGGTCCATTTCTCTTTCTGGGAGTAATGGGCCTACTTGACTGATACATTTCATGTTCCTGCAGTGTGAGGAACAGGGGGTCCGAAGGAACCCAGATGAACAAGTGATCAAATCCTAGCAGGGGGGCCGGCCAAATAGCTCAGCAGATTAAAGCACCTGCAAGCAGGCACAGGGGCCAAGGGCTCCATCTCCAGGCCTGCTGTGCCAGCCCCACCCCGGGGCGCACTGAGATGGCATTTGAGACTGGGCATGGTGGCGCATGCCTGTCATCCCAGCTCTTGGGAGGCTGTAAACAGGAGAATCACTATGAGTCTGATCTGGTAGTGAGACCCTGAACAACCTGTAGACGCTTCCCTAAAAAACAAAAACAAAAAAAAAAAAAAAAAAAAGAAATCCTAATAGGGCAATATCAGAGCAAGCATCAGTAGCACGTGAATGAAAGATAGAAAGTTTGAGTGAAACATGAGGCCTTAGGGAGGCAGAATTAGAACCGTGGCTGCTTCCACGTAGATTCAAATTGCAGCTAGGAAACACATTTCTTCCCTTACACAGTCGATAACTTAAGCCAAAGTATTCCCCAATTTTAAAGACAAATCCACATATTTAAAGTGCATTTACCTATCTCCAGCTACGTTTTACATTTAGAATAAATGAATACTATTTAAGCTTAGAGGGAGTGGTAAGAAAAATCTAAATTGAAACTCAAATAATACTCCTTTGAGCCTGAGTTACAGTGCTCATCTGTGGTTCTAACTACTCAGGAGGCTGAGACAGGAGGATCTCTTGAGCCCAGGAGTTTGAGATCAGTCTAAGCAACACAGTGACAACTTATCTGAAATAAATATAAAAATATAAATAAAAAGCCTTTTCTGCTTTCAGTTCTGTTATTAAATATCTGTGTGCCCTGGAGGTATATATCTTTGAAGGCCTAACTGTACTCATTTACATAATGAAATAGTTAAAAAGAGGATAATTTTAAGGCTCCTTCCTGGTTAAAGTTTTAGAAGGATAACCCAGTTATTATCATTTCCATCTGGTGCAAGGCGGAGCCAGTAGGCTACATCCTAGATCAGGGTTTACTCATGCCTTGCTTGACTTTTTTGATTCCTGTATCATGTCAGAGAATTTAACAAAGATTTTGGGGAAACAAAACTGCATAAGAATGCAAGATATTCTCATCCAACTTAGATTTCTCTATACATTTACGCCTCTTCTATGCTTACGCTACCTTGTCCTTGTTCCATCTCTCTGTCCCCTTTTCTGTGTTTTTTTAAACCAGTTTTTTAAAGTCAGCTTTTAATGATGATAAGTGCTTAACCTTCTGCATGCTTTTCACGGTCTCTCTTAGAGCTTTTACTCACTTTTCTGCACTGTAACTTTTACCTACGAAAAAACCCCCAAGTCTCTAAGATTAGCGTGCTCACCTAAGGTCTGTCTCTATATGTCCAATTCTTTACTAGAAAGCTCAACTTGAATGTCCCATCCTCACAAACATCATAGCAAACACTTCTATAATAATTTCTATCCCATCTTCTCCCTGACTGGTTTCCTGGCTTCCATCCTTTTCCCCCTGCAGTCTGTTCTGAGCACCAGAGTGTCCCTGTTAAAAGCTGTGAGGTGGCTGGCCAGATAGCTCAGCAGATTAAAGTGCCTGTTTAGGCAGACACAGGGACTGGGGTTTGATTCCCAGTGTTGAGACTGAGATTAAGACTGGGCATGGTGGTGCACGCCTGTAATCCCAGTGCTTGGGAGGCTGAAAACAGGAGAATCACTATGAGTCTGATCTGTGTATGTAGACCCTGTACTAAATATATTTTTTAGAAGAAGAAGAAGAAGAAGAAGAAGAAGAAGAAGAAGAAGAAGAAGAAGAAGAAGAAGAAGAAGAAGAAGAAGAAGGTGGTAAGCTGTGAGGTTTCCCCTCTGCTCGGGACTCATTGTCTGAGAGCGAAAGGCTATGTGGCTCCTCAGCCCATAAGGTCAAGGCCCTACATGACAGGAGCCTCTCTCCTCCCTGCCCCCCGCCCCATGACCTCTGCACTCTTCCCCTGCTGCTGAGTATTTCCTGTACTCTGTTCCAGCCACACTGAGCCCCTTTGTTCTTTCTTTAAGACAATAAGGACCTATAAGTACAGTCTGCTCCCTCTACATACAGCTGAAGAATTTTCTTACTCACCTTCATTTTTAAAAATTTTTACTTCTTAGTGCATTTGCAGTACATAATGATTACATTCAACAGGAGAAGTTGGTTCTTGTACATGACACATCTTAATTTTTGTATGCCCTTGCCTTCCTCCTTGCTCCAATGTCAGCTTCTCAGTGAAGGGATCACTCTACCTGAAGGTGTAACCTACCCACTGCCTCAACTCAGTCATCCATATCCCCTTCATGGGGCTTTCTTTTCTGTATCACTGCTGGGGCGCGTGTCCAGGTGTCCCTGCAAAGCCTCACGTGGTCATAGGTGAGGCTGGAGCTGCAGTGTACGATGCTGAGATTATGTACGTGATGCTGGGATCAAGAGTGTGTATGACTGAATTAGCCCACTGACTGGTTTGACATAATTCTGGGTAGGATTAAGGGTACCCTAAGGGCAGGTAGCCTGCATGGAGCATAGGGGACAGAAAGAATGTCATCGCTCAGTGCTTGCTGCTTGCTGCTTTGCTGCCTTCTTCCTCCCTTGAACTGCTTCTCTTCTGCCACGCCCCTCGCCATGGCAACTGCCTTGGAGGCAACAACCATGGACTGGAGCCTCTATTGACTTTGAGCTGTGCAGCCCTTTCCTCCCTTAACTCTGTGTGTTGGGTATACTGTCTCAGCAATGGAAAAAGTAACTAAGATGTCACTATTGCCTTCTAAAATACCATTTTCTATTCATTTTTTTGTTTCTTGTCTGTCTCTCCCCATTAGCATGTGAACTCCATGAGAAAGCTGTCATTCGCACTATTTTCTTCAGTGCTTTGTCACTTTGTCATTGTTAAGACCACCCAGTATTAATAGCGGTCTCCAGTACATAAGTGTTCATTAAATGTTTGTTGGATACTTAACCTGCTGACTCCTTTGCCCTTCTTGGATTTAATTATAATAAAAATCATCTGAATATGAGATTAGGTAGATGTTTTAGGATAAAGAGTTTACCTAAAAACATTCCATCTTATAAAAATTTTATAAATAAAATATTCTATCAAACTAATTTTAACATAGAATCTAGACTGAATTCTGCACAAATGTGGAATAATACATGAAAAATTACACTCAAAAAATAATATGAACTGTACAAATAGCAAATATTATAGAAATTATGGAGGAGCGGTCATCTGAGAAAACTCCACAGAGTACTGGCCCTGTAGCTGCGCTAAGACAAGCTGGGAGGAAGAACACAGAGTGGTTCAGGTGGGTGGAACACAACTGAGGTGCAGAGGACCAACTGTGCTGAGGCAGGGGCAAGCAGCCTCTTGAAATCAAAGAGCTGGGATGATGGGACCTGAAGAAGCGTATTAGGGAGATCCTGAAAGTCAGAAAGAGAGGACTCGGATCTATTTTCTGAAGGCAGATTATGGCTATCAACATGGACAGAGGTAAGGGAGGCCAGGACTGCCTCTGAGCACGGCCACACTGTTTCTACTGCTTATCTTTTGCCCTGAGTATAAGCTTTCTAGCTCTACATTGCCCAGGGGATAAAATACTTCAGATTCTCGAGCTTCTACCAGAAGGGCCAGTGCTTCTACCTCTCTTCCTTTTTTCCTCAGCACATGTCAAATCTTTATTCTCCTCTCAAAATGTTTTCCTCCAAACATTAATGGCTCTCCCTTGGTCCTCCCTTAATTGCTTTCCACCTCTTCCATAATGTATGAGACCAGACTGGAAATAAGATTGCAATAATGACTCAATCAATGCCAACAATAGTACGAGGATTACAACCCAGCTGTTGTATGTCATGCTACATTAACATAACCAACTGTCAAGTCAGCCTTTAAAAACCTAGCTTGACATTTTCTTAATCATATTCAGACCCCCCTCATAGCTCCTACAATAGTTATTAAAAACATATTAATCTGTTACCAATCTCTCACAAAAATGAAGTTCCACTCCACTAGACATGATTAACCATCTTAATAGACACATTCTTTTCAAATATAATAAAATTTGCACAATTTAAACCCTGCTAATTTGACATCTGATAATTCATACCTTTGTAGTTAGTCCTTGATATAACAATATTTTGAGTAAGTTGGCACAGTAAACAAGGAAGCAGAAAAGTGTTTTAAGCACACCTTGATATTTTATTTACAGACAATGAATATGATTACATTATGCACATTTGTCTTGGTGCAGGAGTGTGAAGTTCTGGAAAGTGCCATAGGTTTTGGACCCAGGGGCTGAAGTTCAAGTCCCAGCCCTGCCGTTTTCTAATTCTGTGTTTTGGGAACAATTACAAAATAACATGGAAAAGTCAGGGATCCAGAGAGGCAATCAAGCGAGCCAGTCTTATTTGTAATGCTTTTGTTTTTCCATCTCAGGCAAACAGAGTGGAAATAATTCTTGTTAACATTTGGATATTAGATGCATGGACAAATATTTTATGATTTTTTATATCCTTGTTGTTTTGTGAAATAGTTCATGATTTTATACATTATTTTATTTGGAAAGAAATAAGGAATTATTAAGAGGAAACTATCAATTAGAGATAAGGGTACATTTTCTAAAGCATTCCTTTTTTTTTTTAATTTATTTATTTATGTGTGTGTGTGTGTGTGTGTGTGTGTGGCCAGCTCAGCCCACCAGGGGCGGGGCTGGCTGGCATGTGGTGCTGGGGGATTGAACCGCGGTCCCTGTGCTTTGCTAAGCTTGTTCTAAGTAGGTGCTTTAGACCACTGAGCCATCTCACCAGCCCTCTAAAGCATTCTTTAGTAGGGATTTAATTTATGTGCTGTACTTGTATATTCATGCACCAAATTTTTAGTGAGATTTAGATTACAAAAGAGAATAAATTTCTATGCTTAAAAGTCTTCACACATTTGTTGGAGAGGACTTTTAAGATCTTTGGTCATCCTGAAATTCTGCTTGAATCATATTTCCTCATAGAAACAACCCTGCTGTTGGGATTTGGGTCAAAAATGCCCTCCCCCAAAGGCTCATGCATTCAGAGATGAAGCTTTCAGAAGCTGGTCCTACCCTGGGGCACCAACCTTAGCAAGAAGTTCATAGCTAAATGTGCTGTCGGGGGGTGGGGCCTTGTTGGAAGTAGTAGTTTTAAGGGGCAAAGCCTAGAAGAGTATGTTGTCATCCCTAGCCCCTTCCTCTCTCTGGCTCTTTCTCTTTTTCTCTGCTTCCTAGAAGGATTTCTTTGGCCACATTCTCCCACCACAGTAATTCTGCCTTGGAGGAAGCCTGGGAACTTAAAGCCCTGAAGCGTTGAGCCAAATTAAACCTCGCCTCCTATAGGCTGTGGGAGTCAGGTATTTCATCCCAGTTATGGAAAGGTGAATAATACACTTCTCAAAGGTAGTCTCCAATGTGAAGGGTGACATTGTAAAGGAATCTCAGAATATCCACAAGCTGAGCCTGGGAGATAGCTCAGCAGCACAGTGCCTGCCTGACAAGTACAAGGCCATGAGTTTGATTCCTTGACCAGAAAACAAACAAAGAAAAAAAAAGAATATCCACAAGCTTTCTTGTATTCCTAAAATGTTAAACAGAGAGTTACCAGATGACCCAACAATTCCTCTCTCAACTATATACCCAAGAAAATTAAAAACATATGGCTGGGGGCTGGGGAGATGGCTCAGTGGAATAAGCGCTTCCCTGGCAAGCACAAGGGCCTGAGTTCAATCCCCAGTTCCGAAAAAAAAAAAACCATATGGCTGATCAAAATTTGAACATAAAATATTCATAGTGCATTATGTATGACAGCCAAGCAATGGAAATCTCCCAAATATTCTTAAACTATTGAATTAATCAATACAACTTAATATAATGTATCCAAATCAACCATAAAAAGGAATTAAATACTATCATGGAGCATGAACCCTGGAAACATGCACATGTGAAAAAATGCCCTAGAGGTCACATATGGTATAATTTCACTTACATGAATGCTGGGCCTAAAAAAGACTAGATTAGTGATTTCCAGGGGCTGAGAGAAGTGAAATAGAGTGTGACTTCTGATGAGTACTGGGTGCTGGGGAGATAGCTCAGTGGCACAAGTGCCTGTCTGGTGAGCGCAAGGTCCCAGGTTTGATCCCCAGTAACACAAAAAAGGAAATTCTCAAATTACACAGTGGTGGCAGTTGTAGAACTCTGTCAATTCTGTACTATAAAAGAGTGAATTGCATGGTGTTATATAAATTATACTTCAATACATCTGTTACTTTGCAAAGAAAAACTGAAAAAAATCCATCACCCAATCCTTTGCCTTTTACAAAGGGGTGTGTGTGTGTGTGTGTGTGTGTGTGTGTGATATTCAGTTATAGGGTTATAGTTAAATTCAGTTCAATGTAGTTAAAGACAAATGACTTAGCTGGGCATGGTGGCACATGTCTGCAATCCTAGCAGTTGAAAATCAGAGGCAGAAGGATTGCTGTGAGTTCAGGGCTAGCCTGGACTACATAATGAGGCCCTGACTCAAACAAACCAATCCCTCCCGACAAAAGACAAATGGCTTAGAACTGATCATTTGTATATGTTTCATATGTTAATTGTATTTAAATTATGGAACCCTGCTGGAAAGGCACATAGAGTATCTTCTAAGTGGTTTTCACTAATGAGTATGCATAGATTATTATATTTTATCAAAAGGTAACCCTTTGTTAAAGTCCTCAAATAAAACAGATTGAAACATATGATCCATTCTATGTTATGTTGTTTTTTGTATTTTTTGTATTTTAGGGAAGGGTCTACAGGGTGTGCAGGGTCTCACTACTAGATCAGACTCGTAGTGATCTGCCTCTTCACAGCCTCTCAAGAGCTGGGATTATAGGTGCACAGCACACCCCAGGGGTGAGGCCAGCATGGCAGGCTTGGGGATCACACCCCCGGCCCCCTCACCTGCTTGCTGGCACTTTAATCCACTGAGCTATTTGGCCAGCCCTCCATTCTATGTTTTGACATAAGAAGAAAGTATACCAATTATGCTGCCCTAATGAATATATATCATGCTTATGCACCACATTCTAACAAGAAAAATGCAATGAAAATTAATCAGTTTGGTCTTCTCCTCATCAACACTTTCACCTCAACACAGGGTTCTGCCTGGTGTCACAGGGTCAACTACTGATTTCTGCCTAAGAAAGACCTTGACTGGTACAAAGATCTGATCTTCCCTTTGGGATTATACAACACACTAATTTTTAAAACTTCCTCTTAAAACTCTTTATTTTTTTGAAATTGCTATATAATTCCTGATGTTCTATATTCTTTTCAATATAAAATTACTGCTGTCATCCCATTTTCTCTCCTAAAACTCAATAGCACACCAATAACTATCCTCCACAGTGTTTTCTTGAAATAATGGATATGGTGAGGGAAAATCTGACAACAGGTTGACAAATAAACTCTATCTTAGGCAGGCTCAGCTTGTACATAAAAAAATAAAGTCTGATGATGAGACTGCAGTCTTCCCCCTCTCAGACACTCACCCACACCAGCCTCTTTCCTGGAATAACAAAATGTGGTCATCGTCATCACGCTGGAGCCCGCTTAACTATAAAAAACAAAACACAAGTAACAGCTATCCTGGTCACCAAAAATAGATGGCCCAGCATGAAACAGCACTACCAGAGACAAGGACATGAGCGGTGTGGCAGAAAGGACAGTTGAGCCACAACTGGGAGCTTAGGCTTCAAATGGATTCTTGACCAGTTTGGCCAGTCAATAACCATCAGGACTTGGTGTTGGTTCAATTCAGAAAGATCAGTTGCTGAGTAGAAATTGGGAGAAAATGGCAGTAGATGACCTCAACTTTTGCCTAAGATTTGCAGAAATCCTTTCTCCATCCTTCTCCAGGAGGGAAGGCAGCTTTGAAGGATGCTGCTGGTGCAGGACTCTGTGTAGATAACAACATTAACATGGAATGTCACTCCTCTTCACTGCTCATCCAACTCTGACGTCAGCCCCAACTCCCCTTAAGTAATTAGCTCAGATACATCTCACTAAAGGAAGCCTGAGGGACCCTAAAGCCTGCTCCAGGGCCCCCTCCTGAGTTCTTCCACCCCACTGTGTACCTAGTCTGCAGTCCTTATCGTGATATACTGTGTTTATCTGTTGAACTATCTCCCCAATTAGATTTACAGTTCTTAAAGAGCAAGAAACATTCCTTACATTTCTTCCAAAATGAGTATCATTTCACTGGTTTTTTTTGACTGGTGTGTTGTGGTTTAATGATTATAAAAGTACTATTTGTATTTACTCCAGTTGTTCTCATCCTCAGTATACAGCATAATCGAGCAGCTTCCTAACAAAAAAAACTTGACATCACTCATTGTAAACAACAGATTCCACTGGGGCTCTCTCACCCCATGCTGTGTACTGTAGCATTTGTACATAATGAAACAAGAGAATGGAAGAAAACACAACAGAAAGGAAGGAGAAAAAAATGGCATGGCAACTAAACACCAAGTGCTCTGCTAATTACTACATCTAGCACGGAGAAAAAATCCTGTGTTCACTTTGGTGGAGCTCAGATTCTAACAGAAGAGACTGCCTTTGAGCAAATACAGTGGAGCCGTAAGTTACAACCGGCTATACATAACTTGGGTTATGATCAAAACTTTAGTTTTAACTTACAACCAAAGTCAAACAATGACCTGAATGCTGGCTCTTGTGCTTTCAGATGTTCTCAGATTTAACCCTTAGAAAATTCTGGAAGGATCATTACAACGTCCTTTCCTGTAAGGGTTTGAGAAATCCTGGGCCAATGCCTCTCTAAGAGCCCTGAGTTCTGTCTGCATATAGAAGAGAGACTTTGAAAGCTGTGTAGAGGAGTTTGAGCCTTCAACTGACAGCCTGAGTTACAACATGAAGAAGGAAATCATTCAGCCACAATCTTATTGTTTTATTGTGCAATCTTAACTTGGTTTACACGGGCATCCTCGGACATCCTCCCATCGTCTTGTTATAGTGCTCTAGTGTTCTGTCTTACAGCGCGTCCTACTTGAAATCATCTTTACCTTGACAGATAATCACATTATTTCAAATATTTGATTAATATGCAGAATGTTTGTTCTTTTTTGTGACATTACAGCTATCAGCTGCTTCAAGATGAAGTTGGATATCTTTTTCCCATCCGCTGCCTACAGAAATAGATGGTGGTGGGGCCGGGGAGATAGCTCAGTGGAATAAGTGCTTCCCTGGCAAGTGCAAGCACCTGAGTTCAATCCCCGGTTCCACCAAAAAAAAAGAAATAGATGGTTAATGTGACCCTTATATATTATGAGACAGGGATGGCACAAAAGTTGCTGCTCATACTCTGAGTAAAGAATGGGAGGCATACATGGTCCAAATCTGTGGTGAGAATAACAAAGCTCTCTCAAAGCAGGCAGTTTTGTCTCATGGTCCTGGCCGCCTGCTACTGAGTCAGGGGTGTTTCTGTTAGAAAGAGAGTTGGGGTTGTGTGGTAGCTGTCATGCTGAGCATTCTCAAGTTTGCTATTGTGAAAAATGGAGAAACCCTTACTGGGCTGACTGTAAACATGGTACCTTAGTATCTGGGGCCCCAAAGAGCTAGCAGAACCTACAAACATTCCAGTTTCTCTAAAGAAGATGACATCTGTCCAGATGTTGTCAGAAAGCCCTTGACAGTCATGTTTGGAATGCCTGTCATTCTGGTCTTCTAAATACGTACTGCTTGTCATGACATACCAATTATGGCCAGACTGTATCTCAAGTAAATGTTTATTTTTTAAAAAAAGTAATAAATGAAAAAAGAAACGAGAAGAAAAAAAGAAAGCCCTTAACAAAGAAGAAACTTCGAATCAGAGCACCCAAGATTCAGCATCTTATGATTCTATGTGTCCTATAACACAAGTGCATGTGTATGGCCCAGAGAAACAGAGTACTAAGAAAATAAGGTAGTGGCAGCAGAACATGCTAAACTGTTGGCCCAGAGAAAAACACCAAGACAGATGCAACAAGAAATGTAGGCTGTCCTTTCTGAAAGCTTCTAATTCTAAACATCTGAATCCAGTCAAGCATAAAAAAATTAAGAATAAACAGTAAGATTAGAATTAACAAATAAGTGCTGAAATAAGCTTTCTACTTGAATATAAATCTTTGCATTATCCATCCTGATCATTGTAGGCCTAACAGCTAGACACAGGATTCACTCATATATGGTGTGGGTGAGTGGAATAACCCACAAGGAAATAAGAGGATTATCTGTCAAGCCAAAGCATGATAAAACTGTGACTAGAAGGTAGGCTCTAGAAAGAGTATATTGATATTCAAATCTAGCTCAAGCATTTTCTAGCAATTACTAGCTTTTTCCCTGCTTTGGCATCACTTTCTGTACAAATGAAGAAAAGAAATCATAGCAACCTCATTTTCATGGGAAGGGAATAAAATAATACAGTCAAGCACATTCATAAAGCATATAGCGAGTATTCAATAAATGTTAATTGGGGGGCCAGGGAGATAGCTCAGTGGAATAAGCACTTCCCTGGCAAGCGCAAGGGCCTGAGTTCAGTCCCCAGTTCCACCAAAAAAAAAAAAAAAAAAATTATTTGGACCAAAAAAAAAAAAAAAGTTAATTGGTATCTTTTCTTTGTTACTAACAGGTCATAAAATGTCCACTGAAAGACCACGCACATGACCCCAGGTCTGTACTGAGTTTGTGGTTTTTTATTGATGTTTTCTGAAAAAAAGTAGGGAAAACAGTAGAAGACCTTATGTCAATATTCTCTAAGGGACAAACTCTGCTGCT
>NW_004524833.1:2260539-2281063 GCF_000260255.1 Octodon degus | reverse complement strand
TTGGTATCATTATTTTTATTGTTATTTTTAAATTACATTCTTGCAATCACAATTAGGATGGAAATTCCACAGGGTGCATGGGAGGGAGATATGGCTTCTCTTCTACAGAGAGGAGAACAACTTCTAATGAGAGGCTGTAATAAGATTTTTTAAAGAATTATTTTCCTAGAAGTGTTTTATTCATTGTGGAATGATTGGTACTTTCTCTTTTGACACACTGTCTCACTATATAGTTCAGGGTGGTCTTGACCTTGAAATATCTTCCTGCCTCAGCCTCCCAAGTACTGATACTACAGGCCAGGCATGTGCTACCACAGCTGGTGCGATTGCTCTTTTTCCTAAATTGGTAGCAGTGTCCGTCAGAATGTTCAGGGTTGTTCAATTGTTATAACTTAATTCTTTTTCAATAAAGTTAACTTACTACTTTTATAACCAAACAGAAGCTAATATTTATTTACATATACACAGAAAAATTGGAAAAGCTTCATCCTAACATTTACTCTTTAAAGATACCACTTTGTTCAGCAATTGTGAAATTCCTCTTCCACTGTGGCCCCAGATATTATTTTAGTAAAACTTTATGTAACTTAAATTTCTTATGCCACAATCCAATCATATACAGTTAGAGAATAACTCAGAGTCATTCCTTTCATTCTGTAGTTATTAAGGAAAAATTGGTTGATTTTCTGTGAATCTGCGGCACTGTTGCTTAGGAATGCAAACGCTACTGAAGGTCTGTGAAATAACTGTGTGGAAAGCCCTGAAAAGCTATATTTAAATGGGAGGGGAGACATGCTGTGCTTACCAGTGAAAGTTTAGGCTATCTCCTCTTATCTATAAATTTTTGAACTTTTTAAGACACCAGTGAAAACAAAACCAGTATGTTTTGGACACTGTAGTTATGGAAGCATAAACGTCTTTTAAAAAAATGAAAACACAGTTTTCTGGTAACATTCATTTTCCAAGGCTATAATTACCGAGAAACACTCAAATATTCAAAAAGGTCCCGAACTGCAAAAGCTAAAGGCAGTAGGGACCTGACCCAGATTCACATGAACTAGCCAGTGACACCCAGACTGTGATAATTCAGAGTTCCATAAGCACAAGAAAAGAAAACAGAGTTAAAGGGTACCCCACTGTAGCACTGTTCCCCATAGACTTCAAAATACAAGTGAAGTCAGGATGGGTGGGGGACACACTGTGGTTAGATTCTGACTGCCAAGGGATGCTGGCATCAGTCGACTTTGAAGAAAACACAGACTGGCTTTGCTGGCATTTTCTTGTGAAAGAAAATGTATGCCCAAGACAGGGCACAGAAGGGCAGGCCTCTTCTTGAAAGACTTCTAACCTTCTATGGTTCTTCTATAGCTTCTGCTACTTTTAGTCTATGGTAAACTTCAAATTGAACACATTCCTCCCAGCGGGGCCTCTCTCTGTCTGAATGGTCCTCCCATTTCTCCAAGAAATGTGGAATCACCGGAGTGAACTCTGCCACTGTACACCTCCGGGCACCTGGATGACTATGGGCAACTTATCTGAGGCTTGGTCTTTTCACTTGTACACTGGACGTAATAACGTCTATCTCAGAAGTTAGGATAATAACTTTGAAACTAGCTGAGATAAAAGATCTGGAAAAGTGTGTCTGGTCTATAAAAATACCTAATAAATATTTTTATCATTATTACTATTGGGATCTGTTTAATAAGTCCTGTCAAATATTATTTCAAAAAGTGTCTGGTTCTTCCTTTGTAGTTCTTATGTTATCATTCCAGTTTAGAAAAAGACATACAAGGTTCCTGACTTTTCAGTTTTCCACCCTACCTAATCGACACACCAAGGCCTGCCTTAGCGCCACTCACTCATTGTGAATATCAAGAAATGGCAGGAGAAATACAAGCCCAAAAGAATACTTTATCTTCTTTCAACAGACGTAGTTTGATTGACAAATACGTACGGGAGCATTTATCACATACTACATCAAGCCAGTTTCTCAATGCTGGAAAACAGTGAACACAAGATGATGTCTGCGCTCAAGAAGCTTAAAGGATTAGTGTTAGAGATAAGGTCCTTTGAAAATGACTCCTGAGCTGAAGGATGAGTAGGCCTAACCAGCTAGAGCAGGAGATCATTTGCAGGTAGAGGAAAGAGCAGGAACAGAGACATGAAGGATGAAATAGTTTGGGATTGCAAGTCATTCAGAATTAATGGAGTGAAAGGCACATGGGAGTAATACCAGGACCTAAAAGCAAATCTGTACTTAGCCTAGAAAAGTCTGACTCTATTTCCAAAAGAGCCAACACTTTCATTAGTACCAAACTTTCACCAACTGATCTTTTTTTTAAATTTTCAGTGATCCTCCTGTTTCAGCCTCCCCAGTGCTGGGATTATAGGCATGCACTACCATACCTGGTTTTGGTGGCCAGAGCCCTATTTTAGGTCATCTAAAGATAAAATAAAGCAATTTTCCAGGTGTGGAGGCACATTCCTGTAATCCCAGCACTTAGGAGGCTGTGGTAAGAGGATTACTGTGAGTTTGAGGCTAGCCTGAACAGCCTGGGCTACAAAGTAAGTTCAAAGCCAGCCTGAACTGCATAGTGGAGCCCTGCTCAAAAAGACAGACAGACATACAGACAGGCAGACAGACACACACACGTGCAAAATAAAGCAACTTAATTTGCTTCTCAAGTCTACGGATCTGGAAGAAATAGGGATCCCTCCATCCTTTGGTGGGGGGAAGCTCCTTTATAACAAAGATGACAAAGTTTAAAAATGTCACACCACTCACTTATTCACAAATAAAAATGAAGCATATATGCTAAGCAACAGTCTCATCATGAAAAACAATACCTATTCATCTCAACCTGTCAAATACACCAGGGAGAAAGGGTTGAGTGCACACCAGGAGCAGCACAGGGTCAGCCATGTGGCTGTCCTGAGCCCCTTCCCCAACACCCAGGGTCCCCAACCTCCTACTCCTGCTGCTCCTTGAAAGTAGAGAATAAAAGAAGAGACAGATCATTTTCAAATGAGAAGTGGACCAAGAGCTAGAGGGAGCAGGAAGGAGAAGAGGGAGAGAGGACATAAAAAGAATGAATAGTGTTACAGATTTTTTTTTTTAATATCAGAGCAAATGCTATAGTATTTTGCCATTTGTTTGCTTGGTTTTTATTTGTTTTTTTGTTTTGTTTTTTAAAGACAGAGTCTCACTGCATAGTTCAGGCTGCCCCTGAACTTACTACATAGCCCAGGCAGACCTCAAACTTGCAGCAATCCTCTGGTCTTAGCCTCCCAAGCGCTGGGATTACAGGTGTGCGCCCCACATATTTTTCCATCTTTAGGTGGAACATGTCCTGACCCTTCCTACCTTGTTTCTAATCAATGTTTTCTCTAATTTTTATGTCCTCTTGTGATCTTCATGTAATAGATAACACCATCCACAGTTTACAGGTGACAAATGGATAGAGGCGTGACCACAGGTACAAGTGCGACACAGCTGGCCGGGCTGGCAGTGAGTTTCTGAGGGAGAAGCCTGTTTATACCTCCTTCTTGTTTATTAGTTGCCACACGTCTTTCTTTGGTCCTTCTTGCCTCCCTCCCTGGTGCCAGTCCATAATTCTCAGCAGAGGTAAGATTGTGTCTGTGATACGAGAACTGAACACTAAGAGGAAGGGCTTGGGACTTTATGTCTGAAGTCCCCCTGGCTCCAGCTCAGGCCCACAGCATCGGGCCACGAGTCCCTGTAAAGCAAGTGTTAGATCTCACCTCGTGTCAACTCTTGATAGAAGTAAACATTAGGCAGACTCTTTCAGAACACCCATCCTGCTGTTTCACCCTGAGCCACAGCAGATCCCAAGGGTGAAAAAGAGGAGGGGGTTGAGGTGTTACCACCTCCACACCCCACACACTCACTGTTCAGAGGTCACTTAATATTCCTCAAAACTCTGTGTCTTAAGAAAATCAGCATCCATGACAGGGCTGAGCAAATTGGAGTAGGCTGTTCA
This sequence comes from Octodon degus, assembly GCF_000260255.1. Lineage (NCBI taxonomy): Eukaryota > Metazoa > Chordata > Mammalia > Rodentia > Octodontidae > Octodon > Octodon degus. Next base: position 2,277,062 of record NW_004524833.1, on the reverse strand, counting down.
GTTCATTGTTAGCCCCATGTGGTACGAAGCATTACGACTCAGGAATATCTGGGAAGGTGTATTCAAAGTCCTGGGGAAACAGCTATGATTATAAGTTAAGGAAAGACAAGGTAAGCCTTGTCTTTCAACATAACATTGTTTTGGTTTGTTTGAAAAGACAAGTCACTCTTTTAGGTCCTATCAATTCAAAGGAACAAGAAACTCACTGAACTTAGAATTTATTTGTGCAGTACCCAGTGAGGCCCATTCTATGCTTTCTTGTGGCCCCCAGGGGGCATCTAAGAGCCATTACTTTTTTTAGACCTAGTTGTAAGATATTCTGAGTGCTTTTCCCAGCCATGTAAATCCCAGTAGACAGGTTGTCTTGTCCAAACTTCCTGGATTGACCCAGCTCACAAGGATCTGGAGCTCTACGTTACATCAGCAGCTCTTCGCCAAACTAAGGACAAACAAGGAATTTCAAACAACACCATCACAAATTGGTTGAGAAGTAAATGGTTCTGACTTGGCCACCTTGTAGAGAGGACAATATCCAGTTCTCTGGCATGGTCCACACTAGCAATGGAGAAAATAATGCAGTATACCTGGACCGGGACTCCTCGGCTCACCACGCTGCCGCTACAGATCTGCAGGGTGGCAGTTAAATTTCCTAAGTTTATCTGAGAAGCACAGATGGCATGCCCAAATTCATTGGTACAGAGAAGGTCCTTAACCCACAGCCCTTGGCATGTAGCCAAGATGCTATGTGTATGTGGGGACAGGTCCTCTTGAAAGAAACACCATCAAGACAACAATGGCCATCATCCAGACTAATGCACGGGACACATTTTCATCAGACATCACTGTTTCACACTACTGCTGTTAAGTGGGATAAGAACTGCCCTCCCACGGGACTCACCTTCTCAAAGTCTCGGAGAGCCTGAGTTTGCACCTGAAGCGGCCTCTCGAACACTCTCAAGGACTGTGTCTGCCCAAAAGGGATCTTCTCACCACTTGTCCAGCTTTGCGACTGCACCAGAGGGCCTCGATCTTTCGTGTCACTAAGAAAAGCTGTCAGCAAAAGAACAACAAAAGTTTATATAATGAAGTCCCGTGGTCAGTCTAAATGACACGTTCTAGCAGAATTATTCTAGGCCACATGAAAAGTATTCACATGACGTGAATCACATAAGTAACGATCCCCAGTGGACACAACATAGTTTGTGTCCATGCTTCTTTGTGACATGATGGTCATATTCGGCCCATCCCACAGTCTGTTTCTCTAGCTCTTGAACCTAGGCTGGCCAAGTAACTTGCTTTGCCCAATAAAGCATGATGAAAATGTAACTGTATGAGTTCCAGAAACTAGTCCTTGAGATGCTTTGTTGTTCTTGCCTTCTTTGCACCCCAAGGCCACCAGGCCCTGAAGCTCAGTCTACACACTGAAAGAATCAAAGGCCAGACACAGAAAAATGAAGATCCACACCCCACTCCCACAGCCAGAGCCTGACTCCCAGACACACAAGCACGGATTGTGTGGACCCTTCTGGACCACCAGAAAACCACAGTCATTCCAGGGCTGCCACACCAGATCAGCAGAAAAAATGCCCAGCTTGCAACGCAGAATGTGAAAAATGTTGTTAATAAATCATTCCTGTTTCAAGCCAGGGATAGGCAAACTTTCCACAAGCTTTTCTTAAAGGGCCTAGCAGTCTTTTAGCTACATGGGTTGCATTTTCTCTGCCCCAGTGACACAACTCTATCCGTGCAGCTCAAAGCATACACAGGCGCTATGGAACTGAGTAAGCATAACTGTGTGGCTATAAAAGTTTATTTACAAAAACTGGCATTTGTCCCAAGTGCTGAAGTTTTCTGGCCCTTATTTTAAGATACTAAATTCTGAGATGATTTGCTAGATGACAAAAATAACCAAAATAGCTTTTGAAAGAAAAAACAAAGATATTTCTACTAGCTAAGAAATATTTTCTATAAATCTCTTCAGACAGAATTCTTGAGGTTATTATTTAAGATAGTAACAATCATGCAAATTGATATATTTATATGGTATTATGTGTTACAAGATAGTTCCATATGAATTACTTCATTAATACAGCCTTGTAACCAGAGAAACAGACTAACATAATAATGACATACATTTTGCTAATGAATAAGGATCACAAAGTTAGCTTTCCCAGTATCACATTGCTAAAAAGCTGCAGAACCAATCCCATGTGCTTTACACTTGTCTCTCCTAGCAATAGGTATTATTTTAGCAACTAAGACATTGTTGTTTTAGCAACTAAAAGCACATGATTGGTCTAAGGGTTGAGGGAATGGCTCTCACCAAGAAATCAAAAGCTAGGGCCAGCCAAATAGCTCAACAGATTAAAGCACCTGCAAGCAAGCGCAGGGGCTGGGGTTCAATCCCTGGGCCTGCCATGCAGGCCCCACCCCCAGGGTGCACTGAGATGGTAATTCAGACTGTGCATGGTGACATGCACCTGTAATCCCTACTCTTGAGAGGCTGTAAACAGGCGGATTACTATGAGTACAATCTACTAGTGAGAGCCTGAACACCCTGTAGACCCTTCCCTAAAATACAAAAAAAAAAAAAAAGAAAGGAAGGAAGGAAGGAAGGAAGAAAGGAAGGAAGGAAGGAAAGAAAGAAATCAAAAGCTAACAAATATCGGTGAGGCTGGAGAGTATAGACTGATGGGAGTGTAAACTGGTACAACTGCAATGAAAAGTAAGATGGAGAATCCTCAAAAAATTAGACCTAGAGGTTCCATTTGATCCAGCTATTCTCCTTCTTGGTATCTTTCCGGAAGACTTAAAGCTCTCATACCACAGTGGCACACACAAACTCAGGCTAATAGCAGCACAATTTCTAATAGCTAAATCTTGGAAACATCTCATCTGCCCATGAACAGATGAATGGATAAAGAAAATGTGGTATTTATATGCAGTAGAGTACTGCCACAGAGAAGGATCAGTGTGAGACATTTTTAGGTAGATGGATACATCTGGCGTCCATAAGTTTAAGTGAATTAATCAGACACAAATTTAAATATCACATTATTTCTCTGGTATGAAATACCCAAAGTATAAATAAAGCGGAAAACAGAGGACAGATATTAGGAAGTAGGAAGAAGTTGTTCAAATGGCAAAGCGAATAAGGGATCAGAAGAGAGGGAAGGGAAGGGAAGGAAAGGGGAAGGATTTTAAGAGGGAGACAAATGAAAAAATGGAAACAATTTTTGTAAATGAGGAGAAGAAAAAAGACTGAAGGGAAGAGAGAGAAAAGAATTAGGTATATTATGTACAGGTACAAATCCTCCATGATGAATGTGATAATTAGGTATGGCAAACACATAGTAATAAAAAAAATACCTTTTTAAAAGATTTCTAAACTACATCTTTCTTTAGAATTTAACCTTGAGCCTCTTTTACTGAACTATTCTTTTATGTTAGAATAAGCTTCATGGCCCTGGAATTTTATAATATGTAATCTACATATAAGTTTGTCAGAAAGAATCAGGGATAAAAAGGCAAGAAGAAAATTGGGAAATAATGAGATATTAATAAATAAAAATACTTTTTATTTAAAAAAATAAGCTCCATGGCAAGAGACAGTACACTGAGAGGCTCACGTAGCACCAGGCAGGGAAGACCAAAGCACCCTGGACCACTCTGCTGAGAAGTCAGCCACACACAGGCACAAAGGAGCCCCAGGGGGATGCAAAACATTTTCCTGCCTTCTTTTTATCTTTCTTTTCTTCCTTCTCTTCTTGCTGTCTTTATTTTGGCAAATTGTCAGAAGGAGCATGTTATGTTTTGGATCTTGAATGATAGGCCATGGCACTATGGAGAGGTAAGGAGCCTAGGGGTAGAAGGGCTGAGGGGAAGGAGGTGGGCCGTTGAGGATGTGCCCCTCAGCGGGTACTGGGAGTCTGACAAGATCCCTTCTCTCTATCTTTGCTTCCTGACAGCCATGACAGGAAGAGTTTTCATCTACCTTGTACTCCGGTACGTGTCCTGCCTCACCACAGGCCAAAGCGAACAAGGCCAAGTAAGCATGGACTAAAATCCCTGTAGCCATGAGCTGAATAAATCCTTTCTTCTTTCCAAGTGGATTTTCTCTAGCTTTATGTCATAGTGACAGAAACCTTCCTTTCCAAGAAGGGCACAGAAAAGGCGCTCAGGTGGTCCAATCAACTCCTTAAAATTATTTTAGTGCTTAAATGAGATGGAAATTCATGTATACTAAAGAGAAAGGAAACACTGAAGACAGAGTAAAGACAAATGAAGCCTATTACAAATGAGAAATAAAAACCTATATTCTCCTTGCAAAGTGAAACAGAGAGAGCAAGATAGAGGAGAGAGGAGAGAGAAGGGAGAAGAGGGAGGGATGGAGGGAAGAAAAGAGAGAGGGAGGAAGGGAGGGAGAGAGAGAGGGGGGAGAGACAGACAGACAGACAGACAGACAGACAGACAGACAGACACAGACCCCAATGATCCTATGTACCAAAGTGATCTCCTTCACTCTTATGTTTCTTATTTTTTTCTGAAAATTATCCACCACCCCTAATCACAGGAGACTAATCTTTCTAGCTTATCTGTTGGTAATGCTATAGGAAGTGAGAGAGATAAAATGATGAGTACAGATAATGCCATGTATAGCTTTAAGAAAATTAAGGCTTTTGAGATAAAGGAAACTATCACAAGGCTATTGCTGCATTTGGGGACAAAGGAAAGTGTAATGCAGGGGCAAAATTTTTTTAAGACTGGAGAGAAAAGATAAAGATGGAAATAAAGGATCAGAAAGAAGATGGTAAAGAAAAACTGTTGAAAAAATAATGAACAATAGGTTGGTTACAGTGTAGCTTTTTTTTTTCACCCCCAAAACATTTAACTTTCCATCACTGTTAATTTGAAAGAAAAGATCCTGAATTCTAAGGTTAAATAATTTGTTTTAAAAGTGAATACTGTGTAGTGGCTTTTATTTTTTGTAAAACTAAGAGTGCCGAGTGAGTTTTTTAATAGTCTTGTCCTTAATTCTTATCAAGTGCTAACCTTGGTTGAGATTGTATGGCACTTTCAATTGGTATGGAAGCTTAAAGCAGGTTTTATTAGTGCAGAGCAAAACTGAGTTGTGCACAGCGATGGTATCATTTTCCATTTTCAACTGTCTTTGATTCCACTTGCACAAAATCATTGTTAATTGTGCACCCCACTAGGTCCCACCATGATGGCAAATGATGAGGCATAATGATGTTGTTACAGCTCCTCTATTCACATACTAAATGTTTCTAAGTAAATGTGGTTTTCAAAAAATGTAAAAACATTTAGTAAGAATGATTTCATGCTTAGGTCAAGCCAAACAGGCTGCCAGTGAAGGAGACTGTGATTCACACAGAACAAATCACATCACACTGAGATCAGTGCTGGGCAGAGCAGGGTCATTGAAGCTGAGGTTTATATCCCAATGGTTTGCTAACTGTGAGAATAAGCAAATCTCTTAACTTTTCTAAACATCATTGTCTCTACAAAAAATGATTAATATCTACTTGGAGAGCTTTTACCTGAATTAAATGAAATAATACATTAAAGCACTCCACCAAGTGTTTATCTATTGTAAGTGTTTCACTCATTCCCCTTTTGATTTTGCCCTATTCCTTTGATCTTGAACTCAAGGTGCAGGGGGCTGTGACACTCAAATGTTGGATACAGTAACTTTTTCAATTTTCTAATTCAGCAAGCAGTTTCCAACACTAAGAGATTCTGAGGTCCTTAATTTATTCAAATAATGACCTGTTGTCCACATCATGCATATGATTCACCAATGCTTTCAGGCTGGCGTGAGGTATGACCTTCAGTTAGGAGCAAGTTTTTGAGAAACATGGTCCCCAAAAGAGAATTGTTTCTACTTTGGCTTCATAATTCAAGCAGATTTCTAGCCCAGCATCATTATAGTAATGATGGTGCTCTTATTATGAATTCATTAATAATAACAATAAATACAATTACTAAGTGTTTATTTCTTGGTAGTCTCTGTGCTAAGGGCTTTTCTCATTTATTCCTTCTAAGCTTCACATTATTATGATCATACCCATTTTAATAGCATATTAAGATACATATGTATTTTAGTGGCAGGATTTATTTTAATCATTTTACAAGTGACTGTAATCTTGCAATCACAAAGACATGAACGGTGTGAAGAGTTCAGGTATTTCAGTTATGACTTACTGTAATGTGCTGATTCCTACAATTATATGTAGCATGTAATTCCCCACTGGTGAGTACACAATTGCTACTGGGAATTATATACTACAGTAGTGCTTGCACATTTGAAAATTCACAGAAGCTTGAGGAGACTGCCACGGCCTTAAAGGCCCCTGGCTTCTGGAAAGACGGCAGAGTGGTGAACAGCAGAGAAATAGATGAGATTTGGTGTCAGACACTGGACTATAGCAATGTAAAGAAGCGAAGAAATGTGAGGAAGAGAAGATAGAATAAGTCCCTTGGACTCAGCAAGGATCTGAAGTGAGACTGAAGCCCATATGGAGAGTGAAGAGAGAAACCTCAATGCAGAAGAAGGTGGCAAGTGGTACTTTCTCCCTGAGCCCTGACTGTGAGAAGGAAGCTCGAACCTTCTGATGCTCCTTGTGACCCCAGAGGCTTCCACAGAAAAATTCAGCAATGGGATGTAGCAGTAGACGGTGACTGATTCAATCCAGATGTCCCCCAGGAGAGAGCAATTAGTGGGCAGTCACCTTGTAGAGTGCCTAACTGAGCACGTAACTCAGAGCGGCTGTGGGTTAGCTCCCTCTAGCAGCTCCAAGTGGCAGGGTGAGTCAGAACCAAGTTCAACTTGGCAGGAGAATAAGGAGCCGAGTTCAAGCCCGCAGGAGGCACATGGGTGGATGCAGGCTGAACAAACTGGGCTCCAGCCTCACAGCCAGAAACCAGCCTGGACTTCAGTGGAAATAAAGGTGCAGGCTTGCTAGAATGACCCACTACCCTGATGTAAATCTACAGGTGTCTTTCTGGGATTATGAACATGGATCTGGGCTCTGTCTGCCCACTCTGTCTGCCAGTGACAGTAGAAACATGCCCTAAAGTAGACATTTTTTTTCTTTTTCTTTTATTTTTTTCTTGCTTGTTTGTATTTTTATATGAAAATGAATGTTGTTTCCAGTTTTGTTGTTCTTCTGTTCTATTCTTGTTTTTATTTATTGCTTCTCTCTTTTTTTCCTGTCTTCTTCACCAGTTTCTCAAAGTTCATGCCGTTTTCTTTTATCCCCTAGTCTTGCTTCTAATCTCTTCCACTCTTCTATTGCTCTATTTTTTCCCTCAACACCTCTTCAATGTTATTCCCTAAGGAATATTCCCTTAGTGAAGACATATTTACTGTAGACAAGTTTAGATTCTATTATATAGCCACAATTTTGGGTCATAATGTTAAAGGTGGAAATTAATATTTATACCAATTTGTCATTTTCTAGGCTGTATTTGATACTATTATTTTTGCTGATTATACTACTTTAGCCAAGCTGACATAATTGGTCCAATCAGCTATTTTTGCTGGTATATCAAGATTGGGATTACCTGAGAATCATAAATAATACTATAGGCCAGTGCCAGAGAACTAGAAGCTAGGACAAATAGGCAGCAATTTCTCATCCCCAATAAATTGAAGAGGAAGGATCTTCCAATGGACCCAAAACTCGAAGACCAGCTACACCTAAAAGATATCTCTGAGACGTAGAAATTTCCTAAGAGTTCTCAATACTAGCAACAAAGGTAGTAACTATAAGCAATTTACAAAATCAATTCAAGAATTCAATGAAAAACAGAAAAAGAAGAGAAGGAGAAGATACTTAAGCAAGACACAATCCCAAACTTATAGCTCAGCAAGGGAAACCCAGGGGACAATGAGATAGACGACTTTAAAAGCCAATCACCTGGATTCTCTGAAGTGGAAATAGCAGAAGTAATAAAGCTGATGAACAATGGTCTAGAAAAAAATCAAATCAGAAATAATTTCCCAGATAATTACAGAGATGGTGACCATGATGAAAGTCATGAATAGTGATTATAGAGTAGATACAGATGATTTTTAAAAAGCCTAGGGAGATGATGGAGATCATGCATGCACAACAGAGGAAAGAAATGGAATCCATGAAACATTCAAGCAAATATCCAGGAGACTAAAATTTCCATTGAAAGTATATGCAGCAGAATCAACCCATGTGAGGCCAGGATATCAGACATAGAAAACAGGACTGCAGTTAACAATCACAAGAAAAAAATTCTTAAAAATAGCAAGGGAAGTATCTGGTAATATTTAGAAAATCATACTGGCTTCTGTTGGGTATGATGTGGTACAGTGGTTATTTTGGAAAGGCTCATATGCTTTATAGATACATAGACAAATATCTGTAGATGTAATGATATGATATTTGGGAAGATATTGGGAGAAGAATACAGGAAACAAGGTTGTTAAAGTTGGGGAGTAGGGACTGGCCAAATAGCTCAGCAGATTAAAGAGCCTGCAAGAAGGTGCAAGGCCTATAATATTTAACTGACAATGGAATACCCTTCTTTAACAATAATAAACAAAAAAGGGGATACAAATGAAGGACCAGGGGCTGGTGAGATGGCTCAGTGGTCTAAAGCACCTACTTAGAACAAGCTTTAGCAAAACCCACGGTTCAATCCCCCAGCACCACATGCCAGCCAGCCCGCCCCCTGGTGGGCTGAGCTGGCCACACACACACACACACACACACACACAAATAAATAAATAAAATTTAAAAAAACAAAACAAAAAAAAACAAAAAAAACAAATGAAGGACCATTTTGTATCTGTATATTCAAAATAGTTAGGATAGATATACAGCTATTTTCTCTTAATTCAATGAATAGAAAGATTGGTTCTAATAGTGTCTGTGGACAGGATATCATGTCTACATCTTGTAAAATGAATAACCACTAAGACAACAATATGCAATGTATTAATTGTTGAAACTGTGCTAGTAATTGGTTTTGAAATGTGTCATTGCTATTTGTTTCTCAATAAATTTTTAAAAAAAGAAAAAAAAATAGCAAGGGACCAGGAAAAAGCAATCCAACAGTTGCTAGATGATGCAAACAAAAATAACATAAAAAAGAAAAATAACATAAGATTAATCAGAGTCAATGAAAAAGCAAGAGATAGTAAAAATAATGTTGAAAAACCTGTTCACAGAAGCAATGGCAGAAAACTTCCCAAGCAGATAAAAAGTATTTGCATACAGATAAACAAGGCATATAGACTCCAGTTAGCCACGATAAAAAAAAAAAATCTATACCAAGGCATATAATAATCAAGATTCCAGAAATTCAAAACAAGAACAGAATATTAAAAGCTGTTAAGGAAAGGAAACAAATCACATGTAAAAGAAAGCCCATCACAATCACAGCAGACTTCTCAACACAAGTCTTTAAGTTGAGTAGAGCTTGAAGTGAAGTACTTTAATTCCTAAAAGAAAACAACATCCAACCCAGATTATTGTACACTGCTAAGCAATCTTTCTAAATTGATAAAATAAGATACTTCCATAACAAAGAACAAATGAAGAAATTCATGACCACCAAACTAGCATTTCAAAATACTCTGAAGGACACTCTAGAAATATACAGAGGACTACAACTCTATGAGCCTCAACATCCACCAAGCAAGTCAAGTGATTAAATTGGAGGAGATCAACAATAGGAAAATAGGGGCCAGGGAGATGGCTCAGTGAAATAAGCACTTTCCTGGCAAGCACAAGGGCCTGAGTTCAATCCCCAGTTCTGGAAAAAAAAAACCAAAAAACAAAACAATAGGAAAATAACAGGACAAGGATTAGGCAATACATATACCACTTGTTACCATCAATGTAAATGGTCTCAATTCACCAATCAAAAGAGACAGACTTGCAGAATGGATCAAGAAGCAAGATCCAACAATATGCTGCATAGAAGAACCGCATTTAATTCAAAAAGAAATTCACAGAATGAAAGCCACAAAGCATAGAAAACAATATTCCATGTTACTGGAACCCACACAAAAGCAAGGGTCTCTATTATATTTGTAAACAATATGAATTTCAAGCCAAGACTGATTAAGAGAGACCAAGAGGGTCACTACATACTTGTTAAGAACATAATCCAAGAAGAAAGGACAGCAATCATAAATATATACCAAATATCAGTGTATGCAACTGTATAAAATAAATATTTACAGACATGGAAAGTCAAATAAGCACCACTACAGTTGTAATGGGTGACCTCAATACTCCACTGTCACAAACAGAGAGATCAACCAGACAAAAAATCAACAAACAAATATCAGAACTAGTCCTTAAGGAGCCCCAAATTTAAGGAAGTGATGGTCAATGGGAAACCAAAAATTTAACAAGGCAAGGCCCACGGCATCCTTACCTGCTGCATTACTTGTTCTGGGTACCATCTCCCCATCATCCTCTGCAAAATAATCTCTGTGGAGAGAAACATATCATTAATTAATAAGATATCATTCTACAAGGCCCCCAGGTCCTTGGGGGAAAAGACCCACATGCTGCTTTCATTTAATTCTCCACAAGTATTTATTAAACCCTACTACATGTGTAGCCAACCATTCAACAAACAATTTCACAAGTTTTAAAGACTATTGTGATAAATGAAGGAAAGTGCAAAGGGAACTTAACAAAGACATAAAGGCACATTTAAACCTGGATGAAGGGCTGGCCAAATAGCTCAGCAGATTAAAGTGCCTGCAAGCAAGCGCAGGGGCCCAGGGTTTGATCCCTGGCCTGCTGTACCGGCCCCAACCCCGGGACACTCTGAGAGGCAATTGAGACTGGGCATGGTGGCATGCACCTATAATCCCAGCTCTTGGGAGCCTGTAAACAGGCAGATCACTATGAGTCTGATCTAGTAGTGAGATCCTGAACACCCTGTTGACCTTTCCCTAAAATACAAAAAGAAAAAAAAACCTGAATGAGGAGAATCTCAACCAGATAAAGGGTGGGAGCAAATAAATATTCTCTCACAAGAGTAAGCAAAGAGCATAACAGAAGAAGGACCGTAGGCTGTTTGAGGAACAAAGAAAGCCAAATTTACAACCAAACAGATTTGAGTTTTATGATATGAAGTATAAGAAACCTCTGAAGGGAGGGACGGGGGAGATAGCTCAGTGGAATAAGTGCTTGCCTGACAAGCGCAAGGTCCTGAGTTTGATCCCTGGTACCAACAAAAACTAAAAAATTAAAATTAAAAAAAAAATTAAAAGAAATCTCTGAAGGACTTTAAATGACAGAATATAGAATTTTAGATACATCATTCCAGCTTCTGAGTGGGACCATGTAAAGCAGAAAAGAGAACGGTAAGGATCCATCCTCCAAGCAAGAGGACAGTGGCATCAGGAGAAATCAAAAACTTCCAGGTAGGCTTACAAAGTAGAATTGACACATCCCTTAGTTACCCTTCTCTTGTTGGTGGAACAAATACCCAACACCCAAAATGAAGAAAGGAAAAGTTTATTTAGCTCACAATTAATGGAGGTTTCAGTCCATAGTCAGCTGGCTCCAAGGCACACTGGCATGTGGCAGAGAGCAGCAGTTCATGGCAGTGGCAAAGAACAAGAGCTAATGGGAGGAGCAATGGCAACAATGGCTGCAGAGAACACATCTGTCTCCCTTAAGTTGAATTCAGACTATCTGCCCCAGGCTGGGTATAGCACTCACACTCATAATCCCAGTGGATCATGAGTTAATCACAAAGTCTAGAAGTCCACCTCATAATTGCATGAGGCTTTGTGGGGACAACCGGACAGAAACCCTAACAACACATAAAACAGAAAAAATTCCATTCTTGGAAATTTTGGTAACACCTAGATTTAGTCTCACGAGATGTATCTGCTCAACACCTTGAGCAGTGCCACCCTTAGCACAGAGGGGGACCTAAATGTACTCAACAAACACTTTTCAAGCACTTACTATGTCTTTTGGTATTGTTTTAAATTTCATGAATGCAGCAATGAACAAGTCAGACAAAATGTTTGTACTTGTGAAATTTATAGTAAGGGCGGACAAATAAGTAAAATGCACAGTAACAGCTGGGGAGAGGCAGTATTTTTTTTTTTTTAATAAGGAAAACAAAGTGGATAAGGAAAGACAAAAGTGGAAGGATGCAGAAAGGGTTGCAACTTCCACTACATGCAATGATAGGGCATTTTGGGCAAGAATCTTCTAGACTGACAGCGGAGAACACAAAGCCCCTGCGAAGGAGCATACTACAGATTACGGAGCAGCAAGGAGGCCAGTGTGCTTGAAGAACACATGGAGAGCAGCAGGAGGTGAGGCCTGGGAAGTAACGGGAGGGCTGGGCAGGGACACAGACTGTGGTGTCTTTTGGGATATGAGCAGTCATCATTTAGTCACTGCAGTGCTGTGAATCAAAAAAAGAGAAGAGCCGAGTACTAATGTTTTAAAATGGTGGGCTATGTTTTGACAACAGACTGTGTGGGAGGGTAAGGCAGAGACAGGGAGATGATTATAATAATTCCGCAGAGAAATGATTTTTACTCCCAGTCAGTTGCAACCAAAAAGAAATCTGTACACAGAGTTAGAGGGTTTCTCTTTTTAAAAGTCAGGTGATATTCACAGGAAGGCAGAAGAGACTCTGGCATTTGTCTGGAAATTGACGTTCTCTCTTCCCTGTCTGAGGACGAAGTCTTGGCACAAATCCTCACTTTGTTAAATCCCAGATGGCCATGCAAGTACCAGACAGAAAACACCGGACTACACACAACTCACAATTCTCTATTTATCAAAAGTAGATTAAAAAGCAAAAAAAGTAGATCACCAGCTTGTGATTCTTCCAGGCTCTGTCTTTCCTTCCTTCCTCTCATTACAGTTTCCCTGAGCATGAACAATGTAAGAGAGGAATGCACTACTGATCGCATTCCTCTTTGTTGCAACAAAGCAGGAGAAGGAAGTCAAAACTAGGAAGCATAACAGTATCTTTAAAATTTGTAGGAGAAACACTTACCTATTGCTACTCACTGATCATTTATGCTCAGTCCACAAACAAAGGCAATCACACATCTACCTCAAGGAGCAAAATCAACCCTCAGGCCAATCCACACTCGGTTGACCCATTTCTAATTTCCCTTGGAAAATGAGATGATTCAAAGGCACTAGGTCTGCTTGTCCATATAAGGGAACGACTTGCCCCCTTCAAACACAACAGCCACGTGTTTTCCAATTTGCCAGTTCCTCACACTGTCCTTATAAAACCAGTTCACTCACTTAATTTTTAAAGATTAAACAATACAATATATTTAAAAGAACACAAGATTGAACAGACTCTGATTCACAGAAACAGCTAGGTGAACAATCCACATCTGAATGCAGCAGGGAAAGACTGTCAAAGATGAGCAGTATATCAACAGGTCAGTTACAGCACTGAGGGGACAGGGGAATGCCTGCCTCCCTGTAGATTTCTATGGCTGTCACCCCAATACAGACAGGCAAAATTTTATGTCTGCTCTAAGAGAGTTTTAAGAAACCCATTTGCTTTAACCCACAATGCATTAATGTATAGGACAAGCTACTAATTGACTTATAAGTCACTTTTACATCTCTGGGCTTCAGTTTCCTCAAATATCTGTAAAAGAAAGACATGAATTTCTATAGTATGCAATTCTATTGTACTAGATCCTTAAGTATAAAACCCATTTTAACAGCTCCCAAGATCTTGGGGTACTTTCCAGACATGACCTCATTCACTGTTCCTCGCTTTGCAGATTCCACATTATAGATCAGGAGTAAGTCACAGCAAAGCCTCACACACCAGCCTTCCCAGATAGTTCGCCTTCCCCACCCCCCACCACTCTGAGCCTGCTGCCTGCACCGCTTGAATCAATAACTAGAATGATAGAGAGGTCACTTTAGATGGGCACTGAGTTAAAAGGAACACTTGTAATCTCTCCAGAGATTTTTTTAAAAATCACTCTAGCTCTATTAACAGCTCAAGTTCCTTCTCTTATTGCTCGATAGTGGTGCTCACTCAACTGTTCCAAAGACTGGAAAGGAATTTGATGCTCCCCCAGGGAAGAGAATCATAGTGAAGAAACACAGAGTGTATGTCTGGGGGATTGTAATTTGTGATGACAGCCAATAAGGCAAAGTGCAAAGAGAACTGGTGTGTAGTAAAGACAGACTCCAATCCTGGCCACATACACACACTCCAAGCAATAAAATACACTGACTAACTCTTCTGTATTATCCAGGTTTGAAAAAAAAAAATTGCATTCCTTGACCTAATTTCTCAAATTCCAGTGTTCTAGATTTTTAAAAGAATATTAGTCCACGAATGGCTCACACTCAGCTAGCGTATCATTCCCCCAAGGCCTGTATAGTTCTCCTATACAAGATTAAGCTTTCGTAGCCTCAAGATGATTTGACTTTAAGTTTTGTTCATCCTGTATAAAAGGAACAAGCCTTACCATTCTCTTTCTCCCTATCTCAGCAATCTGCTACTAGTACCAAAACCAATTCCACTAAAATAACACTCATTAATGTTCTCGCCAAGATACTATTCTGCTTAATTGGAAGATCCAAGCATTTTTCAAGTATAGCTCATTCACAAGCTGTTCATTTTTTGAATTCTACATGCAGTATCACCTCTATTTCCTCTGCTTAGCCAGCAAGTAGCTGTTTAGATATTAAACCCAAACAATGCATCAACATTTCATGTCCCACATTACTAGCTTTTCCTACAGTTTTCCATGATAATTAGCTTGGGAATGAACAGGAAACAATTGCTTTTCTCCAAAAGCCATCTGCTACCCCTGATATTCTGATGCTATCAAACTGTGCCTGATGATTCCATTGAGTAATATTCTAAGAATGGCAGCTTGATTGATGGCAAGAAATATCCAAGGCACTTTTACTTTGCTTGAAATGGCTACTAATATAGCCCTTTCCAGCATCTCATTGGTCCCACCTAGTCTGGTCACTCATCACATTGGTGAGGACTGGATACTTGAGTTCCCTCTCTCAGCTAAGATTAACACTACAGTGGGGCCTGCAGTGGTATCTTTTCAACTGCACAGTTGGTGTTGCTAGCTTGTATTTTGGCCTGTTTAACTTGTGGGCTATGGACAGCCACTGATCATGTTCATGGACCACTTTATTCATAAGAAATAAGATAGTGATGACCACAAATCAGGTTTGGCAACAAGTCTCTCAGTAGTACGAGACAGTTGTATCTCAGGGCCAAGATCACCACTGAAACTATTTCAAAGGTGCTGATGTCTAGCTAGACCAGAGGTAGTGAACCTAAGGCATGTGAGCCACAGTGGGCTGTTACTACTCAAGGCCCTAAAAGATTCACCATCCCTGGTCTAGGCTCATCTTTGTCTCTTTCATCTCACCTCTAAAGTAATTATCTTAGGGTCACTTCTCACCCTATCAGTGTCCAAACTCCCAAATGAGTGAGTGGCTGTTCTCAGGTCCCTTCCGCGGGTCAATCACACACAGGTGAGTTGGCCTGAGCACATCTGGAATGATCTCACTTCATCACTTACCACAACTCTTGCTTAGCAGCTCCAAGGACAAAGCCTACTATAAGAAGCACTTTCTATCTTTCCAGCTTCTTTTTTCTTTTTCTTTCTTTCTTTCTTTCTTTTTTTTTTTTTTTTTTTGTATTTTAGGGAAGGGTCTACAGGGTGTTCAGCATCTCACTACTGATCAGACTTGTAGTGATTCACCTGTTTACAGCCTCCCAAGTGCTGGGATTACAGGTGTGCACCACCACGCCCAGTTTCAATTGCCATCTCAGCGTGCCCCACGGGTGGGGCTGGCACAGCAGGCCAGGGATTGAACCTCCAGCCTCTGAGCCTGCTTGCAGGCACTGTTTCCAGCTTCTTTCCATGTGGTTCTCATATTATAACAAAAGTTCAGAAGGGAAAAAGCAACATGCTATAGCAAAACTTACAGCAAAAACCTGAACCTTTGTTGCTTATTTTTAGTTTTTATTCCATTTATCTTGAGAAGCTGCTAATATGTCAGGCACTAGAAATACAAAAGGAATAGGTACCTGCCATCAAAGTACTCAAAATCTACAATAGACACATGATTCAAAGAGATAATTATCAGAATATTGAGGTTTAACAGGGATTTCGGAACATAAATGTGATAGTAATTGATTTTGTCCTGGCAGAGGAAGGGTCTAAGGAATCCCAATAAAACAGAGAATGCTCTATCTAGATCTTGGAGAATAGCTATAAATACACGAGGGGTGTGGGGTGCGGGGTGTGATGGTGCACACCTGTAAAACCAGTACCGGGGAGACTGAGACGGGAGGATTAAGAATCTAAGGTCAGTCTGAGGTACACAGTAAGTCTGAGGCCAAAGTGAGCTACACAGTGAAACCCCATCTCCAACCAAGCAAACATGAAAAAGGCAGAAAAATGAAGAAAGGTCTCAGGGCTTTCATTTTGCAGCCCCCCC
>NW_004524833.1:2256088-2260439 GCF_000260255.1 Octodon degus | reverse complement strand
CGCCACCACCACAGTGTGGGCATAAGCATCTCTCTAGGACCCCTGCCACCTTGTTTGTTACCTTTCTCTTTCCTCAAACTTTGCTCTTAAACTTTTATTAGGAGCACTAAAGGGAACCAAGGGTCAAATGTGATTAGGAGTACTAAAGGAACCCAAAGTAGAAATCACTTCTTTATTTGCACTCCCCTCTACTATTGTACGTCCCACTACTATTCCATGTAGCCATTTAGAACTCTGATGTCATTGGAGCTTAAAGGTCGTCTATCTACAAAATACTTAGACCCTGCACTAGCCTATAGGTCTACTGGAAGCTGGTGCCCTTGAAGGGAACCCTGAAAACCTAGCCCCCTTCTGTCTCTATGCTTCGCAGCCACCATGGGATAAGATTACCTTCCCCACGTGCTTCTGCCACAGGCCAAGCAGCAGTGGCCTGGAACCTGCAAGTCAAAATGAACCTTTCTTCCTCTTCAGTTGTTTACCATGAGTACTTGCACGCTGACAGAAAGCTGACTGATATTGGCGTAGTCAACTGGGCCCTCAGAGTGAGGCCATGACTATGACTGTAACTGAGAGTGTGGTTCGAAAGCCTCTGGAATTGGTTTCTGGGAAGAACATGAAAACTGTGAGGAAGCAGAGCAGAGAAACCTAGAACACTGTAAGCAGAGCTTAATGGGGTGATGAGGCTGATGAGGGCGCAGAAGATCAGAACGTTCATAGGAGCATGGCTCATGGAGGTTGTCCTTTGAGGATTCTGAATTTAAATGTTGACTCTGTTGGGAAGTAGACTAGAAGCCACAGATGTTCTATCCGGGCAAGAAACCTGTCCATATATTATCCAGGCCCTGAGACTGTGAGAAGCTAAGTTCAAGGGTGACTAGTTTATCTGGAGGAGGATATTGCAAGGCAGCACAGCATTCAGGTAGTGGCCTGGATGATGCTGGCTACTGTTAACTTTTAGTATGAGAAATGAAAGCCAAAGGCAGCTCAGAACAATTTGCAGGTCAACCAGAAAAGAAGGGTAAAGTAATTTGCTCAAGATCACCCATGGGGCGTGGCTGCCCACACCTGTAATCCCAGAATTCTGAGAGGCAGGAGCAGGAGGTGATAGCCAAATAAATCTCCCATCCTCTTACATTCATTTACTTCAGATACTGTCAGCAATGGAAATCCAACAAACCCCCTAAAGATTATGCATAATATATCGGCAAAGCCAGGACTAAGATTTACTCTAGAGTTAAAATGCTTACATACACAAACTGGAAAAGAACCTGGAGAAGTGACAAGGCTGGGGGTTCAAGGTGGTAGAAAATGCAGGTGAGTCTCTCTGTCTCTGTCTCCATCTCTGTCTCTCTATTTTCCCTTTTCCTTCTTTTCTCCCTCTCCCATAAGGTTCTTAGTTTTTATAAAAGTGGAGAATGTACTCTGATTTTATGTTGCTCTTCCAAGATAAAATGAAATACAAAAGGAACTCAGATCAGTGTGGCCTTTTCAGACAGAAAGTGGCATGTGGCAGAGCAATGACTGAAGTCTGCTGCGTATTGGGATCTCCACAATGCTAGGCAATGAACCAAACACACATTCTGTTCTATTTCCTATATTCATAAAATTCATTTAATGTGAGTTGCTAGATTCTGGTTTAACTGGAAGAAATCTCTGAAAGGTTTATTTTGTATCTATTTATTTCTATTTGTTACATCCAATTCTTGCAAATTTAAAAGGGTTATAAGGAAAAGATCTGTGTCCTACTGTTTTTAAAAAATTATATTTGAAGCTGTGATCCAGGCAATGTATAAATGTTAGGAGTTCACAAACAGCGTCAGCTGGAACACAAAAACATCTACACATAGCAAGGTATAGTAGCTCAGGCCTGTAATTTCAGCATTGGGAAGCTGACGTAGGAGTATTATTATTGGTTGGAGGCCAAGCTGGGCTACAGAGGGAGGTTTTTTATTTATTATTATTTTTTTCCTGGCAGAACCGAGGATTGAACTCAGACCCTTGCACTTGCCAGGCAAGTGCTTATTCAACTGAGCCATCTCCCTGGCCCCCAGAGGGAGTTTAAAGCCAGTTTAGACTACATAATAAGTCCCTATCTCAAAAAAGTCTCCATATAACAGTATCTGACTACCTGTACATAACTTTATGGTTCATTATGCTTTGTTAAGTCAGAAATCTCCTCAACATTGATCTTACATTAAATGACCACCACCATCCAACACCAGTTCTGGCTCTACAACTCCATCAGTGCCACTGAAGAATACTTTCTAGGCACACTTCAAACTTCACACAGTCCTATAAAATAGGCACTGTTATCCCTACTTCACAGAGGAAGAACCAACTGGCCTAAAAAATGAGATGGTTTGCTCAAGATCACTAGCTGGGTATGGGTGTCCATGTCTATAATCTCAATACTGGGGGAAGCTGAGGCACAAAAATTGGAAGTTTAAGACCATCTTGGGAAATTTAATGACTTAGCAAGATCCTGTCTCAAAATTAAAAGTAAAGGACAGGAGGTATAGCTCATAGGAATGCCCTGGGTTCAATGCCTAGTGACAAAACAAAACAAAACCTTGAAAATTGTATTTGGAAAGAAGAAATGGAAAAAGATATATTTATGTGTATATACAGGACAGCTTGGATAATTGTACTGCTGATTTCTGTTGCTCTATTTAAAGGAGCAGTTAATGCTCAATGTTTTTTCTTCTCTGTTTTAATTTCTTATAACTTTTTTTGTCCAATTGTGCATGCTTATATCTGGTAATCTAAACAACTAATTCGAAGACAACATTATGCAACATAACAACTGTTGTTGAGTTCCTATTGCTTAGTGAAATTCTGTATCCTTTCTAATTTTTTTATTCTTCAAAAAATAATAAAGTACCTATTTGAGTACCTCCTTCCTAATATACCTAATATGCTCTATTTCTACCCATACATACATTGGGATTGTCCTTGGTACAGACCCTGAAAAATCAAGAAGGGTAGGGTACTTACTATGGTGGTAAGGAGATGGAATTTAGATTAAAAACAAATTTAGGGCCGGGGAGATGGCTCAGTGGAATAAGCACTTCCCTGGCAAGTGCAAGGGCCTGAGTTCAATCTCTGGTACCACCAAAAAAATAAAAAATTTAAAAAAAAAATTCTGATTTCCTGATGGGTCAGGGTTACATTTGTGTGTCTGAGTACTGGTGTGATAGATAGCATGTGACAAATGAATTAAAATCCGAAAGGTGAAGTGGCCAATATGACTATTTACATAGATCTACATCATCCAAATTTTGTACTTCCCTATCTAACCAAATTTCTCCACGCTATTCATGTCTTCCCCAAGTCCCTTCTGTGATGACACTGGGCATTGTCCCTAACACAGGGTTTACTCTGAAAGACATAAAAGGTGATAGAAACACACAATCAAGATGAAAATGGCCATTCGGGAACATGCTTTAAGGCTTCTCAGATCTCTTTTTGTCTTGCCAAAAGAGACACTGAGTATATCTTCTATGTTCCAAATGTTGGTGAATACCAATCCCTCAATTTGGCACTGGACTCACAAAAGCACATATTCAAATGCAAATAGGGTGGAAGTCACAGATGCGGAGCACAAGATTATCATATGATAAATACAGTGAGATAATCGTTTTTTTTTCCTCAAGACCTATCATTACAACTTCTACAAGCAAAGATGCTGAATTGGCAAAGCCTCTCAGAACAGGAAGAACATCACTGTGAGCTCCCTCTGCACACTAAGCGTAGACGGACTTGGCACTGATTCAGAAGCATCCACTTTTCTCCAGCACAGGCTGCAATTACACCCTTCACTCAACACGGTCTCTTCACTGAGGGTGACCAGGACCAGAGGCAACTCCACGAGGCAGCCTTCTGCAGTGCTGGTCTTCCATCACTGCTGCAAGCCACAGCACCATTGTGTGTTTATTTAGAGCCTATGTTTTTTCTTTCCTCTCTTCCTTCTCTGTATACTGTCTTCCTTACCCTAAAGTGAATTATTTTGGGGGGAGTGCTGCCTATCACACTTCACAGAAACCATTTAATACTGTGAAAAGGTAAAGGCTATCAGGTCATGGCTTCTCCCATTTAGCCTTACAAGGTCATCAGCCATTCACATAAATATCTAATACATCCTCTATTGTCCCTGAACCAACCAAAAGACCGGTGTCACTTTTTCAAAAGAGGCCTGAAGGGGCTGGTGAGATGGCTCAGTGGTCTAAAGCATCTACTTAGAACAAGCTAAGCTAAACTAAGCACAGGGACCGCAGTTCAATCCCCCAGCACCACATGCCAGCCAGCCCCGCCTCCTGGTGGGCTGAGCTGGCCACACACACACACACACACA
>NW_004524833.1:2228923-2255988 GCF_000260255.1 Octodon degus | reverse complement strand
AAAAAAAAAAAAAAAAAAAGAGGCCTGAAAATAGTGTGTTTGGACTTCATCACATCACCAAGGATAGTATGTGATCTCCCCATCCACTTCTAGAACTTATCTTTTGCTTTTTATTTCTAGCCCTGGTTCTGCAGATCTTAGTTTATGTTAAACACTAATATTCCCATAACAGTGGGGAATGCTAGGACAGTAGGCTTAATAGAGACGTAGACTGGATGTCAAGATAGGTGTTCTGTTTCATTGCTATTTTATCTTTTTTTCCTCACTAAAATGAAAAAGATAGTTTTTTTCCCCTTTCCATCTACTTTTTAGCCACATAATCATCCACTGTTTCAACTTATTTATGTCTGTTTTTAATGATTTATATAGAACTACATGCTTTTTATGGAAATTTTGGAAAGGAAAAAAATTAGAATAATTTTTAAACTGTTGCCACTTAAAGACAACATTGAAAAGGATTTTAAAGTATTTACTTTTAGTTATTCTTCAGTTCATTTCCTTATGCAAAGTCCACAAAATAGAACTAATACTGAACAGATAATTCGCATCTCGCTTTTATTTATGCTACTGAAATACCAAATTATGAGGCATGTGATTTTGGAGGAAGAGACTAGGAAGGAAGGGAATAGAGAGGAAGGCAGATGTGAAGAGGAGGAGGAGAATTCACTAACATTATAAATCAAGCCAAGATTAGAAAGAATGAATCTAGAGTTTTCTTTCTCCGTAGGGTTTCATAAGGTACTAAAGCAAAGCTCATAGTATCCTAGAGAATAGCAGAACTGACTAATGGTTAACAAGGTTTGGAGACTGTTAAGAAATTAGAGATCCTGTTGCAATGCTGAGAACATAATTCAAACAGCTGACCTTGAGCTCAGTAGGGAGGAAAATAAAGAGCAGATGGCCTGGAAGATATGGAGGAGTTGAGGAATTAGAGTAAGTGATGAGGTAAACCAAACATTTCGAAAGAAAGGGGATGTGGGGGACTTGGTCTATGGTCAAGGAATATAATTTCAGAGTTAAGTATTTTAAGAATGCAGGACCAGGGGTAAAGGTGAGCTGTGGTGATAGTACACTGAATTGAGCTCAAGTTAAGGAAGTATGAGCTCAGGATGTAACAGTGATAAGCCCCCAGGCACCCCTCTAAAATGTCAGCTCCTTAAAGGAAGAGTGTGTATGTCATTCACTGTCATGGATCCAGTGTTCAAGAGGTCTAGATCGTAACAGGAATTTCATGCAAGTTTCTTAAACAAAGTATAGGCAATTTAAATGAGAAGTGACATCAAGTTTTGTTAGCCCAGTATATCAATTTTCTAATAAGGACAGCTAATAAATATTCACATCAGCTAATAAATATTCACATAAGTCTTTTAGGGAATATTATCTGGAAAATTCTTAACTGAGGATCTTCTAAGTGCTAGAAACATTAGATGCTAAAAATTTAGACAGGCAACAGTTTATTCTTCCGATAAACTTAGAGCATGGGAAATTTAAAAAGAAAAAACAAAACCTATGAATGTACATAACAGACTAGGTAGGCAGGCAGAACCTACTCTGACTACAGAAAACACCCAGAGCTAGCTTCCAAAAATAATTCCAAAGGGAGGGAGTGATGAAGCTAATTTCTGAAGGACAAACTTAGCAGAGGCAAAGCTAGGTGTGTAGGTGGCAACCACCCATAAATTAAGACCTACACATAATAAATTTAGCTCAGGGAACAGGATGACAGTCACTCTACAATCGGCTCTGAGTCTGCCGTCATTAATGCCGTTCCTATGGTGCTGGTTATCCTAATGTGTCTTCAGTGACGCACAGAGGAATCTTTCTACAACCGAGTTCCAAACTGCACCAACTATTCCTTGATAAACACAAATGTAAATTTCTATGGACTATAAAAACATATATTAACTTAGTTTTAAAAAGCAGAATATAAATTCCATTCCCTTACTTCCACTAGCACCATATAGTATTTATTTTTTTTCTTTCCTTGGACTTGCCATGGTAACACATATACATAATTTTAATGTCATTTACATCTAATTTTAGATTGAAATGCTTGTTCATTACCATTTTAATAAACATCTCAAAATACTAATGAAATGAATAGCCACACTGAAGCTTTAACCCTTCTAGGGTAAAATTTGGGAATACTGCTATTGATTTACCTAAAATACAACAGTTTATATCGGCATGCCTCAGTTTTCCCCTCTGCAATATAGTCTGGAAAATAATGTTAGGTTGAATAAAATATCCTTCTGATGATGACTTTTATTCTCAGCAATTTACAGTGTACTTTCTTTTCCTTTTTCTCCTTTTTTTTTTTTTTTTTTTTTGCGGAACCAGGGATTGAACTCAGGCCCTTGCGCTTGCCAGGGAAGTGCTTATTCCACTGAGCCATCTCCCCGGCCCCGACAATGTATTTTCAAGAGTTGAAAATGGTTGACATAGTTATTATACCTCCAAATAGCTATTATTCAAAATAATTCTTTAAAAGATGTTCTGTGTACCTATATATTTATCAATTCATTAATAATAATTAAAATTAAAACATTACAAGCATCAGAATAGGAAGTGATTAAGTATAATCCCACGTGACATGCTACTCTACATTGTTAATAATAATAGAACACATTGTTAGACAAAAAATAAACATCACAAATTATGTGAAATGAAACACTAGAAATTATGCAATCTTCTTTGTACTAAGGCTTCCTGCATGTCAGCAGTTACTGTTTCTTTATCCCCTTTTTACCTTGGCATAGCAAGCAGAGACAAGAAGATACTAGTTGCAGGTATCTACCCAAACAGACTTTGAGGAAGCCAAAAAAGTTTCTACAAAGCGTAGCAAGCAGAAATGACAGGAAATGAGACAGGTTATAGGAACAAGTATCCCAGAGTATTAAAGCACTGTGCAAATATAAGCTATTATTATTATAAAATTCTTTATAAACAGTGTAGAACTAAAAGTCTTTTGTCATAAGTGCTCAGGTAAACCACTCAGGACATGTTTAGCTTGCTAGCTACGAAACTCAAAAGATGCTCTTAGAGGAAAACAAGTCCTGCTTTGAAAATAGAACCAGAGAGAGCCACCTTGGGTCATCACAACATCTCTCATTCTAGACTTCTAACTTTAAATGCTCCTTGAATTTTTTGCCAGAGGCAACTTGTGGAATGTTCTGGACCAGTTTGGAATTTTATTTATAAAGTGGGATTAGTTTGAATACGCATACTGTCTTGGGCATCTACTGAATGGACAGATTGTCATCAGAACCTTCCCTGAGCCACAGTCAAGGGAGCTGCCCAGGCTGGCTATGATGAGGCCCAGCCAACTTTTCCTTTCAGAGACAAAAGTACCCCCTTTGCAGTCTTCCAGTATCTTAAATACAGTTGTTAGCATATAGTTGAAAAAGGGGGTGGAGATCCACAGGACCTGGTCTGCAGGAATGAAAACAGAAATTAGGGAAGTGGAAATGAAAACACTGCTCGAGGCCAATTCCCCAAGCCAATGTCCAAATATAAGCCTATTTTAAAGTAGACCAGAGTTGACAAGGCAGAGATTTTCCTTTTTAAAAATCTGAAAAACAGATTGCCAGAAGTGCCAAATATTAAACAGGAAATTCGGCATCTAAGGATGTTTATGTAATGGAATCATGAAAACAGGCATTTTCTTAATACAAAATGCTATATGCAAAACAATAGCGGTACAGTAAGCAAATCTGTTGGTACTATCCAGACCCTAGTTCACTCAGGCATACTAGTTTGAGTGCCACATCACATAAGCCAACCCAACCAGCCTCAGCAGCCACATCTGTAAAATGGGGCAAAATGCCATCTCTAGCCATAAATGTATCAGTAAACAGGACTTTCTACTAACTCACTATGAATTCAAAGAAATATAAGTACCCCTTGTTCCCCTAGGCCAGTGGCAGCAAACCCTCTCTGTTGGCACGCAAGTCAAGTCATCCCAGCAGCTGACTATCAAATAACAGTTGTGTTTTCTAAACTAAAACCTCAGTGTTCAAGCTTAATTGCAGCGTTGCCACTTCATGATAAATAAGTGGGCTTGGGGTTGCAGTTTGGGTAATAGGACTCTCCAAGTTTCACCAGCAGTCTTCTAGGCTAAGTATTAACTCAGAGCACAATAAGTGCAAATAATTTATCATTGAGACTCTTTCAAGTACAATACTGTTATGATAAATCTTGTCTTTTTTCAAGACTGAACTGTAATCACAGGGCAGAGACAAACAAGATCAAATACTTAAATTCTGTAACTGGGTCATTACTTTTCTTGGATGTTTCGCCCCTTTTACAAATGTTCACAGACATGGCAGACAAACTAAATTAATGTTTGAATTTCATTATGTCAAATTACAGAAGAAACAACAAAAAAACATGTGAATTAGTTTTCTTTCCTTTCCTAACCTTCAGTCTTATAGCCTGCTCTTAAAATTTTCAAGTTCATTTTTTTTTCTTGAGTTACTCATTCTAGGAATGTGAGGTTCATCTATGATTTGTATGACTTTTTCTCAGTTTTCCTGTATTCCATAAGAAAGAACACTTCCACTTAAAGCAGGAAAAGAATAATGAATGTTTCTGCATTTCACAGTGTGGCAAGCTAAATTACGGCATTCAAAGGATGTTAATAGCTCTAATCCCCAGAATCTGTGATTATGACACTTTACCTAGCAGAAGAAATGAGATGACAGGATGCTGGACTATACTGGTCCAGCTAAAATCACAGGGGTCCTTGTAAGAGAAACACTGGACGTCAGAAGAGAGATGGCAATAAGATAATGGAGGCAGAGCCCGGGTAAAATCATTTATGGAAAGGAGCCCTGAGCCAGGTATGTGGAAATTCGCAAGAAGCTGCAGTCCACAAGGAACAGATTCTCCCTTCAAGCCTCCAGAAAGAACACAGTTCTGCTAACATCTTAACTTTTGCTGCAAGGACCAATTTTTGGATTCCTGACCTCCAAAGCAATAAGGTAATAATTTCTTCTAAGTTCATGGTGATGTGTTAGAGCTGCAACAGGAACTTATTACAGTGGCTCTGAAATATGAACAGTCCCTAAACCAAAAGGCTGTTAGACAGTTTTTAGTCCACACAGATAAATGCTAAAAATTCAGAGCAGTAGAAGCATAAGATTAATACCAAATTTAGAAGGTAAGGAAAACTATCCATCTAATCAAGTTCATTTTTTAAAATGTATTTAGTACAGGGTCTCACTACACAGATTGGACTCGTAGTGAACCTTCCTGTTTTTCAGCCTCCCAAGCACTGGGATTACAGGTGCACACCACCATGCTCAGTCTCATTTGCCATCTCAGGGCACCCCCAGGGGCAGGGCTGGCAACCCCCTGGCCCCTGTGTCTGCCTAAGCAGGTGCTTTAATCCACTGAGCTATCTGGCTGGCCTCCTAATCAAGTTCTTGATCATCTCCGTGAGCTGTTCCTTTGACAACTCTTATCCTATTTATGGATTTCATTTGACTAATAACCAACCAACTCTTTGAAAGCTCAGTAAGCACACAGAAAATTCACTATCCTAAAATCAGCCATGCTCCCCCTAGATGATTCCATCAATGAGTTAGGAAACACTGTAGAGAGGGTTGGGGAGGGGAAGACAAACACTGAGTTGGAAAGGGGTAGACATACACAGCTAGGAGACAGGACCACACTTCAAGATCTCAAATACCCAGTACTCTGTCCTTTATGAATACGGGGGGTTGTGTGAAGTACTTTCAGAGACAGAATTGCTCAAAACTGTCTAAAATGAAAACTAGGAATAGAGTCACAGTCTTTAGAATATCCATAAGTTCAAGAAAAATCATTTCTCAATCTGTTGGCTAAGAGCAAGAAAAGAGAAGCTAATGTAAGTTGCTAACTTCAGAACTCAAACTCAGAAACAACTCACCTACAAGGCCCAATTCATTTAAAATAATATATTTTGGAATTGGATAGTTCCAGTTTTATTCAATCCTTGGCTGTGTATGCCACCCTGGACAAATTATCCTTTCTTAAATTCAATTTTCTTGTCATAAAAATGGATATAATAGCATTTACCTCATAGGATTATGAGGACTAGTGAAATAAAGTATACAAAGGAATTGGTGCCCAATGAAAGGTTAATAAATGATAAAGATAGTTAATTTTATTCCAGAATTCTCTTTGCTGTGTTTTCCACAATGTTCCTAGAGGAACCAATGCATACCTCTGCCTTAACCTCACTTTACTAATATTACAGACGATACAAACACAAAATCCTCAAAAGTAGAGACTCAGCCTCATTAACTGTTTCACGCTTCATGTATAGAACAGTGTCCAGCCTATTTGGAGTTGTCACATTTTTAACAAATGTTTATGAACTAAGAAGGCTCTGAGACATCAACCACAATCTATAATTATAAGATTTTTCCAACTGTGACCATTAGGTGGAGAAATAAACTAAGTGAGTCATAACCAGCATTTGTTTTCAAAGGCAAAAAATAGAATAGAAAATATTAGAGTATAAAGCACATAGCAAAGTCTTGCTACATGAAACTTTTATTTGGTACACGTGATTGTACTTGGCTGCAATGTAAAATACATTTTTATTGCAGGTAAGGTTTTAAGAAGGTGTGAACATCCTGAGGGTTCCATCTTACAATTTGAGAACGTTCTAACTTTCCAATTTCAGCCATTCTGATACGTATCACAGCAGTACTGTGAGTGATATGGGGCACCTTTTCACTACCCTTCAGACATCTGCTTTAAAAATCTCTTTTGTAACTACTTTAGAAATAACTTGGCAGCATTTACTGAAGCTAGACAGGCATTCTACATCATTCAATAGTTCTACTTTTATTTCCCCAACAGAAATTGGTGTATATGTCCACAAAAAATTGTACAAAAATGTTCTGAGCAATTGAACAGTCTCACACTAGAGGTTGCCCAAATGTTTTTCAGAATAGAATGGATAATATATTTACACATGATAAAATCCTGTGTAGAAGCAAGAATAAAGGAACCACTGCTGCACACAACAATGGAAAAGAATCCCAAAAGCACAAGAGTAAGTGAAATGAGCTGGATAGAAAGTACAGACTGTACAATTTCATATATATAAAGTTCAAAGCTATGCAAAAATCATCTGTAGTGTTAAAAATCAAGATAAAGGCTGTCCTTGGGATATGTCAGAGTTAAAGTAGTACTAATAATGTTCTTATTCTTGATCTCATTACCCACCACATGGATATTCTCAGTCTGGAAAGTAAATGGACTGTAAACATACAATGTATAATTTCCTGAATTATTCTGGATTTGTCTATAATTATTATACGTAAATATGTTTTTTAAAGTTAACAAATAGGGGCTGGGGAGATGGCTCAGAGGAATAAGCATTTCCCTGGCAAGAGCAAGGGTCTGAGTTCAACCCCCAGTTCCGCCAAAAAGAAAAACAAAACAAAAAATAATAATAATAAAGTTAATATGTTTGAGGTACTGGTGATGGAATCTAGAGCTTGCGCATGATGACTTTTTTTTTGAAGGCATGAAAAATATTGATGGAGAGCAAGAATCCATGACACATTCTCTTTACTATTGAGTGGCCATCTGGCTCCTGCTTCAGCAACTCCCAGACCAGAATGCTCTTGCCTGCTGAGGTAGCTCACTGTTTAGAAAGCGCTCCCCTTTCATTAAGCCAAAACTTGCCTCCCACAGTCCCAGAACCTGCTCCTGCCAGTTGTCTGGTTCACCTAAGAGATGTTAAATTGGTCTCATCCTTCTGCCATCAGCCAGCCTTCAGAGAACACCCCTCTCCCCGTCTTCACTCTAAGGAGCTGCAGGGCCAGCCAGCACCAAACGCATGGCTGTGAGTCCTCCTGTCTCTCAATGGTGCTTTTTCCATTGAGTAATTCCCTAAACAGACCCAAGTCCTCCAGGAAAGGAGACACCTGAAAAGAGGACAAAATGGCCAAAAGTAGGGACAACACTTGGAAATCTCCAAGGTACACTTTGTCAACATGCACCACACTTCACTAGGCCCTGTCTTTAAACTCACAGGAAAGAGTTTAAACCCACCGTGGAGCTTAACAATCAACAAAAATGACCCAAGTGTTTTGTATAAGAACTGTTAAGTCTCAAATTGACTTCTGTGTTTGTGGAGTCTTCGCGTTTCATAAGGTAGAACACTGGTTGAGCCCACCCGGTTCTCCAAGGCTAAATCCTTGAGGTGCAAGAGTGGCTTTTATCGGAACACCTCTGGAATATAGCCCCCTCATGCGCACTCTCCCTAAAAACAAAAATTAAGTATTTCTCCTTACCTTTTCCTGAAAGGAACTTAATGTTAAGGTATATTTGGGGAAAGGAGCAGGGATGGAAAAAACAAAAATCCAGCATCAAGCCTCTGCACAATCTGACCCAAGGACAGAACGTCCCGCAGCCTCATCTGACCAACGTGAGGTACTCTGATTTCTTTCTCCTTCCCTCTCCCACAACCACTCCGAACGAAAGCTCTTGCTGGGCTCTGCTCATTCGGTCTTTCGCCTTTGTGTAGCTAGGAGAGGATGAGGTCGAGGAGGCGGACGTGGCAGGGTGAAAATGAATCTGACCTCGTTGAGAGTAACGGAAATCAAAGGTGGCTCTAAAGAAAGACCCACAAGGATCCCTCTGGTCTGCAGAAAAGAGAACCGCAACGCCAGAAAACGCCAGAGACATTTCTATCAAAACTTCCAGGCAACCTCATTGGACATTTTTAACCTCAAGAGTGGGTGGAAGGAAGATTCATTGAGCAAGGAAACCACCAGAGAACGGAACGTGCGGGAGGATGGGGAAAGGTGGGCTGGGAATCTGGCAGGGGACAGAATAGGAAAGGGTCAAAGGCCCTTAGCGGTCCCGTGCGACCTCTGCCCAGGGCACGGGGGAGGGGTGAGCAGGACCCCAGTCCCCGGAAGAACGCAGCGGAGAGGGCAGCTCACCTACCTCGCCCACGTCCGCTCCATTTCCAGGCGCTTTCGTACCCCCGGGGCGCTCCTCACCCGGGATGGGAAGCCGCCTGCGAGAGCGGGGCGCCCTTCCCTGGAATCTCCAGCGCAGAAAGCCCAGCTTCTTCCACCCCAGCTCCGGGTTCCTGCCTCGGCCCTGCTTTTGCAGGAAAGCAATCAGAAGCGGACCTCGCAGACGGCGACCGCGACGGGCACAGGAGAGGTCTGCGCTGCAGGCAGCAGGCGCCGAGCGGAGCGGGGTCCGGGCGCGGAGGCGGGGCTCCCGGCGGCCGGGGGCAGGGCAGAGCGGCCCAGGTGACTCGCAGCCCAAGGCTGGAACACGCCCTCCGCTCGCGCGGGACGGGGTTGGCCGCCCGGCGCAGAGCCGCCTCTCCTACCTCCGCCCCTCTCCCACCCGGGACTGCAGCCAGCCCACTTTGCATTAAGCCAGCCCACCGTGCGGAGAAGAGGAGGCTCCCGCGGGCCTGCAGCACCCACTCCAGGTGGCCGCGGCGTAGACCTGGCTGAAGGCTGCACGCTCACAGGACACGTTATTTTCCTAGCGAGGTGACACCTTATTTCACCCTGGCTCTAGGCACAGTGATCTCCCTCGGAAGCGAAGCGTGCTAATAAAATCTCGCACGCCCAGACCGTCTCCCTCTCAGACCTCCTCGGATTTCGCCGTGTTCCTCCGCCTTCCTTCCCAGTTTCCACAGCAACTGGGCTCTACCAAAAGCCCCAAGGAGGAATTTATAAGAGCACGCGAAAGCTTTAAGTCAGAACTCTAGCAGACCTGGAATGCCCCCCTTGGAAGGTACTAAAAACATGACAAAGGGGCTTCGGAGATGGCATTGCCTCGGACCCCAGCTATCTACTTATGTATTGAGGTTTAAACAAGCTAGGCGTACCATAATTAGAGTGCTTACGGCCTCAGGCACTTCTTTAGCTCTGAACGGAAACCTTTTTTATGAAGTGACATAATCACTGTTATTATTAGCATTGCCACTGACCCTTTTTTAAAATTCGCACAAAGCTTCATAGTGCCTCTGTTGGCAATGCTGATGCAGTTGTACTGTTTCCGGGCAGAGGCTTTGAGACCGAGAAGGCTCAAAGATTCTGCCGGGGCTCTGAGGCAGGCTCTCTTTGACAAGGCAGGACCCCAGAGGAAGGAGGTTCTCTGAAATTCCAAGGAAGAGACTCAGGAGGCTTCAGAGTGGAGCTGTTTTCTCAGGCAGCGTAGGAGTTTGGCTCGAGACTCGGGCCTTCGAGGGTACAGGTGAGACCATGGAGATCTGGATTACTGGGGCAAACTGTCATCTTGTGTCCTATTTCTTGGATTCATATCCCTAATAACCGTGCGAGTAGCAGCGGGAAAGGCAGGATAGCAAAGCGTGTCCCAGCATTGGAAGGTGTAGAGGAGCTGCCTAGAAGGTTCCTAGTCTAGAATCCCACAACTCCAGCACATAAATGTGTAGCCAAGGCCCCACTGCTCTTGAATATAGAATGTTACCAGGAAAAAAATCTAAGGTTCTGTGTGACCTTAGATAAGGCTCACAGGCCACCTATCTTGAAAAAGAATCTCCTGTTGCTCCTAAGAAAAAAAAAAAAAAAAAAAAAGAAAGAAAGAAAGAAAGAAAGAGAAAGAAAGACCAGAAGAGTCCGTCTTCCATACCGAAGTAGGTGCTATATTTAGTTGTATCTCAAATCAAATTATAGACTACTGAATTCTGGGAAGGATCTCCGTCTCCAGTCTACGGCTAGACATGACGTGCATTCAAAAGATGACAGCACTGTGAAACTCTCAGAAGTGAAGCTAGACAATGGGCTCATCTGTTTTTAAAATGGCTTTTTAAAAAAGTTATTTTCAAGAACATGCGCTAAAAATACAGAAACTACATAGGAAGTAATGCTTGTTGAGGTTTTTGCCAGCCCCTTAAAAATGTAACTTTTAATCCAAACAGTGACTTGCAAGAGGAGTACTTTTTCTCCTAAAGATTTATTTATTTATTTATTCGGTACAGGATGTTGCTGCACAGCTCCTACTTGTAGTGATCCTTCTGCCTCAGCCTGGGATTACAGGTGTGCATCCCCACACCCGGTTTTAGTGGCTGGCACAGCATGGCACCCGGCACAGCATGTGGTACCAGGGATGGAACCAGATCCTTGCACTTGCCAGGCAGGCTCTTAGACTGCCAAGCTATCTCCCCAGCCCCAAGAGTACATTTTTTAAGGAAGCAAATTCTTTTTTAAAATAAAATTATTGCTAAACCCAATGTGTGTGCGATTTAAAAAGAAAATCATTCACCCTTATAACCACTCTAGCACAAACATTTAAGTTTCTCTATAATCCTAGTCATTATCTATATATGACACATACGGATTTATATGGTTCTAATACAATTAGAAATAAGCATGCATTTTCCTTTTATTTACTTACTAAATACCTGTCCATGTTTTAGAGTATTCAAATTTGTTATCCTGATAATTCTGTAATATTTTATAATATCAGTAGAACCATAGCTTAATAATATCCTATTATTGCAGAGTTACACTCTTGCTAATATTTGACTCTAATAATTCTATAATGGATTTCTTGAGTCAGGCTATGATTTGAATATACAGATGCCTCCAAAATCCATGTGCTGGAACCACACTGTGATAGAAGGAAAAACACGATTAAATCAAGAGTGCTGCACTCTCCAGAATGGGATTATACTCTTACGAAAGGGGCTGAAGGGAATGTCCGAGTCCCTTCTGTCCTTCTGTCCTTCTAGCCTCCTGAGGATACAGCATCTGCTGTCTTTGGAGAACATAGCAACAAAGAGTTCTGTGGAAAGCAGCGATCCAGTCCTTCCTAGGACTTTAAATTGCGGCACTTCATCATGAATTTACCAGCCTCCAGGATTATGGGAAATAGATTTCTATTATTTGTAAATCACCCATTCTAAATGGACCTAAACAAATCGTTTTCTTGGGATAACTTCCTAGGCACGGGAATGTTGCAATGGAAGGATTCTAATGCTTTCTTCTACATATCCTCAACAGAATTAGGATTTATCCTTTTTTTTTCCCTTGCTTAATGGGAAAATTTAATAGGTATATCTCAGCTATAGCTAGTAAATAACTAATTTAACAGTGATTCGTTTGACTTTCTGTTTCTCAGAGCATTAACTAGTTAAGTTCCTACCTCACATGCGAACCTGTAAACCACTACCTGGAGTAGGCAGTCTTCAGGAAACCATTCTGTGTCGAGTCACTGAATTAGTCATGTTTTTTTCTGAAACAATTGCGTTTAACAAAGAACTCGCAAATCTCAGGATTATGCTGAGCTATGTATTTATTACTCAAGAATGTGTAATATGGGTAGGGATTGGTGGGGCAGGGGTTTAAGTCCATTCCATGTATCTCTCATTCCAGGCCCCACACTGAAGAAGCAACAGCACTTGAGGAATTTTCCTTTCACTGGAGAGTGTATGGTTGCAAGAAAGTTGGCCGAGACTCCCACTCTCTCTTCCGTTTTCTGCTCAAAACCAGCACGCTCTCCTTTCCACCATATTTCATGCAGCAAAACCACAAAGCCAAGTCCAAAGTCATTAGCAAAGAAAAATGTAGTCTTCTCAGGGAATGCAGAAGAGGAGAGTTTTTACTGAACAATAACATGTTCTACCAGTTGCTGTTTGTCGTGTTGTCTCACTTTTCATCTAACTTTTCTCCTTGAGGATATATGTTAGCTTTATCCTTCTTTCTCCTTTAATATAAGTTGTACATTTTGGCCAATAAAATGCAAGTTGCTTTGGCCATTGACATGTGAGATGATGTCTTATGTGGTCATTTCTCTGCAGAATGGAGACATTTTTCAAGAGCCATAGCACAACTGACCATCATGAGTTTCTAATTTTATGCTAATCCCTGATGATTAATACATATTTTTTTTTCTTTTTGGTGGAGCCAGGGATTGAACTCAGGTCCTTGCGCTTGCCAGGGAAGTGCTTATTCCACTGAGCCATCTCCCCAGCCCCGATTAATACATATTGAAATGAAGTTTTCATCAACTTGGGTTCCTAAGGTACTACTATGATCGGAGCTTACTGTTGGTATGGCAAAACATATCTTCATGAAGTTTTTGAGATTTAGAGATTTGTTAGTGTGGCATAACCTACATATTCTAGCATATTAGTTTTCATTCCCATTCTGAGACTTAGGAGAATTATGTAGTAAGTTGTATACATTTCTCATATATCTGCCCCTGGTTTTTTAATTAGAACCCAAATAATCTTGGTTAATAACATATAAAAATTAAGCCAAAATGATTGAAGTACGTGTATGCATGTACAAATCTGCGAAAATGAAACTCCTTAATCTGTTTAACCAATATACACTATCAAAAAATGTTTAAAAAAAAATAAAATTAGTTTTGTTGTTCTTTCCTGCAGATGCTGCTCCTGAATTGCTCAACTGATTGTACATTGGGAAATACATGAATTGATTATAAGGGACAAAAAATAAGATGTCAACATCTTATTATTCAGCTCAAAATATCCCAAAAGTACTTTTACCTTTCTTTAATTTAAACAAATTTCTTTCTCTCAAATTTGATTCTGAGTAAGCAGGACTATTGACCTAGATATGGATCACTGCATAATTTCTAAGGCAATCATGAAAGTACCTACTTGTAACACGTCTTTGCCAGACTTTTCTAAAAGGTTTGTATTGAGGCCTTTTATCCTCACAGTAATCTTTTTACATTAACCCTAGTTATTTCTATTTTAAAAACAACTAATGTGGAGCACATGGAGGTAAAATATATTGCTTAATTCCACAAAGCTGATAGATGGCAAAGCTGAGGTTGGAAACCAAACACCTTAGTTCCAGAATATCATTTGTGATCACTATGCACGGCTTCCCTAACCTGAACATTTAACATTCTCTTCTTACTTAGGTAGGAAGACAGTTATGTCTACACTATCTGCCCTTCACTGATTACTATAGTTTATTCAGTGGACCTGGTTAGCCAGCTGATGTGCCCTTGGTCCATGACACCTCCATGTCTGTCATTCCAACAATGGGGAAAAAATCTTTCTGGGCAGAGAAGAATCATTTTGAGGTCAATGACACCATGCCTGTGGAAAAGATAACCACAAATTCTTGACTACTTCTCCCATCAAGAGATAGACTTTAGGGGGCCAGGGAGATGGCTCAGTAGGATAAGCGCTTGACTGGCAAACGCAAGGATCTGAGTTCAATCCCCGGTTCCGAAAAAAAAAAAAAAAAAAAAAAGAGAGAGAGAGAGATAGACTTTAACTCTTCTCTCATTCATGCTGCCCTAAAGTATTTACTTGACTTACAGGATACAGCTGAAGAGATGTCTAACTGTGAAGCCATGGTCATTATTAAAGGAGCTGGGAAGCTTGAACTTGAAACTCTTGGGACACTGAGTTTTGAAACCCTAAGCTCCCAGAGAAGAAGCCAAGCAATCTTGGCTAGACAAACATTACTAGAAAACCCTGTACAGAGGCTTTGAGACTACAGAGGGAACAAGAGGCTTAGTTTAGCCCAATATCAAGCAGTCCCCAGTGAGGCACCAGACCCTTCTATCAAGCAGTCACCTATCTGCTGTGTAAAACGGAGCAGCCTAAGACTACCGGTGATGGAGCACATCTTCCCTGCTAAACTAAGGTAGGATTTTGACCTCTTTTATCATGATATATTAAAATATCTGTTGTGTTAAGCCATAAACTATGAGTTGTTCATAAATAGTAACAGAATATTGGAACCAAATTTGGTATCTGGAGTGGGGTGTTACTATAACAAAAAAATCTGAAACAAATAGCAATGACTTTGGTAACCAGCTGCCACAGAAATTGAAAAGGTTTTGGGAAAAGTACTAGTGAAGGCTTGGAGGACATTGAGGAGGCTGGCGGGGAGATTATAAAGGATGGTGAAAAAACTATGACAAACTTTCTGTTTCTGTGTAATGCAAGTCATTCCCTGCCCTCCCCCCCCCAAATTGACATTCTCCAAAACATAACTGGCTTTGATAATGTGAAAAACAAAATGTACCCAGTGAATTGGGTGGATTTGGTTAAGGAGATTCTTAGGCAAAAAATTCAAAAGTGTTAATGGGGGCTAGGGAGATAGCTCAGTGGTCTAAGGGTCTACCTGGCAAGCACAAGGATGTGGATTTGATCTCTGGCACCCTACGCCATGCTGCCCAGCCGGCCACCAAAATGAGGCATGGTGGTGTATGCCTGTAATCCTAGCACTGGGAAGGCTGAGACAGGAGGCTCACTAAGAGTCTGAGCTACATAGTGAGACCCTGTGCCAAATAAATAAAGGTTTTTTAAAAAACTTTTTAAAAACCCATAGGAAAAAAAAAGAGAAGTAGGTAGAACAAGAGGAGAAAAGACAACCCTAAAGTTTTTAAGTGAATTATACAAGCATGGATAAAAGAGTTTAAAAGAGAACAGAAGGAAGGATGCCTTTGTTGTTTTGAACACTCTACACAACACAGTATAACAACTATGTTGTATTGATGCTCTAGTAGTGCTTGGATCCTGAATGTCGCACAAGCTCCATGTGTGGAAGGCTATGGTGCAACTGATCACCTCAAAGTCCCTTGTACAAAAGATGCAATACTCATATATAATCTCTGCACATCTTCCTATATACTTTAAAGCATATATCAACTTTCCATTATTGTGATAAAATGCCTGAGATAATCAATCTAAAAGCAAAAAGGGCTTATTTCAGCTCATGGTTTCAGAAGTTTCCACTCATTGTCACTTTGTCCTGTGGCTTTGGCCTGTGGGGAATTGTGATAGGAACACATGGTGGAGGAGACCTGTTCACCGCTGGGTGGCCAGGAAGAAAACAGAGAGTGAAGGGGCCAGAGTCCCTGTATCCCTTCAAGGGTGTGTATCTAGGACACTAGATCCCACCTGTTAATACCCCCCGCCAATGGTGCCACATGCCGAGGCCCGAGACTTTGTGAAATGTTCAAGACCCTAACTACGGCACCAGAATGCTGCGGAGGCCATGGAAGTCACTGTTTACCATGTTGTGCTGTCAGGGAATCATGACAAGTGGGAGAGGTCTGTATAACTCCACATCACACACATTTTCCCCCAATATTTTCTGCTTTTGTGAACCGACAGGTACAGAGAAGCCACTATGTGATGAAGCTGGACTTTCACATGGTGCAAAATGTCCAGTAGAGCTCACATACATTCAAGCTTGTTACATGTACTAGCAGCTCAATGCAGAAACCTAGCAAGTAAAACCGTCGCTTGGGTGGATGGATGGACCTGGCCAGCAGGCCGCTTAAGTAACCTGGAGAGAAATGGTTGCAAATGCAGGTAGGGATGGGTGCTCTGCCCCTCAGTAGCTGGAGCCGGGAGGGTGGGGAGCTTGTGGCTCTGAACACTATACATAGAAGGCAAAGCAGCAGCTGCGCCCCAGGGCTGCAGAGGTCGGGGCCAGGAGAGGTTTATGAGAGAATGGAAAACAACCCTCAGGATAAGCAGAAATTCTTGTGGGGCAACAGGGGAGATTTGTAAGAGACTTTATTCCTAATGAACAGGTGGGGTTCTGAGGTAGCTAATACTGCCAGAGCTTAACTCTATTTCCACAAGCTGATAAAACTCAGGAACTATTTGAACTATTTTGTTCATTTAATTTACCATCACCTCAGTGAGCACTTCGAGAGCATGTGCTTCATGCATTGTGCTGCATGTGATATTCAAACATAATGAAAGAGCACCGTGCCACAAAGAAGCCTAAATTGAGTCACTTAGAGGAAAACTGATACACCTGGGACCATAACGTTACATGAACTAAGTCAGACTCATGGGCTTAAATATTGCACGGTTTTCCTCATAATTAAACTCAAAATATAAATAAAGAGCAAAATCCAAATGCCAGGCATGGAGGTCCTTGCTCATGATCTAGCACTTGGGAGGCTGAGGCAGAGAGCTTGCTGCTGCACACTGTGGGTGAGCCCAGGCTATGCAGGGCACGCAAGACGAGGCTGGGCTACATAGTGAGACCCCATCTCAATCAGTGGTTTATGAGAGAATGGAAAACAACCCTTGGGATAAGCAGAAATCGGTCAGCCAATAGCAAGATGCAAAGATGGGGAAAAGAGAGATTGTAAAAAGGAAAGGGACCGAGATATGGGGGAAGGGGACAAGAGGGGCATGGAAGAAGAATTAAGGTGATGCTGCATGCGTGGGTCAACTCCCCATGAGGAGGGTAAGCATCATACACTGCAAATAAGGATTAATAAAAATCAAAATTAGAAAAACATTTAAATTAAAAAAATAAAATTTAACATGGGAAGCCAGACAAGCTTTCATCAAACCATAATATAAATCAGTTTGCATTAAGTGCTACAATAAAGCCCACAAGGCAGAATATATAGGAGAGAACACTTAACTAAATTTAAAATTTTTATTGTAAAATTCTGTGCTTTTCTTAAACTTTTATTCACTCACTTTAATCATTCTGCAGTGTATATATGCACCAAATTATCAACTGTATCCCATAAATTGATAGAATTACTAGTAACTAAAATTGTTCTTAAACCAACTAAGCAAAAAAGGTATTGTTGATAAGAATTTTAATTTTCTTTTCTTTTTTTTTTTTTTGCAGAACTGGGGATTGAACTCAGGCCCTTGCGCTTGCACAGGAAGCGCTTATTCCACTGAGCCATCTCCCCAGCCCCAAGAATTTTAATTTTCACTGGCAGAAGAAACTGTTCCAAACTTCCCTTGGGAGGCCGTGGAGGGTCTCATTCATCTGGAAGGGCAGTACAGTATGGTCAATGTCACTGGCAGGCAATGTAACATCATTGACATCTAAGATTATTGGCTTTAGAGCCAGTTTCTAGCCTTAGGATCTTGATCAAGTTAATAAAATTCTGCTTTGGGGTGTGTGTGTGTGTGTGTGTGTGTGTGTGTGTGTCTGACCCTAGGGGTTGAATCCAGAGGTGCTCCATCACTCAGCTACATTATCAGCACTCTACATGTTTTTTATGACACTGAGAATTAAACCCAAAGCCTTAACACTGAGCTACATGTCCACCCCTTTTTATTTGTTCATTTATTTTTTAATTTTGAGACTTGGCCTTGCTAAATTCCCAGGTGCAGCTCAAACTGTCACTCCTCCTGCCTCAGCCTCCCAAGTAGTACCAGGACTTACAGACAGAGACACGGCAACCATTTGTAGCTGCTGCCTGATAGGTCACTGTGAGAACAAAATGAGATAATATATGAAACATATTTAAAAGTGTTTAACTCATTGCTCAACACATTTTAAGTAGCATACAAATCATAGCTATTTCTCATTAATTTTTGCATGCCAGGCAAAATTCCAGCCCTAGATAATAGTAGTGAAGTTTAATTTCAATCCTGCTTCAAACTCCTCTCTAGCGCTGGGCCACTAACCCAGATTTTCCATTTTTCTGCTTCCTCATTTATCATAAAGATTAAAGTTCTGACAAATTTGAATTAGTGGTTTCTCTGACTAGCTGGCTAGACAGCCCAGCTCTTCTCAAGACTTTCTGGAGTGGGATGTGTGTGTGTGTGTGTGTGTGTGTGTGTGTGTGTGTGGTGTGAAAGAGAGAGAAACTTCCTTCCTTGGCCAGCCATGTCGGTTAGCTGTAACAAAAAAACCTCAAAGAAAGAAATTATGAGGAAGGCTTCAGACAGCTGGTGCTAATTTACTCGCGCAACCCCCTGATCCTCTCAACACCCACCATTTATGTGCATTTGACATGGGGGAGGGGAAATCATTTGAGAAATGTATGCAAATTTCTCAGAAGGAGGTTGGAATTGGGAGCAGAGGCTTGCGTGAATCATCTGAAGAAATCTGCTTGTTTTGAAGAGGATATCTGGTCTTACAAAATTGAACAGCAGACTGATGTTGGGGGTCAATTAAGAAATTTCTGGAACTAGAAACAAATTCATAAATAGCCTCCAAACATTCTTGACAATCACACCATCATTAAAACCTGAGTCATTTTCTGACTGCGGCAAGCAGGGCCAGCCCAAACCCAAACAGCAAGTGTCAGTCAGTCCAAGCTGGCTTAAAAATCCATTAGGATGATAACAGAAAGGAATGCATTGGCTAGATTTTTAATTAGAAAAATACTGGATTAGCCAGCCATGGAGGCACATGCCTATAAACCCAGCTCTCTGGGAGGCTGAGGTAGGATTACAAATTCAAGCCCAGTATGGACAACTTAGTGAGATCCTAGCTGGAAATAATGAAGAGGACCGTAGCTGACTGCCAAGGGCCTGGGTTCAATATCCAGAAAAAAAAAATACATTTTTAATTAAATTTTAGAAAAAATATTGCTAAGGACTACATGGCCATATGATCCTTGCCTTTTTCTTGTCTTGTATTATTTACTAGCTTATATTTGAAGACAAATTAACAGATGCTACAGATAGAATATATATGAAACTTCACCTTGATTTTTCAAAAATTATTATCTTTTTTTTATTTTTGGAGGGAGGGTTGAGTCAGAGTCTCACTCTGTAGTTTAAGGTGTCCTTGAGCTCACTGTGTAGCTTAGGCTGCCTGGATGACACAGAAATATTCCTGCCTCAGCCTTCTGAGTCCTGGGATTACAGCGTTTGCCACTACTCCCAGTAACAATGATTTTTAAAATCTCTTGTTTTGATTTCTTTTTTAATGTATTTAGTACAGAGTCCACAGGACCTCACTACATCAATTAGACTCATAGTGATTCTCCTGTTTTCCGCCCCCCAAACTCGGATTATAGGCTTGTGCCATCATGCTCAGTCTCAATCCCTATCTCAATGTACCCTGGCGGCGGGGCCAGCATGGCACAGGAATCAAACCTCAGTCCCTGCGTCTGCCTAAGCAGGCACTTTAATCTGCTGAGCTATCTGGCTGGCCTTGGAATAATTTTTTTTGTTATTTTTAAAGAATACAAAGGGGCCGGGGAGATGGCTCAGTGGAATAAGTGCTTCCCTGGCAAGCGCAAGGGCATGAGTTCAAACCCTGATTCCGCCAAAAAATAAAAAAATAAAGAATACAAATATCTACCATTTAGAAGCAGCCACCAGGCTCCTTCCGAGTCTCCATCTTCAGTTCGTCTGCCTCCACTCCAGCCTCCACCATGTCCATAAGGGTGACCCAGAAGTCCTGCAAGGTGTCCGCCTCCAGCCCCCGGGCCTTCAGCAGCCTCTTCTACACCAGCGGGCCTGCTTCCCGCATCAACTTCTCACAAATGGGCGGCAGCTTCTGAGGCGGCCTGGGGCTGGGTAGCTACGGTGGGGCGGTGGTGCGGGGAGCATCATGGCCGTCCAGGTGAACCAGAGTCTGCTGAACCCCTGAACCTGGAGGTGGACCCCAACATCCAGGCTGTGTGTATTCAAGAGGAGAAGATCAAGAACCTCAACAACAAGTTCACCTCCTTCATCGACAAGATTTGTTTTCTGGAGCAGCACAATAAGATGCTGGAGACCAAGGGGAGCCTCCTGCAGCAGAAGATGCCCCGAAGTAACATAGACAACATGTTTGAAAGCTACATCAGCAACCTCCGGTGGCAGCTGGACTCACTGAGTCAGGAGAAACTGAAGCTGGAGGCGGAGCTTTGGCAGCATGCTGGGGCTGGTGGAGGACTTCAAGGATAAGTATGAAGATGAGATCAACAAGCATACCGAGATGGAGAATGAATTTGTCCTCATCAAGAAGGATGTGGATGAAGCTTGCACAAACAAGGTGAAACTCGAGTCACTCCTGGAAGGACTGACTGAGGAGATCAACTTCCTCAGGCAGCTGAATGAAGAGGAGATCCGTGAGCTGCAGTCTCAGATCTCGGACACATTCATGGTGCTGTCCATGGACAACAGCCGCTCTCTGGACCTGGACGGCATCATCGCTGAGGTCAAGGCCCAGCACGAGGAGATCACTAACCGCAGCCAGGCCGAGGCCGAGAGCATGTACCAGATCAAGTATGAAAAGTTGCAGACTCTCTGCCACAGGTGGTCCAAGATCTCTGAGATGAACTGTAGCATCAGCCGCCCACAGGCAGAGATTAAGGCCCTCAAAGGCCAGACAGCATCCCTGGAGGTGGACATCACTGATGCCAAGCAGCCTGGGGAGATGGCCATTAAGGATGCCAATGCCAAGCTGGCCCAGCTGGAGGCTGCCCTGCAGAAGGCCAAGCAGGATATGGCCCGGCAGCTGTGCAAGTACCAGGAGCTCACCAATACCAAGCTGGTCCTGGACATCGAGATCGCCACCTACTGCAAGCTGCTGGAGGGCGAGGAGAACAGGTTGGAGGCTGGGATGCAGAACTTGAACATCCACACGAAGATCACCAGTGGCTATGCAGGAATGGTGAGCTCACCCTATGGGAGCTCACTATTGCAAGCCCTGGCTTTGGGAGCCTCCAAAGCCCTGGCTTCCCCCGCCCAAGTCTGCTGTGGTCGTGAAGAAGATCGAGACCCGCCATGAGAAGCTGGTGTCTGAGACCTCTGATGTCCTGCCCAAGTGAATGGGCCATGGCAGCCTCTCCAGCCCACACCTCTCATGAGGCTGCCCTAGAGCCTGTGGGGAGACAGCTGTACAAGGGGCATTGGGAGCAAGAGACCCACGTGAGGCTCGGCTTAGCTCTCAGCCCACCCTTGGGGGCACATTACTGCCTGGGGTACCCCTTCTTGCCTGTGCCCTCCATCAAAAACCAATTCAACCGTGTTTTTCAAAATAAAGCCTGGTTTTGCCACATGAAAAAGAAAAATACAAAATAGCTCTGCCTGGCAAGCGTAAGGTCCTGAGTTCAATCCCTGGTACTGCAGCAAAAAATAATAATAATACAAAAAATACAAAATAGTCATAGTAAAAAAAAAAAAGCATTAAAAATGATGCAAGATTTCACTAAACAAATAGGAATTCAACAATGGTTGCTTTATTACATGATGCTATCTTCAAATCAGTTGCTCAGATTACAAGATATAAATGTGTAAGATTTGTTTAAAAACAAAATGAAACAAAACAATAACAATAAAGTTATAAGAAATTCAAAAGAGGAAAATAAATCAGAGTAGAAAAAAAGT
Organism: Octodon degus; assembly: GCF_000260255.1. Classification (NCBI taxonomy): domain Eukaryota; kingdom Metazoa; phylum Chordata; class Mammalia; order Rodentia; family Octodontidae; genus Octodon; species Octodon degus. The sequence continues at coordinate 2,233,943 of NW_004524833.1, read as the reverse complement.
TTTAAGTATTAAGTGCTCCTTTCAAAAAAGAACAGCAGAGCGGCTGGAGAGATGGCTCAGTGGTCTAAAGCACCTACTTGAAACAAGCTTGGCAAAGCACAGGGACCGCGGTTCGATCCCCCAGCACCACATGCCAGCCAGACCCGCCCCCTGGTGAGCTGAGCTGGCCACACACACACACAATAAATAAATGTAATAAATATATAAAAGAAAAGAAATAAAAAGAATTTAAAAATTAAAAAAAAAAAAAAATGGGCCTGACCATGCCCCAGGTCAGTGTTTACGACCGCTGCACAGAATGCTGCCCAGCATAATCTGGAGTATCTGACCCGGGTTATCTGATGCCAGTTATGTGACGTCAGCAGTCACACCCTGATCAACACCTAGCTCCCATCTGCGTATCCAAGGGGGCTCATCAAAATAAACACTCCCAGCATACAGGAAAAGAGACCACAAGGGCAGACTCTCCTTTTTGCACCTGACATTACTGGAAGCCTATTTCTTGGCAGTCTAGAACAGCTGTTTTGTCTTTTCTTCCAGCTGGCAAGGGCTCGAAAATATTGAGAAACAGTCTCAACAAGCCTCACCACAACCAAGAACATATTTTAATGAGGAAACCAAACTCACACGGTATATTCACTTTTACTTTCATTTTTATTTTAGCCTGTAAGAAATAAAATACTGAACCATCAAGTTCAGCAGCAAATGTCCAGCAGTTCTAGGCAAAAGATGATCAAACCTTGGACTGGGGAGATAAATCAGCAGACTAAGTGCCTGGTTTGGCAAGCGCAGGGACCAGGGTTTGATCTCCAGTCCCTTATGCTGCGTTGGCCCAGTGCCCAGGGCATGCTGAGCCAAAGACCAAGTCTGGGCGTGGTGGCACTCACCTGTAATCCCAGCACTGGGGAGGCTGAGAACAAGAGGATCACTACAAGTGTGAGCTGCATAGTGAGACCTTGTACCAAATACAGAAAACATGAAGAAAAAAAAAAAAAAGCTGATAAAACCTCAACAGTCCTTCATCCTTGCAAAGTTCAAGTGAGTACGGTGGACCTAAGAGTGAATCTCATTCTAACTCAGGCCGCTTTGGGAAAAGAATAACAGCCAACATCAACCACTATCATCCTCTGGATTAAAATAGCTTAATCAAAGAGTATTTCATTTGGAGGCTACCTCGATACAAGGCCAGAAACAGTCAAGTCGGCTCTATAACAGAGCTTGTGGGATATAGCACAGAATTACTGCAAGCCCTGGGAGAGAAAATCAAGGCCAAGATGTCTTGCTGCTGATGGTCCAAGTCAACTGTTCAACCTTCTGGTTCAACTATGAATGTGCACAGGGCTGGAACTAGGTTGAGGGGCATAACCACACCTGAGATAAGAGATGCCCCAATCTCAAGTAATCAAGATAAACTATATTCTTTTTTTCCCCATAATTTTATTGAGAATCAAATAGCAATGAGACAGTTTCAAACCAAACTGGTAGGACAGTTTCAATAAATAACACATTGCATACATTCTTCCTAGTGGTTAATTGCTGTACAAGATGGGGACATGATATCCTATTTATAAACACTATTAGAACAAATCCCTCTATTCATTAAGAGAATGTAACTATGTAACTGTCCTAACCATTTTGAATACACAGATACAAAATGGACATTCATCTGTATCCCCTTTTTTGTTTATTTCTGTTATTTGAATATCATACGTGTATTAACTCAGCAAAATATTCTAAAAGAGTCCAGTAGTCCATAATAGTATTGGGTCTTTCACTTCACTGGCAATGTCAGAAATTGTTGACCTGAGTCCCCTATAGCTCAACATAACAGCATGGCTTTACTTCTTATACATTGTTTTTATACTTTTCTGCTGGATAGTTAAGGCCAAGATAAAGCAAGACCTATACAACAAGAGTTGTAGCTTTTGGATGTGATAAAGTCAGTGAAATCCCCTCAGGATTTATCCTGAGATCTGGTACCTCAGATCATAGATCTTTTGTCAGTATCAGCCATGTGGATGAGTCATGGCCATTGCTTGGCCAATGTGCTCTCTGTGAAAGCCTGAGAAAATGTTTTCTCTCCATGTGATTCTCCTTAGGCACACTCTACATTATCGATCACTTTCCTCTTTGGCCCCATAAGCTCCTTGATCAGAAAATTTGGGACGCTACTGAGTTACATGATGTTACACTACAAGTTCTCATATGTCCTGAGTCTTAATTGACCTGAGAAGGTTAGGGCCAAAATGTTGGTTTTCCTTGTGGCCCTCCTTTTTTCTCTAATTTTGGTCTGCAAACTTAGGTTATTAACCCTCCAGAAGAGAAGCTTATTGTTATTACCATACAACCTAGGCTGTTAAGTTTAACCTCACTATCTGTCTGCATATCAAACATCTTAGGCATAACATGGAACAGGTATTTTTCATCAAGTATTGATATGTTGAACTTTAAGTCCCTACAGAATATGATGAAAAAACATTTAAAAATTAAAACATATTTTAAAAATAGGCATAAAGAGTTATATAATTCTTATGTTTACATATAAGTTCAAAAATCTCACCATATACAACCCTGAAGCAGGACAGTCCCACAACATTCCTTTTCCTGTCTCCTGCCTTCGTTCACCACCCCCTTCTTTTTGAACAATCATCTACCCGAGAGACAGCACAGCAGCAACTGGCATGTCATGACAAGCAGCCCGTATTCAGAAGACCAGAATGACAGGCACTGCAAGCATGCACTTACTATTACAAATTGCCATTGATAAGCTATATTCTAATACAATATATTAGAAGATGAAATTAATGCAAACATCTATGATGAAGAAATATCAAAATCTTAAACAACTAATATGCATCTGCTGTACTTTGATTCCTTATCCCTAGCCAAGGTCCCAGTTGTCCATTCCCCAAGGGGTACCAAGATCCAAGCCCAAGGAGATAAATTCTTTAGTGTTTTCTAGTGATATGTTTTACTTACCTTGTAGCAACAGCTTTCTGTCTGTGGATTATGAACTGTAGGATGCTTTGTAGCATCTTTAAAATACCACAAGGAGCCAGGCATGGTTCGGTCATCCCAGCACTCTAGGATGGTGAGGCAGGAGTAGTGAAAGGTCAAGCCTAGCCTGGGCAAGTTAGTGTTTTCAGGAGACCCAAAGAAAAGAGCTGAGAATATAGCTTAGTGGGAAGGCCTTGGCTATAATTCCCAACCCCTCCTACACCCCCCGGGTGCCCCCCACCCCCACCCCACAAACACCATAAAGTAAAGCGCCTCTCAGAGCTGAGGCCAGCACTTCCTCGCTTCCCAAATACTTTCAAGTCTCAAGTCTCTGTCTGGGGCACAAGGGAGATGGTAGACCAGGGCTAGAAGAAGAGATGGTAGCAAAGGGAAGAAAGAAAAAGGAATAGGTTTCCTCGAGGGTTGACACTCCCACAACTAGAACACAATTTTGCAAAATCCTGTCTTTTTAAGAAGACCCAGAGCTCCAACTTAGCTTGAAGAACCTGCTTGCTCAACTCCAAAACCGAATGTGCCTCACCTCTACTCTCATCATGTAGTCAGCAGTGCTCTGGAAATCCCAGTCCAAGCTTCACGCACCTCTCACGCTGCGGGGAACTCAAGCTGCTTAGGAACTGTCAAGCTGGGGCCTCTGTACTGGCAACAGCCGTTCTCGCACAATTACCAAACCAGATTCCGAGGCAATAAAGGCCACCTACAGGCGCCCCCTGCTGGTAGAATTTATTTTACCTACGTGGACTTTATATTTTGTTTGACCCTAATTGCTAGGACAATAACAGTTACAAACCTTATTCCTTATTGTTACAGCTGGCCTGCTTCATTTACTTGTGGTACCTACCAGGCCCCTGTAGGTGTGAGGTGCTTGCTTTTTCCTTCCCATAGTTTGCCTAGTTCCCAGTGATGAGACTCCCCAGACCTTCCTTTCTGCTTCTAAATCTGTATCTGCCTTACCCGACCTTCTCTGGTCTTGTGTTGCTTGCAGTCTACCCCTCACATGCTCTTCTAAAACCTACCCATTGGGTAGAGACTTAACCTGGAGAGCTGAACCACTAACCGAGTCTTTCACTATCCCTCTCCCAAGGAACTGATTCAGCTTCCAGTTTTCTTTTGCTTAAGTATATATAGCTTAGGGTCCAATGCAGTTGACGGCTGGACTCCAGTTCTTTAGCTCGATTTTATTGCCAAGGATGGGGCTTCACTTCTGGTCCTCTGACATCCAGTTCTGCCTGTGAGCCACAGTGAGCACTGTGCTAGGAGGACAGGATGAACAGAAGGCAGAGCTGAGGGCAACCGAGATACACAGCATAGGACATGCAAAATCTTTTAAAGTCTTCCAGGGCTGTCTAGAGGATGGATCCAGGAGTAGAGCCTGGCATTCTTACTGTTCTGGGGATTCAGGTAAGAATCCTTAAGGAGGTTTACATATCCCAGCTTCAGCCTCCTCTCTGGTTACAATCCACCTGGCTCTTGTGCTCAACTGGCACTCACCTTGCTCCAGAAGAAGGAAGAGAGGGAATCAGTTCCACTGTTTCTCTAACTTCCAGAAGTGTAGATAATGATGACCTTCAGAGACTGTGACACACTAAATATTTGCAGTTTTCAACTAAATCTGGAGCTGATTTGCTTTGCAGCAGTCACGATAATAACTAAGGCATCATGACTCTCCCCTCTGAGCCAAGAGCATGGGTAGAGGGAAGATCCAGCCCTCAGGAAGAAACTGTCATTCCCTGTAATGTACAGAAGGCCAGAAAAATCAGAGTCGTTATTTAAGGCTGCACAATAGGAAACTATGTTTATGATGAAAATTGAGGATATGAAAAGAGCATCTTTAAAAGATAATGATGCAGGGCTGGTGAGATGGCTCAGTGGTCTAAAGCACCTACTTAGCACAAGCTTAGCAAAGCAAGGGACCACGGTTCAATCCCCCAGCACCACATGCCAGCCAGCCCCGCCCCCTGGTGGGCTGAGCTGGCCACACACACACACACACACACACACACAA
>NW_004524833.1:2220008-2227978 GCF_000260255.1 Octodon degus | reverse complement strand
TTAGCTTAGCTTGTTCTAAGTAGGTGCTTTAGACCACTGAGCCATCTCACCAGCCCAAGAAAATATTTTAAAAATATGCCAGTGGATGAAAATAATTGCTCTCATGCACACGAAACAGAAATTGAGCACATGAGAATTAAATACAATCTATAGTACTGTGTAACTGCAAGGCCATCTCTGACTACTGAACCTTTCTGTAGAATTTGGACAAAAAAATGGCACCTTTTTCAAAAATGGCTGTAAAGAGTATTAAATGATATGTTGCTTCTAAAGTGTTTAAGTTTGAGGGCTGGCTAAATAGCTCAGCAGATTAAAGTGTCTGCAAGCAGTCTCAGGGACCGGGGGTTCAATCCCCTGGCCTGTTGTGCCAGCTCTGCTCCCGGGATTGAGACTGGGCTTGGTAGTACACGCCTGTAATCCCAGCACTTGGGAGGCTGTAAACAGGAGAATCACTATGAGTCTGATCTAGTAGTGAGACTCTGAACACTCTGTAGACACTTTCCTAAAATACAAAAAAAAAGTGTTTAAGTTTGGGTCTGGCACATAGCATGTCCTCAATGAATATCAAGGTAAGTTTATAGATATGCTCATGGTGATAACTGACAATGTTGTTGCCATAGAATGTCAGGAATCGCAATATGCAAACATTACACAATGCTGTTTGGAATCCCTGTGTGATTTAGTATGAATTATCTATATTTATGAGACTATCCTGGCAAATAAGATTCAGAAAACAGGTAATTTAAAGAGTTCAGACTGCACTGAGAGAATCCCTTCATTCCATCTGTTATCATCTGCCCACCATGAGCATGACCCCCAGATGATCCCCATATGCAACCTTTTATAAAGATGGTTTGTATAGAGGGTCCTCTCCATTAGAATGGCAGCTACCCCATGTAACCACTTCCACCCCCATGATGAGTAGGGGCCAATCCTCAATCAAACAAACAGTCTCAACCACAGGTTTCAAGCACAGCTTGGTGTAAAGGCACCGACAATGGAGTTGTTGCTCTCAGTTCTTCTATTGTGTTCTGTATTGGTTTTGTTTGCAGAATCTGCAAGCTATCAAATTTTCTGTGAGAAAGCCTAGGCCTACATTCTCCCCGGCTCACAACCATTAGAAAGAAGATCGCCTCATCTAGGGATGCTCCGAAGAATCCTGACTAGACTTGCTTGAGTCAAGTGGCCATCCTGGGAATGAATCCCTAACACTAAGGTGGAAGTTAGTCTTTTGAAAGAGTAAACATGGCCAAGCAATGGCCATGACTCATCCACATGGCTGATACTGACAAAGGTTCTACAATCTGAGGTACAGGATCTCAGGATAAATCCTGAGGGGATTTCACTGACCTTATCAGACCCAAAAGCTACAACTCTTGTTGCATAGGTCCTGCTTTACCTTGGTCTTAACCATCCAGTGGAAAAGTATAAAAACGAAATATAAGAAGTAAAGCCATGGTGTTGAGCTATAGGGGACTCAGGTCAACAATTTCTGACATTGCCAGTGAAGCGGAAGACCCAATACTATTATGCACTACTGAACTCTTTTAGAATATTTTGCTGAGTTTACACACCTATAATATTTAAATGATGGAACTTAACAACAAAAAAAAAAGGGATACAAATGAATGTCCATTTTGTATCTGTGTATTCAAAGTGGTTTAGGATAGATATATAGTTACATTCTCTTAATGAATAGAGGGATTTGTTCTAATGGTGTTTGTAAATAGGATATTGAGTCCGCATCTTGTACAGCAATTAACCACTAGGAAGAATGTATGCAATGTGTTAATTGAAACTGTCCTACCAGTTTGGTTTGAAACTGTCTCATTGCTATTTGTTTCTTAATAAAATTATGAAAAAAGAGAAAGAGTAAACATTTTGTCACCCAGCAGACATCCAATGTTCACTGTATTTCAATATTAACTGATGTGTACACAGAAGGCACAGATAGATTTTCATATTAAATCTTTTTTAATGTATTTGGTTGTTACAGAGTCTCACTATGCAGCTCAGACTCATAGTGCTCCTCCTCTCCAGAGCTGAGGTTACAGGCATAGGGTGTGGCATGTGGCACTGGAGCTCTAACCACGGTCTCTGCATTTGCCTAAGCTTGTGTAAGCTTGTCTAAGCAGGTGCTTTAGTCCGCTGAGCTATCTCACCGGCCCCTAGATTTTAATATTAACCTAAATCAAATAAAAGCAGAAAGACAAATCTGTTCAAAAATCATTTAACACAATCCAAAGATTTGCTCTCAAATATCTTTTTCGTATGGATTTAGAGGTCAGCAGACAGTTCTAGAAGATAGATTTTGGATATCTCAAACTGACTTACTTGTCTCATTTCCCTGACACTGATTCTTCTACCATATTACCTATCTCAGTAACTGGCTCTACTCATCACACTAGGACTGGCCTAGACACTGAGAGTAATTCAGTCACCAGTATCCATAGGGTATTGGTGCCAGGACCGCCTGCAGATATCACAGTTCATGGATGCTCAAGTTCCTTACATTAAATGGCATATTTTTTTCATATAGCCTATGCACATGTTTCCATATAGTCTACTTTATTTTTCCCATATATATTTTTAAACAAGGGTTTTTTAGAAGTATTTTATTCAAACACCCCCCCACCCCCCACCCCCCACACACCCCTACCTGCTATGTCCTTAGTTGTGTTATTGTAGCTCATGTCCCAACGTACTGAAGACTAGATTCTCAATGTTTACCTTTCGGGTTGCACAGAGCCAGACCCAGTGAATGTAGTGGATGAGGGCACCCAAGGCTGCCTTTCTGCCTGGTGGCACTGGGCAACAACATGCATTTTTTTAATGTACTTTTTTTTTTTTTTGAGGATTGGTTTCTAGACATTATTATATGTAGGGGGTGGAAGTGGTTAGATGCAATAGCTGTCAATCTAATGGAGAACTAACGTAAAACAAAATTTCATGACAAAATAATAGGAGAATGATAGTAGTTAATATATTACATGTTGTTAACTTAAAAGTAGTTGCTTGAGGTATAAGATTTGGGCATGGATATTAACACACACCTTCCTTTTCAATGAACTAAGAGACACTAATAGTATATCTGACTTGTATTTGTTCCCTTTTCTCTACTCTCCTTTTTCTTTTCACCCACCCTAGTCCCTTTTTCCTTTTGAACAAGTTCTTCCTGTTTCACAATATCTAGTGTACATTTTAGACCTTATTTACTCTTTCAGTTTCTCACACCAGGGAGACAGCATGATGTTTACACATGTGAGCCTGATTTATTTCACTCAGGTGTATGGTCTCAATTTGCATCCATTTACCTATAAAAGTCCTGAGTCTATCCTTTTATTTTATCTTATGGAAAAAGGTAAAACAAGATTTTGTAACAAAATAATAGGATAACAGCAATAGTGAATCTATTACATGTCTCTATCTTTAAAGTAGTTGCTTTGGGTACAAAGTATAGTCAAGTAGTACTCCTATACCTGGCTGAGTAGCATCTACTCCCTTGAAAAAAATACTACCGCCTTTTATCTATTCCTTGGTTGATGTACATTTAGGTTACTTCCAACATTTACCTATTGCAAAATGCGCTGCCATAGACATGGGTACACATACATCACTACAGTATGATGCTTTTAATTGTTTTTGGAAAGATACTCAGAAATGCAATAGCTGGGTCAAATTAGACCTCTAACCCTAGTTTTCTGAGGAATCTCTACATTGGTTTCCACAGTGGTTGCAGCAGTCTTCACTCCCATCAACAGCAGAAAAGGATTCCTTTTTCCCAACAGCTCCTCCACCATTTGTTATTGGTTTATTTCTTTTTTAAAAATTTTTATTTATTTATGTGTGTGTGTGAGTGTGTGTGTGTGTGTGTGTGTGTGGCCAGCTCAGCCCACCAGGGGGCGGGGCTGGCTGGCCTGTGGTGCTGGGGGATTGAACTGCGGTCCCTGTGCTTTGCTAAGCTTGTTCTAAGTAGGTGCTTTAGACCACTGAGCCATCTCACCAGCCCCATGGTTTATTTCTTGATGGCAAACAAACTTCCTGGGTTGAGATGGAATCTCAGCGTTGTCTTAATTTGCATTTTTCAAATGACCGATGATGTTGAACATTTTTTCATATATTTATTTGCCATTTGTATTTCTTCATCTGAGAAATGTGCATTCATCTCAGATGCCCAGTTTTGGATTGGGTCTTTGAATTTGGGGGTCTGATTTTTTTCCATTCTTTATATGTCCTAGATAGAAGTCCTATGTCTGAGGGACAATTGGCTAAATTTTTTTTCCCACTCTGTGGATTGTTTTTCACTTTGTTCATGATTTCTGTTGTTGTTCAAAAGCTTTTCAGAAAGGTGAGATCCCAGTTGTTGATTCTCTGAAGTGCTTCCCATGTAGTCTGCATTTTCTTCAGGAACTCTCAAGCTATACCTATGTCTTCAAGGTCTGAACTTCCTTTCTCTTCTAGCAGATTTACTGTTTCTCTTTTCATATTTAGATCTTTGATCCATTCTGACTTAATTTAGAGCATGGTGCTAGACATGGGTATAGTTTTAGCTTTTGACATGTGGAAATCCAGTTTTTCCAGCACCATTTATTAAAGAGGCTATCTTTCTTCCAGTGAACATGTTTGGCCCCTTCATCAAAGATAAGGTCTCTGAGTGAGTTTGGGGTTGTATCTGCATCTTTTATTCTGTTCCACTGATCCCCAGGTCTGATTTTCTGCCAGTACCATGCTGACTTTATCATAGTAGCTTGGTAGTATAATTTCAAGTCAGGGATTGTGATATGTCCCGCCTTGTCTTTGTTGCTCAGGATTACCTTTGCTATTTTGGGTCTCTTCTGGTTCAAGAAGAAATTTAGGAATGTTATCTCTAGTTCTGTGAGGTATGCTAATGATATTTTGATCAGGACTACATTATAACTGTATAGCAATTTTTCCTGTGTATTTTAAATCATACCTATATTATTTATAAGTAATATAATATTACTTATAAAGATTATTGTACTATACTAGTTTTCATTTGTATTTTATTTTTTGTTTTGTTTTTTAATATTTTCAACCCATAGTTGGAAGAAACCTAAGATACAGAGGACAAGCTGTACTTATTTGGTCTTCTTCCTATTTCCTGTACTCAGTGGATTACCACGTCCCTTGGGCATTCCCCAACCTGTCTCCTTTTCCCCCTATCCACCACCAGTGCCTGAGCCCAGGCCCTTAGCACTACTGGCCCTGAAGCTCTTGCAACAGCTCCTCAAAGATCCCACCTTTCACTTGGCCACTTAAACCCAACTTCCACCCTGGCTCATTGACCCACAAGGATGTAAATATGTCAGAACCTGTTTTAGAACTTCAGGAAGGGAGGGAGAGGGAAAATAAGAGGAAATAGAAGTCAGAAGAAGGAGTAGAGAATTAGGGGAAGGCATAGGGAAGGAGAAGGAAGAGGAAGAAGAAGAGTCAGACACTTCTGTGTCTTGTCCTGAGTGGTAGAACACAAAATTTTGTCATTGTTTATGAATGCAACAGTTTCTTTAATTCAGGGGTTCTATAACCCTGCTATGGGGGAGAAATCTAGGGTGCTTTTAAAGAATGCTAATGGTAGGACCCAAAATATGAAAAGGTTTAATTGAATTGGTCTAGACTGTAGCTTATATATCAGGATTTTTTAAAGCCATTCTTCAATAATTCTAATATATATGCAAGGCTAAAAACTATTATTTACAGGGCTGGCCAAATAGCTCAGCAGACTAAAGCACCTGCTTAGGCAGGCTCAGTGAACAGGGGTTTGATCCCCAGAATGCTGTGCCAGCCCCACACTGGGGGCATGATGAGTTGGCGAATGAGACTGGGCATGGTGTATGCATGTAATCCCAGTGCTTGGGAGGCTGAAAACAGGAGAGTTTCAGTAGTGAGACCCTGTAGATTCTGTACTAAAAATCCAAAAAACAATCAAACAAACAAACAAACAAACAAACACCCTACTATTTGCAACATGGCCAGAGAAACCCTACTATATCTAAAAGAAAACATGCAGTAACAGGGTCCATATTTAGCCCTTCTCACACTCTAAAAATTGCTAAAGATTGGACAAAGTATATAAAATAATGATTTTGAGGCAGTAGATATCAGGCAACACAGGACAGCGATCCTAGAAACAAGAGAAATAAGTAAAGTAGGCCATGCAACTGCCTTATTGTACTACCTAGAGAGTTTGCAGGAGAACATGGTAGGAGATGGAACCCAGGTAGAGCCTTGTGATCTCAGCTTTAGACCTCACACTGGGATTTGAGAAGACCAAGGAACTAGAGTTTGTAGAGCAGAGTGACAGAAAAAAGAAAAAATTCCAGAATCTGCAGAGAATCCCCCTGGGTACTCAGGACATTTCTAGGAAGAAATCAGTAAGACTGAGAGAATCAAGGAACAATCCACTGGGCTCATTGTTATCCCCTACCCTGAGGTCAAAAAAGCCTTATAGCTCATGGGATATTAGATCTATATTGTTCAAAAAGGTACAAGTAATGGTAAAAAGTTAAACCTGTTTAATATTCTGCTTTTGAGTCTCTTAACAAAAACAAGACCAACATGGATCAAACTGGTTTCAACTAATTTAATGGTGCTGGAGATTAAAATTCAAGTGTGGTGTCATATATCTGCAAACTCAGCACTCAGGAAGCTGAGGCAGAAGGACCACTGTGAGTTTGAAGGCTACATTGTCAGTTCAAAGTCAGCCTGAACTACACAGTGAGATCTTCTTTCAAATAGCCAAAAGTATTTTTAAAAATTTTAAAGAGCTGGGCATAGGCCCACATGTCTACAATTCCTGCACTTTGGAGGCCAAGGCATGAGGATGGCTGTGAATTCAGTGACAGCCTGGGCTACATAGTGCATTTTTTAAAAAATAATTTTATTGAGAAGCAAATAGCAATGAGACAATTTCAAAACCGATTAGTAGGACAGTTTCAATAATTAATATGTTGCATATTGCTGCCTTCTTAGTGGTTATTCATAGTACAAGATGCAGATATGATATCCTGTCCACAAACACTATTAGTACAAATCTTCCTATTCACTGAATTAAGAGAAAGTAGCTATATATTTATCCTAACTATTTTGAATATACAGATACAAAATGGTCCTTCATTTGTATCCCCCTTTTTTGTTTAGTTTAATCAGATATGAGTATTCCATTGTCATTCAAATATTGTAGGTGTGTGAGTTCAGCAAAATATTCCAATATAGTCCAGTAGTCCATAATAGTAGTGGGTTATCCATAGGACTGGCAATGTCAGAAGTTGTTGATTTGAGCATTTTATAACTCAGCATATTAATTACATTGTGCATTTAAGGCCAGAAAAAACTACATAGTGAAACCTTGTTTCAAAAAGCCAAAATAATAAAATATTTTAAAAATAAAGTTAAGGAATATTTATATAAATATGAAATTACCTGGCACTCAATGGTAAAATGTCCAATGTGTGGTATCTAATAAAACATTACCAGGCATATAAGAAGCAAAACACTATTCAAGGTAAAGTAAAAATCCCAATCACTACTCCAAATGTACTCCAAATTATAAGAGACATTAGAATTAAAAATTATAATATTACATAAACCAGGTAGCACAAAGATTAAGAAAATTAAGTAAAATACATGGAAATGATAAATTCTGGAGATGACAAAAGATATCTGAGATGAAAAATATCCTGGATTTTAAGAACTTAGGAGGACTCTAGGTGGTCTGTGAGACTCTGGTAAGCTCAGACCTTAGACCCCATCATGCAAGCATACAGCTAGTGCTGGTGTTGGTTCAACTTTTTAAAAACTTAGGACTCTGGGGCTGGTGAGATGGCTCAGTAGTCTAAAACACCTACTTAGAACAAACTTAGCAAAGCACAGGAACCGCGGTTCAATCCCCCAGCACCACATGCCAGCCAGCCCTGCCCCCTGGTGGGCTGAGCTGGCCACACACACACACA
>NW_004524833.1:2215087-2219908 GCF_000260255.1 Octodon degus | reverse complement strand
CAACTTAGGACTCTGAGTGGCCCTTGGGACTCTGGAGAACTGCAATCTATGGGCCAAGTACAACAGGAATGGAGCTTTCCTGGGGCCTGGTCCATCCATTTAAGAATTCAGGGAGATGTGGGATGGCCTGTGGGACTCTGGCAAACTGCCTTGCTTGGTCCCCTCAGTGCACAGGTGTGGAGCTTGTGCTGGCACTGGTCCAACATATTAAGAACTTAGGAGGATTCTTGGTGGCTTAGGGGATCCTGGTGAATCTGACCAACACCCACTACCTACACTAAAGCTAAGTTGAGTACCAGTCAGTCACTCCCACTACTAGTAAGACTCTGGTGAGTCTTACCCTGCTCCTTATTGTAGCAGAAACTTTAACGGTACACACTTCACCACTCTCCCACAACTGCTAAATCAGGGAGATTATGGAGAGCTTAAAATGCCAAAATGCAGGAGCAAAAAGCAATCTCAATCTTCCAGCCCACCTAGAACAAATCAAAGAGACAAAGACATACAAGAACTTGAAAATCACACACATTAAATTTCTGAAATGATAGCAACTGATGTAAAGAAACAAGTCCATCAGGCCATAGAAGAAATAAGGTCAGAAATAATCTCTCAGGTCTAAAAAGAAATCACGACAATCATGAAGGAACTGCTCAGCACAGCTAAAGGAGACATAGATTTAAAAAATAGGGTTAGAAGTGCTGGTCATTTATTTGCCATTCCAGTATTTATCTTATGTTTTACTCTTAGTACTTCTTTGCTATCATGAAAACTTTTTCTTAGTTCAATTGTTTTGAATCATTTAATTTTCTGAATATTACTTAATCTTAATTTTTGTTCTAGGATTTATACTGTATCTTTGACTTACAATTTATTTAAAAAGACATTGTATGATATCTTCTCCTAGTATTAGAAACTTTAAAAGGTATATTTCCATTTTCTGTTGACTTAAAAAAAAAGAGGTTTGTACCTATGTTATTTGCTTATTATTTCTTGCCTATATCTTGTAATATGAGAAACTACTTTGGCAATAACAACACACAATGGACTAACCATTGTTACTCTCCTAAAATCTTGTTTTGAGATTTTCTACCACTGTTTTTATTATTTTTTCTTTCTTTAAAATAAAAATAACTGATGTCAATAAAAATAAAAAAATAAATAAAAATAAAAAAATAAAAAATAGGGGAGAATAGATAAATGATGGAAGGACCGAATGAACAATAGAGGAAAGAATTACAATACATGAAACAGATTCAAACAGATAGTGAGGAAATTAAGAACTCCATTGAAAGCTGGCAGAACCACTGGAATGAAACAGAAGATAGATTTTCAGATCTTGAAGACAGTTCATTAGCTGCAGCTAATGAATGTGAAAGGAAAGATCTCTTAAAACTAACAAGGAACCAGGGAATAACAATTCAGCAGCTACAAGATGACACAAAGAAAAATAATATAAGACTAATAGGTGTCAATGAAGCACCAAGAGACAGCACAAATGACACAAAAAGACTATTTGCACAATTACTAGCAGAAAATTTTCCAAACATGAGAAAAGAATGTGACATACAGTTAAGTGAGGCATATAGAACTCTGAAGAGCTATAATCAGACTAAATCTACAGGTAGACACATAATAATCAAGGACTCAGAAATTCAGCAGAAGAATAGAATATTAAAAGCTGCTAGAAGGAAGAAATAGATAAACTACAACATAAAACCCATCAGAATCATGGCAGATTTCTCAACACAAACCATCAAATCAAGTAGAGCTTGGAGTGAAGTATTTCAGGTCCTAAAATAAAATAACTTCCAACCCAGACTGATGTATCCTGAAAAACTATCTATGAAATTCAATGGCAAGATGAGATCCTTCCATGACAAAGAACAACTGAAGAAATTGATGACAACCAAACCAACCCTACAAAGAGTACTGAAGATATTCTAGAAAGAGACAGAAGTGACAATAGCTTCAAGAATGAAAGAAAGGAACCAACAAACAGAGCACATAGTTAAAAAGAGGGAAAAAGAACAGAACCTATAGCAGGAAAATAACATGACAAAGATAAGCCAATACATACCAGTTATAACCATCAATGTAAATGGCCTCAATTCACCAATCAAAAGAAACTCACTAGCAGAGTGTATTAAGAAGCAAAATCCAACAATATGCTGAATACAAGAAACACATTTAACTAACAAGGAAATTCACAGACTAAATATTAAAGGATGGAAAACAATTCTCCATGCCATAGGAAATCAGAAAAGAGCAGGGGTAGCTATCCTGGTTGCTGACAATATCAACTTCAAACCAAAAATCATTCAAAGAGGTAAAGAAGGTCACTACATACTTGTTAAGGGAAAACTGCAAGAGGAAGAGATAACAGTTATAAATATATATGATCCCAATGTAGGAGTACCCACCTACATATGACAAATTTTAACAGGCATTAAAAATCAAATTAGCAATAATACAATTGTAATGGAAGACTCTAACATGCCACTGTCACAAACAGATGGATCAACAAGGAAGAAAATCAGCAAAAAAATAACAGAACTAAACAAAACTTGTGAAGAAATTGATTTGGTAGATCATTACAGAGTGTTTCACCTAGCACCCACAGAATACACATTCTTCTCAGCTACACATGGGATGTTCTCCAAAGTAGATCATATACTAGGACACAGAACATTCTTAACTAAATGCAAAGGAATTGAAATTATCCCATGCATACATATAACCACAGTGCAAGAAAGCTCAAAATTATTGACAAAAGAAACTACAAAACGCCATAAACACATGGAAATTAAATAATAACCTCCTAAACAACCATTGGGTCACAGATGAAATTAAAGAAAACATAAAAATATTTTCAATCAAACAAAAATGCAGATATAATTTAACAAAAACTGTGAGAAATTTATGGCAGTAAACTCGCACATTAGGAAAACAGAACAAGCTCAAATAAATGATCTTTGAACTACACCTCTATCTCCTAGAAAAAGGAAAGCAAGTCAAGCAAGTCAAAGAAGGGAGGAAATCATAAAGATTAAAGCAGAAAGCAGTGCAATGGAGATGAAGAAAACAGTACAAAGAATAAATGAATCAAAGAGTTGGTTGTTTGAAAGAATAAATAAAATTGATAAACCTCTAGCCAACCTAATCAAAAAAAGGAAAGAAAAGCCCCAAATTCAGGGAATAAGGAACGAAAAGGACAAAATCACTACAGACCTTTGAAGAATTCATAAGATCATCAATACCTACTTCCAAAAATCTTTACTCTAACAGAATAGAAAGCACAGAAGAAATGGACAGTTTCCTAGATACATATGAATTGCAAAGCTGAGTTAAGAAGATATACAAATGCTAACTAATCCAAAAATTTGAAACAAAATTGAAAATGTAATTTAAAAAGACAAGAAAAGTCCAGGTCCTGATAGATACCCAGCAGAATTCTACAAGAAATTTACAGAAGATTGAATATGAACTTTTCTCAAACTCTTCACTGAAATTGAAAAGGAAGCAATTCTCCCAAACTCATTTCTAGAGGCAAGTATTACTCTGATTGCAAAACCAGAGAAAGATCAAACTGAAAAAGAAAATTACAGGTCAATCTCTCTAATGAATATAAATGCAAAAATACTCAGTAAAATATTAGCAAACAGAATTCAGCATGTCATCAAGAAGATCATCCACCATGACCAAGTGAGATTTATCCCAGGAATGCAAGGATGGTTCAACATATGCAAATCCATAAATGTAATACACCACATCAATAGAGCCAAGAACAAAAAAACATGTGATCATCTCCATAGATGCCAAAAAAAAAAAAAAAAAACTTATGACAAAGTCCAACACTCATTCATGATAATAACCATACAGAGAATTGGAATAGATGGTCTATATCTCAACCTGATAAAAGTCATCTATGAGATACCAACAGCCAACATCATACTAAACAGGCAAAACTGAAAGCCTTCACTTTAAAATCAGGAACAACACAAGGATGTCTCCTATTCAATATAGTTCTGGAATCTTTAGTCAGAGCAATTAGACAAGAGAGACAAAAGGAATCAGGACTAGAAAAGAAGTGAAACTGTAATTATTTACAGACAACATTATACTCTACGTAGAGGACCCCATAAACTTCACCAAGAGTCTTGTAGATTTAATCACCAAATTCAGCAATGTAGCAAGATACAAAGTTAACACCCAAAACTCATTGACATTTTTTACACAAATAATGAATGCATTGAGAAACAAATTAAGGAAACCACAGCTTTCACACTAACATCCAAAAAAAAAAAAAAACCACCAAAATACTTATGAATTAATCTCACATAGGAAGTAAAAGATCTATACAGTGAAAATTACGGTACTTTGAGAAAAGAGATGGAAGAGGATTTGAGATAATGGAAAGATATCCCATGCTTCTGGACAGGAAGAACCAACATCATGAAAATGGCCACACTCTCAAAATGGTTATACAGAATCAATACAATCCCAATTAAAATACCATTAGTATGCCCCACAGAGCTAGGGAAAACTTTCCTGAAATTTGTTTGGAACCAGAAGAGACCCACAATATCAAAAGCAATCCTGGGAAACAAAAGGAAGGCAGAAGGTATCACAATCCCTGACCTGAAATTATATTATAAAGCTAATGTAATAAAATCAGCATGATACTGGCATAAAGACAGATCTGAGGATCTGGAACAGATTACAAGACCCAGACACGGGGGCCGGAGAGATGGCTCAGTGGAATAAGCGCTTCCCTGGCAAGTGCAAGCGCCTGAGTTCAATTCCCAGTTCCGAAAAAAAAAA
>NW_004524833.1:2187988-2214987 GCF_000260255.1 Octodon degus | reverse complement strand
AAAAAACAGACATAACTACAAACACACTCAGTCACCCTACCTTTGACAAAGGGGCCATGTCTTTCACGCTCCCTGGAAGAAAAATAGCCTCTTTAATAAATGGTGCTGGAAAAACTGGCTGTCCACATGCTGAAGGCTAAAATTAGACTCATGTCTATCACCATGCACTAAACTACAATCAAGGCCGGCCCGCTCAAGCCTCAGCGCGGTCTACATGCCCCGCTCGCTCTCTCCTGCTTCTGCCTCTGCGCCCGGCCATGGCGGAGCCATCGCCCGCCCAACGCCCCGCTCACCTTATGGAGCCGGAACTCTCCTTTCTCATTGCCCGGTACCTGTCGGCCGGCCCGTGTCACAGAGCCGCCCAGGTGCTGGTGCAAGAGCTGGAGCAGTACCAGCTGTTGTGGAAGAGGCTGGACTGGGAGGGCACAGAGCACAGCAGGAGCTACGAGGAATTGGTCTTGTCTAATAAGCATGTGGCTCCTGATCACCTGTTGCAAATCTGCCAGCGCATCGGTCCTATGCTGGATAAAGAAATTCCACCCAGTAACTCAAAAGTTACTTCTTTACTTGGTGCAGGAAGACAGTCTTTGCTACGTACAGCAAAAGGTACCTTAATTTGAAGACGTGTTCTGCTTTGTATTAATAGTTTCATAATCACTATAATTGTGAAGTAATGTAAGTGTTGCGGAAGAAAGGTGATATGTAACTACATTATGCTGTGCACTAACATTCTCTGCATTTAGCATAGAACTTTGAATTTTATTACATAAATGTTTAATGGGTCCTTCTGCATTAAAAAAAAAAACTGGTAAAGAGATGTTATGCTAAAACGTTTGAATTTATTGAGATGTGTTCCAGGTTTTATTAATGAGTTATTAATTTTCCATTTTGTAGCTCACTCATAGCTTCACTGAATGTAATTGTATGTGTCTAATAAACTCTTTAAATGCTAGAGGTGTTTTATTGGTATTTAGATCCTGGAAGTCCTTTGTTACAAGGCACAAGCGATTTTCTAAATTTGGTAGCAGTTTGAAAACGAGCACCAAAAATGTAAAATTGCATGATTCTTTTTTCATTAAGTTTTTCTGCAAAGTTATGTGCTAGTAAAATGTTGGAAATTGCTATTCTTTTCCTGTAGTTTGGTATAAATGAATTAGATTAAGTATATGTATGTGATATGATGTATGTATACCTGTGGCTAAACTGCTAATGGAAAGATTGTTGGTTCTTCTGATCCCGAACATACATCACATCCATCCTGTGATTATTTTTTGCAAAGAGCTGTTGCTGATGGGATGCTCCTTTTCAGAGGCACCACCAGGGTAAAGTTCTTCTGAAAAAGAACAGTCCTCCTCCTGGTCCCATGCCAGACTGGTTTTTTGGCTTCAGTTGTTTTTTAGTGCTCCACAGCTGTGCCACACTGTGGCTTTAATTAGGGAAACTGTTCTGTGTCCCATTTACTTGTAATTACTATATTGCAGGTTGTTACAGTTAGCTACTTGGGTAGCTTGTTTTCCTTTGTTTTCTTGTGTCAGCCTCCTTGTTGTTGTTCTGTGATGAACACCCACTTCAGAAATGGCAGAGCTTAGAAGACCCTTCAGCAAATTGCCCTAGGATAGGGCCATATTTCTGTTTGTTTTGTACTAGTGGCATGAGCAGATGCTTTGTAACAACTCTTTGGTCATGATAGTCATAATTAATTCATTCATTCATGTAAAAACAATATGCCTGTTAGTTTGGGGCACCCGAGGCTCAGTGGAGGTTTAGTATATTGCCTTCCCTTCCTTGATCTTTTAGTTGTGAAGAAGCTAATTTCTACCACAGCATGACTGCTATGATGTATATTGTGCTGTGTCTCCTACAGAGGAGAACAGAACTTTTTTTTTCCTGTGTGAATTTGCTTGTAAGTCAAGGAGGGTTGGGAGTTTAGAATTAGTGTTCAGATTCCCAGATCCTACATGTGTGCTCTTCTCTAAAGGATCATCTGCAATACTAAAACAAGGGGAAAGCTGTTTCATTTGTCTGTACTTCGTAAGGAGACAAAAGTTATGGTGCTATTGGCTAAATTTATTAAAATGGAACAAGTTAATTAAGAAAATTTTCATATAAATCAAAAATTGCCTCAAGAAAGTTTCCATTTTTGAAAAGCTGGAGCAGTTGTGACTAAGATCTTTCATCTTTGATATTATATGGTATAATTCTGCATTGAAAAAGGAATACTTATTTGGCATTAAATGATACTTGGAGAAAAAGATGTGGTTTTATGGTCCATCTTTAATTGTTCACAGTGGATCTCTTTAAAGGTCCTGGAACCTTGGAGCCTCAGTTACCTCACTTATAAATTGGCAAAAATACCTACCTCACAGGGTTATTGTGAGGATTCAATGAGATAATGTATATGGAAAGCACTTTGTGAATTGTAAAGTGCTACACAAATGTTAGTTGTTGTTGCTGCTGTATCTGAGCTGTCTTAAGTTTTATTTTTTTTCCCTTTCAGAAATAGTCTAATAAACCTCCAGGGCTTTTCTGTTAAAGTATATTAGTTGGTACTTTGAACAAACAGTTTTATTACAATAAATAAATAAAATAAATAATAAATTAAAATGGGTAAAGGATTTAAATATTAAAACTGAAACACTAAATCTTCTGGAGGAAAATGTAGGCAGAAATCTTAAAGACATAGGGGTAGGTAGAGAGCTCATGAACAAAAACTAAACTGCATCTGAAATCCTTTAAAGAATGAACAACTGGGATCTCATCTTTTTGAAAAGTTTCTGCACTTCATACCAACAGAGTGAAAAGAAAATTAACAAACTGGGAGCAAATTATAG
Source organism: Octodon degus (assembly GCF_000260255.1). Lineage (NCBI taxonomy): Eukaryota > Metazoa > Chordata > Mammalia > Rodentia > Octodontidae > Octodon > Octodon degus. The sequence continues at coordinate 2,212,156 of NW_004524833.1, read as the reverse complement.
CCCACTAGCCCTCTGACAAAGGCCTTCTATCTAGAACATACAAAGTATTAAAAAAATAAGGGCCTCAAAATTCACAGACCCAATATAAAAATGGGCATATGAGATGAATACACAGTTTTCAGATGAAGAAATACAAATGACGAATAAATATATGAAAAAATGTTCAACATTATTAATCATTTGAGAAGTACAAATTAACACAACACTAAGATTCTGTTTCACCCCAGAAAGAAAATGGCTAACATCAAGAAATTAGCCAAGGGCTGATGAGAAGGGCTGACAAAATAGCTCAGTGGACTAAGCGCCTGCTTAAGCAAGTGCAGGGATCAGGGATTGAACCTTGGTCCCTCATGCCACGCCAGCCCTGCCCCTGGGAGTGGTGAGCTGGTGACTGCATCCAGATGTGGTGGTGCATACCTATAATCTCAGAACTGGGGAGACTGAAAGCAGGAGGATCGCTATGAGTCTGAGCTGTGTAGTGAGACCCTGTACCAATTACATAAATGGAAGAAGGCAAAAGAAAAGAAAAGAAATAGAAGTCAGCCAATAATAAATACTGGAGGGATTGTGAAAAAGGAAACCTTCTCCACTGTTCATGGGAGTGCAGACTGGTACAACCACTATGGAAAGCATGTGGAGATCCTTCACAAGCTAGGATTGGAGATTCCATTCAAGCCAGTTATTCCCATCCTGGGTATTTTTACAGAAGAAGTGAAAACATGATACTACAATGATGTATGTACACCCATTTTAGAGCAGCTCAATTTGTCATAGCTAAATCCCAGAAATAACCCAGATGCCTGTCAACTACGGAATTGATAAAGAAATTGTATTTTACACAATGAGAAATACACAATATTTCTCATAAATATGAGACTTTTGTTGGTAAATGGATGCAACTAGAGACCATACTCTTAAGTGAAATAAATCAGACCGTCATGTGCAAACATCATAATGTCTTCTTCATGTAAGAACTTGAAATAGAACATGACATGAAATCTGAAAAAAAAATAAATAAATGAAATTTGAAGGGTACAATAGATACTTATTCAAAAGGAAAGAGTTACTGAGATGAGGAGGACAGGAAATGGTGTAGGGGAAAAAGATATATCTATGTATGTAAACAGGATGGCTTGGACAACTGTACTGTGAATTTCTGCTGGTCTATGGAAAGGAGCAGACAATGCTTAAGTTGTTTTGTCTCCTTTTTTCAATTGTTTCTCCTCTTAAGTTCTTGTGTATTATATTTTCTTCTTCCAATTTTGCATACATGTATCTGCTTATATGAATAACTCATTGGAAGACAAGTCTATGCATTACAACACACACTGTCCAATTCATATTATGTTATTAAGTGGAATTCTGTATCATTTGTAGTTTTTCTGTTTTAAGGCAATTTTATACCCTTTTTTAAAAGAAAAAAGAAAAATATCCTGGATGGGATTAGCAGCAGATTAGACACTGTGGGAAAAGAAGGTTATTTTTCTTCAGCATTTCTCTTTTTATCTTTCTCCCACTCTGCTCTACTGGGCACAGAAAAGGCCATGTCCTGCCACTGAGTCACAGGGGCCTGAAGCCCATCTATAAACCTCTTTCTGGCCTCTGGTAGAGTTCCTGAGCATCCATTGCCTTCAGATTACAGAGAGGATTTTGAGGACCCCACCTAATATGGTTGTTTTCATTCACCTAGTGGGAAAGACCCTTGTCACTCTGAAGACAGAATCATCAGCGATATCAACTTCTTTTTTCTAATGGGCCTCTCTAATTACCATAGTTTCTGAGATTTTCAGAAATAAAGAACTACATGGGGATTTCCCAAGACCTTCCATCTTTTTCAGAAGCAATCCAAATATAAAATAACTTAGCCCACTATTTTGTACCTATCTCTTGCCATTCCCTAGTTTCTCCTGGACCTAAATCATACTGTCATAGGAGATGAGTTGTTCTTTCTTCAGATTGGCAGGGTCAAAGCATCTCCAATTTTGAATGCTATGGCCCATAGGTCACTGGACTCTGCAGGATGCTTTTCAGGATGTTGCACTTGGTGCATCTTGGGGCCAAGGAGAGAGAACACAAGGTGTGGGGTCCTTCAGAGCGCATCCCCTGCAGCAAAAGACCTGTGAAGTTCACAGTGTATCCCTCAGGCTACTTAAGTACTTCCTAAACAGACATTTCTGCTTGAAGCTCTGACTATAACACAAGTGCCTTCTTCTTTATTATTTTTAGCCTTCCAAATCTTCATACCATGAACTACTGATTTCTTATGCATTGGTACTTTAAGGCAGTAGAGGTAGAAACCTTTAAGGAGTCATTCCTGTCATCACTCAGACTAAGGTGAAGAGATGATTTAATTTTGGCTCAATTAAAACCTGGTAGTTTACAGTAACTTTTTACAGTTGCTCCACTTTACATCCTAATAAGGAAGCAGCAACATAATCTCTGACAGTCTTTCCAGCATATTTCCCGTGATGCAATCTGGCCTTTTTGTTTTGTTTTGTTTTGAGAAGGGTCTTACTTTGTAGTTCAGCTTGGCCTTGAATTCATTATGTAGCTCAGACTGGCTTCAAATCCAGAAGGATCCTCCCTGCCTCAGCCTTCTGAATGCTGATTTTATAGGCATGTGCTACCACTTCTTGAACTCTTTGGGCTCAATAACGACAGACAGAAGATTTGTCTTCACGCATAGAAATGTAAGGAGAAACACGAAAGCACTCAATATGAGCAGAACCATTGCAGGGCCCACCTTCAGACTTTACAGCTTTGGACTTGTTATCTTTAACTACTGTAGAGTTATTATTTACATATTGAAAGAGCATATCTTTATCAGCTTGTTCAAGATTTTCACTAGGAGCAACATCTTTCCTAGAGAAGCTTCTGTTCCTTTTGAAAGAGCTGCTTTATGCCTCCCCCAACACTCCGCAGCACCCCCCCCACCCCACCCACCGAGTAGGAATTTCTGCCACGTTCTAGGGACCCTCAGATCCAGTCCTAGCCCAGGCCCGGTAAGTGTGTGGGAGAGCTTCCAGCTATCCTGCACCAGCGGGACCTGATGGTCCCATCCCAGGCACAGCGTGGGTGAGACCCTCTTCCACCCCCTTGGAACCCTCCTACCACTCCGTAGCACCCCCTCACCCTGCCCGCCCAGTGAGAATTTCTGCCGCATTCTGGGGACCCCCAGATCCAGTTCTATCCTAGGCCTGGTGAGTGTGTGGGAGAGCTTCCTCTCCCCCCTACTCCACCTTGTCCCCTCCAGACTCAGCTCAGGCCTGGCATACAGGCCTGGCATGAAACCCTGCAGCTGCAATACCTTCAGAGAGAGTAGGGGACAGAACCACCCAGCTAGTCCAGGAGCAGAACATCCTGCCAGAGGGGCACAACAGGTTCACCCCCAAGGGCGGCAGCAGGAAGGAACTGAGCACAGCAGCCAGACCCAAGCCAGGCACAGCTGGATAAATCCAAACTTTGTAGATCTACACCTGAACTTCAGTAGGTGCTAAGGATATAACTGCACCAAAGCTCTACAACGAAGGTCAGAAGACAGTGCTACACAAAATGCCAATGAGAAGAAACAAAATGCAACCTCAGAACCCAAGCCCACCCACAATGAGTGCAGAGGACACAGAACAAATTGGGAATCACACAGCTGAAATCAATGAATCAATGGCTTCTGAAATAAAGAAACAACCACAGAAAGGTATAAAGGAACTCAGATTGGAAATGAAAGAGCTGCTTTAATCTCAGATTGATCTGAGATAAATTTTTACTGGCATTTGCAAGTATGGATGTATGATTTTTTTCATGAAGCATATAACATTTACTAAAACACTCCAGCAACCAATTTGTTGTCACTATATGAGGCCTTTGTTGTTACGTCCAGATTTTTTTCCCTCTGGTTTTCAAGTGTAGGATTAGGACTTGTATCGCATATTCATTTATTTATACAAGCTCTATTTATGTTAGAAATGTGGCTTTCATTTGCAAGATGAAAGAGAATGGCTATGTTGATTTGGCCAGTGGACACAGATTTATCTTGGCAAAAAAGCCTTTCTCAGCATTATCAAAAGCCCACTATGTTGTCACACTGTACATTTTGTGCCTTAGCCCACTCATATTTCTGATCCTTTGGTTTCTGAGATGTGCTCATTTTCAACTGTCCCACGTGCTGGCCTCCATGCTTACTTGGGAGCTGAAGGGGTGTCTTGTCCAAGCCACACAAGCCAGTCACAGATTACACAGAAAAGGGAATTTGCCCTAACACAACTATTTTGGTGTTAAGGGAAACCTCAAATTCAAGTCACAGAACAACCCAAAGCTATCTTGTTCTGAAGCAGCTCTGATAAAGTATTTTCAGTTCAAAATGTAAAAATCATTGAGAAACTCAGTCACCAGGAAATAAAAACCTTTACTGTACGTGGTCACAGTGTCTTGGAACAAGTGTTTATATGGAATCTATCATCTTTTCTTTCTTTCTTTTTTTTTTTTTTTTTTTTTTTTTTTTTTTTTTTTTTTCCAGAACTGGGGATTGAACTCAGGCCCTTGCCCTTGCCAGGGAAGCACTTATTCCACTGAGCCTTCTCCCCAGCCCCTAATCATCTGTTTTTAAAATTCAGACTTTTTTCTCTCCTCTCCTCCCCCTTTTCATTCCCCTCATTTTCCCGCTGTCTGTCTTCCCCCTTTGGTCCACCAAAGCCCGCTGAAGTCTAGCTGGCTAGGGAGGAAGCTGGCACTCAGAAGGACTGATGTAAGGGACTGACAGCTCAGAACCCTGTGCCAGGTGGGGTGGGGAAGGTGGCTTGGAGGTTTGGCAGAGATGGCAGAGGTGACAGAGATACAGTGTTACTGGCCAAGAAGTAAAAAATAGAGCATTTCCAGGTTGACCACAGCCTCTTCCTCTAAGCCTTTGAGAAAGCAACACAAATCTATAGATTCCTTCACCCCTGAAATCTCATGGCACCAGTGCTGTGGCACAAAACTCTTACTTGTGTGTCTCATCAAAATTCCAGAGCAAACATCAAAAGGAAAACATTTAAAGTTGATGTCATGTTATCAAAAGCAGAGAAATGAAATTGAGAAGCAAAAATCCTGCAGCTTGTCAGCTCACTTGCAGCTTACATTTATTGGTTTCTTCCACAAGAATAAGCCATCCAGGAAGACAACAATATACAATGTATTAATTATTGACACTGTCCTATTTATCAATTTTGAAACTGTCTCATTGATTTTTGTTTCTCAATAAAATAAATAAGCCATCACACACTTCAGAAAATGAACAAATTTTGTTACCTTGAGAGTCCTGCCAAAGTTTGCCACAAAAAAAGGATGTGAGTTGTTCAATAAGGCAAGCTCACACAGGTAAAAAGCAGCTGACTTGATATCCTGACTTCAAACAAAATCTGAAAGCTTCTCATCCCTTCAAGTTCCCAGTAATGAATCTGAGCCCAGTACCAGCCATGTGGTGAAGTCTTACTCCCTGCTGTATGAGTGACTGGCCCAGGAGAAGAGAGCTCAATCTGGTGATAAATGGAGAAGCAAATGAACATGTTCATCTCAATGAAGAACTTACCGTCAGAAGAAAAGGAAATCAGGACAGTGGGGAAGAGATATTGGTTGCACAAATGACAATATTGACAAACACAGGTGCTGTCAGCTTTTAGATGGGAAATATGAAGTAGCCATGTGGGAAATGGAAGAATGCCCAATAACCAAGAAAAGAACAACATGGGAGACTATTTCTGATGGGAAGAGACCACTTCCATTTGAAATATTTTCTCAGGGACCTGCTCCGTAGTTCACTCTTCATCAGACGGGAGAAACCAATGATAAGTCTACAGCTCCTATTGCCAAGCCTCTGGCCCCTAGAAATTCAGTCTCCATTAAGGAAATGAACCTGGTTCAGATAAACCTACACAAACTACTGCTGTCAAAGAAACACTGACTGCAGCTCTACAAACAAGAAAAGAAAGAAGATACATCAAATGAAAACTGACCAAAAAAGAATACTTGATCAGATGTATCTTCAATTTTGTTTAGCATGCAAAAGATGTGATGAGAGATGTTCCTATCAGTGAATGTTAAGATGGGTCCCATGCAGGAAATCCTCAAGATATCCATCGCCAACCTAGATTTGCTTTTAGTTACAATGGATCAGGAAAGGCAAAACCTATCACAGCACATATTCTTGTGTGCAAGCCCAAACCAACAAAGCAAGCAGATCTAAGTTTCTTGACTCTGAAGATGGAGTGGTGGAACAGCAATGAAGGTATGGTAGTGGTCATCATTGTCTGTCCTTCCACAGTGACACCTGTTTACCTTTCCATCCACGAGAAATGAAAATAGACAGTGAAGAAGAAAAAGATCAGGAATGGCTAAATGAAAAACAGTTACTCAAACTGAAGAATTTTCTGATGTCACTGAAGGGGAGAAAACAGTGATAAACATGGCATCTCTATGTTAGGAAGTACGGCTTTGTTGTTGGAAATCAAAGGAATCATGCCTGTATGCCGTTTGTAGAAAACGATGGGCATAAAATAATTTAGAAGAATTTATGTCAAAATGTCATTCTTCACCTAATCAGCATGTATGGCTTTAATCTTCTAGCATTGTATCAATAGATAAAGCTGTTACCAAGCTCCATAAAATGCAGCAAAAAGTAGAAAAAGGAGGCTCTGTTTCCCCTGCAAATGAAGAAATTACTGAAGAACAAAATGAGACAGCAAATGAGTTCAGTGCTTTGGAAACAGATGGTGTCTCAGGAGTTTCGAAACAGAGGGGGGGAAGCTCCGAAAAGATCTCGTCCCATGTTATGGATAAACACTGAGATCGCATCCTGGGGAATTCCGCCTCTAGGAAGAGTTGTACTTTGTTTTTTTAATCATCGATTCCAAACAGGCAGTGTTATACGAAGTAAATGATTTCAACACGGACATTTGTATCAGGCTTCCAGTTCGCTTCTTTACACAGCATTACATGTATGTCAGTTTTATTGATGTTACTAAAACATTTTCTAGTTAGAACATAAAAAGCAGTGTTTCCAAGGAAGTACCTTTAACTGCAACAGTTGTCTTACAAATCTGCTGAATGAATCTAAAAATCATTTCACATACTTAAAGTAGAATGCTCTTTGCATTTGTGATGACTGTTTTTTGTACTTCGCAATTGGGAGACATTTTCTCGTGGAAGGAAAATTCTATTGTAATTATATTTTTTGGGTTTTTTTTAGAAATTGAAGCTTTTCTCTTTTTGTTGCTTTCTTTCAATTAACTAGTATCATGAAAGCTTCAACTGTACACATTTTCATTAGGATTGTAAATGAAGGGAAGAACAAGTTTGAGATTTTTAAGATGCCACTTTGCAAAGAGAGGGAAAATGGTCTCTATACAAAAAAAAAAAAAAAAAAAAGCCAGAAAATATTATTTCTATTTTCTTTTCATTGCAAAGATGTATTTGTAACATATTTCGTGATTAGAATATTCATTACAGATGAGCTGACTTAAACTGCTTTGAGAAGTTTTTCCTGTGTTTTGCACACATATTTGCAGTTGGATTTTTCCCAACAGAAAGTGGTTTTGCTCCAGGCACATTAATAAGCACCAATAGGTTTATTTGGTTGGTTGGTTGGTGGGGTTGTTGTTTTGTTTTGTGCCTGGTTCTTTTCAGTTTATTGCATGAAGGAGTTACACGAGTGAAACGGACCCCAGTGGTTACATTATACAAGCTGTGAGGTTTTTAAACTGGTGACAAGGGACTGAAGGGGCGCTCTACTCATTGCGAGGAAATCCTCACGTAAGCGTCAATGAGCCTCAAGCGCTTAAAGCCCGTAAACCTTCAGCTGCTCATCCTTGGCCAGTCCAGTCTCTACCAGGAACTGGCATGTGTTCTTGTGCTGGTCACCCTGGAGCTGGATTACTTCTCCTATTGTGGATCCATGACAGTACCATTGCAGGCAAATTTCTTCTTAAACGTTTTCACCAGCTTCTTTCTATCGTAATCATCAGAGATCCCTTGGTGTGGTGTCTTCCTGCCGTTTCTCTGTTGGATTCTTACATGAATATAATCCTCAGTGCCAGCAGGAAGAAGGTCATCACCCTTACTTGCATCAGCAAAGGGGTCGAAGAGAGTGGAGGTTCTGGATAGCGGACATAAGATACTATTCCTTTTCCTCGGTGGAAAAGGCCTGCGGAAGGCGGCTGCGGGAGAAGGTGTGCAGGGGTTGGGGGAGGAAGGGGGTGATGAGCGGGGAGAAGAGGGTTAAGGGATGGGGAAACGGGATGGGGGAGACGGATCGCCGGGAAGCAGGGGGCTCAAGAGGGAGGCAGCTGAGTCCTCTGCGGCCTCAGCGACTGGAGCAACAATAGCTTTTTAAATCCAACTCCAAGCACTGTGGTTGAGTAACATCACCTGAGTTTCTCATTATACCTTAGAGATCTTGCATTTTCATATTCTTTATTTATAAAGGAGCAATGCTGCTGTAGATATATGTATTTTTAATCTTTAAATGTTATTCTACTACCACGTGATACCGTTCCCTATTTTGTTTAGTAAAGAGATATATAAGCTTTCTAATGGTTTCTTCAGAAATTTATAAAGGTAAACACTGATTTCGTTGGTCTTTCAGATGTACTTAACTGTAAGACTACTTAACTAATCGTGTGGATGTGATTTGTCGTCCACTATTAAGTGCTTGATTTGATTTTGTGTTAAAGAAAAGCAATAAAGAGGGAAATGGCAAGTTTTGTTGCAGACTGCCCTGTTGGTAAGCTCTGCCAATGACAACTCCCACGAACTCTCACTTTGCCTCAGAGTAGGCCATTCTGAACATTTCTCTAGGGCTTTAAGTTGCTAAATCTGCGCACATATGTACAAATAGATTATTTTAAGAGAGATGTAGGTGTAGGATTATTGGTTATGCCATTTCTTAAGCAGTTATTCTTTTAATGCTTAAAAGAAGGCTAGCATTGTTTGCACAAAAGGATGATTCCCTCCCCCCCAAATTTACTCGACTTCTGTTGAGTAAATTTTTAATGCCACCTTGTAATCAAAGCTGAAGAAATCATTTTGTTTCTATTTATTTAGAAAATGTTTTCCTAGCTGTACCCTTGATCTCAAATTTTGAAGAAACCAGGTAATATGGTAAAACATTTGAATGGTATAGTAGATGTAAAAGAATCAGTTTAAAAGAATGTTTGCCTTTATATTAAATACATATTTGAAATAAATTATTCTGTACATGAAGTTCAATAATTAAAAAGCTGTCAAGCAAATTAAAATGCAACTGATTAGACTATCGCATAGAAAGTATTTATCATATGAGTTTTCCTCCTTAACTTTCTACTCTGAACATTTTCAAATATAAATAAGTTCCAAAGAATAGTTAAAGGAATATCCTAGATTACATTGTTTTATGCTTTAATGCTTTTAATACAATAACTACACATCTAGAATTTGTGCTGCAGGTGTTCCTTTCCTCTCTTTCTGCATTCTATACTCAGTGTAGAGCAAGTCCTGCACGGGGGGACATACAATCTAGGATCTGACTACCACCATCTTTCTCTTGGATTATAGCCCTCCACAAGTTTTTCTTTGCTGTTACTGATGCCTTCTTTGGCTTCTCAAATAGTATCAAACCAAGGCTCTGGGAGCCTGCCATTTAGCTTAGTTCTTTAAGTGCCTGCTCATGCAAATGCAGTCAGGTGTAGGATACCGTGGTTCGATCCCCAGCTCCACCTGCCTTACCAGACCTGCACTTAAGGAAGCCTGAGCCAGCCAAAAAAAATTCCTTCTCAACTTTTGGGCTGGCCAAATAGCTCAGTGGGTTAAAGTTCTTGCAAGCAGGTGCAGGGGCCAGAAATTCAATCCCTGGGCCTGCCATGCTGTCCCCATCCCCCAGGGCCTGCTGAGATGGCAATTGAGACTGGGCAGGCACCTATAATCCCAGCTCTTGGGAGGTGGTAAACAAGTGAATCACTATGAGTCCAATCTAGTAGTGAGACCGTGAATACCCTATAGACCCTTCCCTAAAATTAAAAAAAAAAAAACCAAGGCTCTGTTTTCCACATGTTTTTACCTATTTCTTTTATTTTTTTTTAACCTCACTCATCCTGTGCATTCCATGCAGACATGAGATTTGTGCATTTTGTTCATTTTACAATGTCTATCACATACTAGCTTCTGAACAAAAAAATATCTGAGTAGTATCATTAAAAATAGTGCTTCTGGGGATGGTGAGATGGCTCAGTGGTCTAAAGCACCTACTTAGAACAAGCTTAGCAATGCACAGAGACCGCGGTTCAATCCCCCAGCACCACATGCCAGCCAGCCCCGCCCTCTGGTGGGCTGAGCTGGACACACACACACACAAATAAATAAAATTTAAAAATTAAATAAATAAATAAATAAAATACATTAAAAAATAGTGCTTCTGTGAAAACTGTCAAATTTACAGCATCTGGAAGTCTAAGGACTTTTTTCTTTACCATGGTAATTACTTTACCAGAGTCCTAGACAAAAAGGGAATGTGTCACTCACTCATTAGGCCTGAACTAAGGCTAAATGTTATTGTCTGATAAGCATCCAAGTGTGTAGTACATATCAGCTTCCTGCTATGTCACTAACATTCCTTGGTGTCAGTCTCAGTTCCTTGCTGTTGTCACATGCTGCCTTTGCCCCAGAAGTTATCTCTTGGGGAGGGAATTTCCCCTGTCTGCAGTGACATCCTGATCAGGTCAAAGGTAGTACTTTTTTTTACCCAGAGTTCTCTTTCTACAACATAGCTATCTCTCCTCTTCCTCTGAATGTCTTAAAGACTCACAGGGCAGACTAACCAGTGGAGTTGCAGACTGACAGCAACTCCAATAGAACCTATAATTCTAAAAATAAAGTAGCACAACAAGAATTTTCCTCTTTAGTCCATCCTACCTCTTTTATTTGTGTTGAAGTTCTGTTTTGTAAGACAGGGTCTCACTGTGTAGTTTAAGCTCCTTAAACTCAATATGTAACCCAGGCTGGCCTCAGACTCACAACCCTAGCCCTGCTCAGCCTCTCAAGTGCTGGGATCACAGGTATGTACCACCTCACCTGGCCTATCCCTTCGTTGAACAGGTCTTTGACTTCTGTGCAGGCAGCATAGAATTGTTGCTTAGAAAGTGTTTGCATGGTGGTTTTGATAGATCTATAGTTACATTCCCTTAATGAATAGAATGATTCTTGTACAGCAATTAACCACTAGGAAGAATGTATGCAATGTGTTAATTATTGAAACTATCCCACTGATTTGATTTGCAACTGTCTCATTGCTATTTGTTTATCAATAAAATTATGGGAAAACACACACACACACACACACACACACACACACACACACAAAAGAAAGTGTTTGCATAGAACCCTTCTGTGTCTGTCTAGTACAGGGAGTGCTGCATGTTGAACCCAGTACCATCTAGCATGGAACAACTTACTTTTGTTCAAACTCTGTGAAATACTAGGGAATTAGAAATTTTCTTTTCAATAAGGATACTGATATATAACCTCCAGGCATGGTGTCTTCTGTTAAATGGAAAAATTGACATGTCTCAGAATCTCATACAAAATGTTTCAGCAATACCTTTGAACCGATGATAATACCCAAAATGTTTAACATTCCTCTTCAGCATGAGCAGTTATGGGGGCTGGGGAGTTGGCTCAGTAGAACAAGCACTTTCCTGGCAAGCGCAAGGGCCTGAGTTCAATTCCCCAGTTCCGCAAAAAAAAAAAAAAAAAAAAAAAAAAAAAACATAAGCAGTTAATGAACATATGATATTTTGTAAAACTTTTTAAATAGTCTGTATATCTTGAATTTTAAAGAGCATCTACTCATGTGGTGTTGGAATTGCAATCAAGATTGGTGGGGCAAATTCTGAGAATGCCTTGACATAACTCTTGGCTTAGCAGAGACCCTCAGCTTCTTATTCTGTAACAAATGTGAAAATGAACCTTGAAAAATGTGGCAAATGTACACAAGTCTACATGTATTAAAGAAAATTTAAAATTCATAAGAATTCATAGGATCCATAGCAACAAAGAGTTTTTGGTGCAGATACAGCTAGAGTATAGCACCACAGACAATAAGATTCAAGATGGCTGCTGATGGCGCTAAAGCTCACAGTTATAGGGAAGCATGTACCAGCAAAAGTAGCTACAATGAAAGAGTTGAACACTTATGTAAGCTGCTAACTATGCTTCAGCTGAACCTACAGGAATAATAGAAGGCAGGCTGACATCATTCCAAACACATCCACTTGAAGAACAAATTAAATTCAAAAGAACGGCTTAAAAAGATGTCTATTAACATAAGCAGCAAACTAACATTTGTTCATAGAGCAAACATTGAAACAACAGTCCTGGGAAGCTTATTTAGATTACAGACTTTGGCAAGTCTCTCAGGATCAAAGATACTTGTGAACAAGAGAGAGAACTGCAAAGCGGCTACTGATACAGTTATATGGGCTGGAATTGAATGATTCTGTATGCTCAAAGCTTGAATCCTCACGTCTAACAAGTACTGAATAACTGAAAGATAATTACATCTGTGCATGTTCTCCAGACTATAAATTATAGTTCTTGGACTCAAAACAAGAACAACTATTTTCCCAAAGGTGAGGGAATATAATAATATAATTTCAAAGGATTTTCTTCACTAATAAAGAATAAAATAGGAACTTCTGGAAGATGGCAGAATAGTAAACAGTAATAAATCAACTTGTCCAAGACTCAGAATCCAGCACTTGCTTGGCAAGCACAAGGTCCTGAGTTCAATCCCCAGTACTGCAAAAAAGAAAAAGAAAAAGAAAAGGAAAAAAAAAAAAGAACTAGTCTATCAGTAAGATATCAAAAGGTAACTGTAGTGCAAAAACAAGATTCAGAATCCAGACACTGGAATACAACAATTGGAGAAGGAAAGAAGGAGGGAGGTGGATTCCTGGAACCAGAAAGGATCTGAAGGAAGAATTGGAGCCCACAGGAAAACTGAAGAGGCAGACCTCAGTGCAGAAAAGGAAGGTAACAAGCTTCACTTTCATCCTACCTCCTAGCACATAGAAAGAGAGAGGAAGTTTGAATCTACAGACACACAGAGAAAGTATGGGACCCCCAAGGGCTGCGTGGTGGGTGAGTCCAGAGGCTTCCAGGGAGAAACTCACCAGTGGAATGGAGCAGTGGATGCTATGAACCACAACATCTGGTGAGTGACTCTAGGCCAAGCATCCCCTGGAGTGGATGGATGCTGGGCCAGATGCAATTTTAGGGAAAGACCAATCTAAGACTGGCACAACCAGGGGTTGGTTTTATTTCAGGCTCCCAATGACTGGGTGATGGACTACAGACAGAGATACCCAGAGGTCAGGCCAGCAGACTCCCAGAGTGTTGTACGCTGAACAACTCAGTCTCCAGTTGCACAACCGGAGGCCAGCATCATGAGTGGAGTTGGAAGCTCCAGAATTGCGCCCTCCCCTACTTCTACAGCAGGCTTGCTGGAATCAAGATCAGGGCCCTGTTTTCCTCCTTTTTCCTCAGCTGAGAGCAGAGACATGTCCTGCAGTGGACAGTACTACAAAACTGCAGACCCCAGAAGATAACCACAGGCTCAAAATCACAGACAAATCTCCTTTCTCTTTGCTTGTTTTTCTTTTCTCTTGAATGTTTGTTTTTGGTTTTTTTATTTTGTTTTTTTATCTCTTGGTTTTGTCTTTTACTTTGTTCTTTTCTTCCTGTCTTCTTCATCAGTTTCACAAACCTTAGGTAATCTTCCCTGTCTTTTAATCTTGCTCCTAATCTTTCTCTTCTTTATTTCTCTATTTTTCCTTTTATGTGTTCTCTCCTGAGGGTAAAATCACTTTATGAAGGAGATATTGATATCTCTGTAATTGTTTGATTTGTTTTAAACCTGGTTATATAAGTAGGTGTCTTGTACCTATCGCTAAAGGTGGCAAATTAACAGCTATGGCAATTTTTTCATTTTCTAGGTTCTTTGATGCTATTATTATCACTGAACATATTGCTTTAGCAAAGGTGACAGAGTTATTGTGATAAGTTGTTATTTTTTCTATTCCAGTACTGAGATTGTTTGGGAGTCATAAACAATACCATGCTCCACTACCAAACAACTGGTTGTTAATCTAAATGGGCAGCAACTTCTCAACCCTAAGAAACTGGAGTCATGGGGCCAGGGAGATAGCTTAGTAGAATAAGCGCTTACCTGGAAAGTGCAAGGGCCTGAGTTCAATCCCTGGTTCAAAAAAAAAAAAAAAAAGAAGGAAAAGAGAAGACACAGAACCAAGATGTAGCCTCTGACCTCTAGCCCTCCTAAGGCAACTTCAGGGGAAATCGAGGTGGAAGAAATGAAACACCTTCTAGCTGAGCTTTCTGAAATGATAATAATGAAAGTAACAAGAGAGATCAAATGAGTCTATAGAATAAAAACAAATCAAAACAATTACAAAGATAACTAAAAGCATGATTAATATAATGAAAGATATATTTAGTAAATCTAAAGTAGATACAGATATTTTTAAAAGAGAAGCTTAAGAAAGTGATAGTGGCTATGAATGCCCAACATAGAAATGATTCTATGAAACAGAGGCTAAAAGTTCTATTGAAAGTACACCCACAGGGCTGGGAGATAGTTTGGCAGTCTAAGTGCCTGCCTGGAAAGCATAAGTACCCAGGTTCAATTCCCAGTACTGCATGCTGGCTGGCCTCATGCCATTCCAACCAATGAAACCAGGTGTGGTGGCACACACCTGTAGTCCTAGTGCTGGAGAGGCTGAGACTGGAGGATAACTCTGAGTCCAAGCTGCATACCAAGACCCTGTACCAAATAAACAAATAAAATACTTTTAATTAGAAAAACATACAGCCAGCAGAATCAACCAATGTGAAGACATAATATCAGATTTAGAAGACAGATTTGCAGTTAGCAATCATCAAATGAAAGACTTCTCAAAAATAGCAAGGGACCACAAAAATTTCAATGCAACAACTGCTAGATTTTCCAAAGAAGAATAACATAAGAATGGTCAGAATCAGTGAAAACATCAGAAGATAGTACAAAGAACAGAAAAAAAAATGTTCACAGAAGTGATGGCAGAAAACTTCCCAAGTAGGAAAAAAATGTAACCTATAAATAAGCAAGGCATATAGGATTCTACACAATTTAAAAAAAAAAAATCTACACCAAGGCATATAATGGTGAGGATTCCAGAAATTCAAGCAACAACAAACTATTAAAAGCTGTTAGAGGCTGCAGCTAGTTCCGCCACAGTCCAGATATCTTTTCCTGAAAGAAAGCTGCAACTTCATATGCTTCAGAAATGGCTCTTCCCAGAGAACCTACACTATAACATCATGTAACTCAGTTGTGTCCCAAATTTTCTGATCAAGGAAATTATGGGGCCACAGAGCAATGTGATTGATGATGTAGAGTGTGCCTAAGGAGAGTCACCTGGAGAGAAAACATTCTCTCAAGCTTTCACAGAAAGCAAATTGATCAAGCAATGACCATGACTCATCCACATGACTGACACTGACAAAGGATCTGCAAACTGTGGTACAGGGTTACAGGATAAATCCCGAGGGTACTTGACTTACCTTTTCAGATACCAAAGTTACATTTCTTGTTATATAGGTCTTGCTTTATCTTGGTCTTAACCATCCAGCAGAAAAGTATAAAAATTAGGTATATAAAGTAAAGCCATATTAATATGCTGAGCTGTGAAAGGCTCAAGTCAACAACTTCTCTGGATAAACCACTACTATTGTGGACTGCTAGACTGTGTTGGATTGTTTTTCCTGAATTCATGCACCTATACTATTTAGATACCAATGGAATACCCACCTCTGACAGGACTAAACAAAAAAGGGGATACAAATGAAGGACCATTTTGTATCTGTATATACAGAATAGTTAGGATATACAGCTACTTTCACTTAATTCAATGACAAGAAAGATTTTTACTAATAGTGTTTAGACAGGATATCCTGTCTGTATCTTGTACAAACCATTAAGAAGATAGCAATGTACAATGTTTTAATTATTGGAACTGTTCTATTAATCAATTTTGAAACTGTCTCATTGCTGTTTGTTTCTCAATAAAATAAAAAAATGGCTTTTCCAGTCATTGTAAAATGGGATAGACGGGAATATCCAGCGACCACACTTTCAGAGCATGATCCTGTGCTAGATCTCAAACAGTTTCTCAAGACCCTTACTGGACTGCTGCCAGAATGCCAAAAATTACTGAGACTCAGGAAGATGTCTTGGGTCCACACCCTGACAATGATGATGTTGTCAATGACTTGGGTAGTGAAGAGGAAGTAGGTGAAGTGGAAAACAGGGAAGAAATCCTGTTGAAAATTTCTCAGAGAGTCAAAGAATACAAAGTGGAAATACTGAATCCTCCCAGAGAAGAAAGAAAAAAAAAAAAAAAACTGTTGGTATTAGATGTTGATTATATGTTGTTTGACCACAAGTCTTGTGCAGAGACTGGGATAGAGTTAATGCAACCATATCTTCATGAATTTCTAACATCTGCATATGAAAATTATGACATTATTATTTGGTCTGCAACACACATGAAGTAGGTTGAAGATAAAATGAAAGAGCTGGGAGTGAGTCCTAATGCAAATTATAAGATTACCTTCATGTTGGACGGTGCTGCTATGATAACAGGGCATACCCCAAGGAGAGGGCTGATAGATGTAAAGCCTCTTGGTGTTATTTGGGGAAAGTTTTCCAAGTTTTACAGCAAGAAAAATGCCATTATGTTTGATGACGTAGGAAGAACTTTTCTAATGAACCCACCGAATGGACTAAAGATAAGGCCTTTTATGAAAGCACACCTAAATCGAGATAAAGACAAGGAACTTTTAAAATTAACACAGTACCTCAAAGAGATAGAAAAATTGGATGACTTTTGGAGCTAAATGACAAATACTGGGAAAGGTATCTCTCAAAGAAGCAAGGACAGTAGTTACACATTATCCCAGCTGTTATTGAAGATACTTGAGATCCATGACCTTTTTACTTTTGTGCTAGAAATCATGATGGTGCTGGACATTGAAGCAAATAGCAGACTCTATTCTTGATCTTCCAGTTTTTGTAAATTTAATTTTATATTTTCTGAAGATCATAGCAATATGCTTAAAAAAATTATTCTCCCCCCAAATGAATATATTGTTACTCTTGAAAAGCATTTTTTTCTGGCATTGATCATTGAAATGTTTTCCATCAAAAAAAGGAAGAAAAAGTGGAGAAAAATGCATACGCATTTGTCATTTTGTGACTGTAGAAATATTATGTCTTGTGTTTTTATCTCACATTATCAATTGCCTAAGCCTAAAACCAATTCCATTTTGGAGCTAGGGCTTTCCCCTTTATGAAAATGAGCAAGTTTTTGAGTAAAGAACTTGGTCTCTTATGCTTAAAATTATCAATTTTTTATGCCTTTGGCACAGAGAGAACTGCTCCACTAGTTTCATCTCCGAAGTCTGAGATGTCTCAGTTTGATCTCTGTGTGTCAGTGTTCTCTAGTAAAACCAAGGAATGTCAGCTATGATACAGCTGTGTCATAGTATGAGACATAGAAAGCAGAAGCCTGGGCACTAGTACTAAGGATCAGAAGTGTGCTTCTCTGTATTGACTAAACAGAAGTACTCCTGCCTGAAACTGTTGTCATAAAAGCAGCTAAAGGCAATAAACTAAAGTGAGATTAAAAACAATAAATTTTAAAATATCACCAGTTCAACCCTAAAAAGCAAGAACAAAATGATTTTTGTTCTGTTCCAGCTATATAAGTGCTAATGCTGGGCGTCAGGGAAAATATCTAGCCATAAGATTAAAAACATTATATATTATCTGCAATACTTAAGCCTGCCGATATGTAACGTGACCAAGGTTTTGTTTTAACACTGTTGCTTTATACAGTTCCTATATTTAAGAGTTGATTTTTTAAATAAAAATGGTATATATTGTTCTTATGGGACTATTTCAGCAGTGTAAATAATAAATATCTTTTCTTAAAAAAATAAAATAAAATAAAAGCTGTTAGAAAAAAGGAACAGGGGGCCGGGAGATGGCTCAGTAGAATAAGTGCTTCCCTGACAAGGGCAAGGGCTGGAGTTCAGTCCCCATTTCTGCCAAAAAAGAAAAAAAAAAAAAAGAAACAAAAGGAAAGACAATGAAAAACACTGCACACTTCTTAACACAAACCTTTAAGTGAAGAAGAGCTTGGAGGGTAGTAACACAGGCCCTAAGATAAACCAATCTGAAACCCAGATTGATACACCCTGAAAAATTATCTTTCAAATTGGTGGAGAAACAAGCTCCTTTTGTAATGAACACCTGAAGAAATTCATAATACCAAAGCAACACTCCAAATCGTCCTGAAGATATTAGAAAAAGTCAATGCACATAATGATTCCATGAGTCCTGAAAGAATGAATCCACTAGGCAAGGCAAACAGTTAAGCAGTGAACAAAGAAAAGGAACCAAAACAGGAAAATAATATGACAAAGATAAGTCGATGCATAGCCATTGTAACCATCAATGTAAATGGTCTTAATTCACCAATCAAATAATTTGGCAGAATGGGTCAAGAAACAAGATCCAACAATATGTTTCACACAGCAAATACACTTAATTCACATGGAAAGTCATAGGCTGAACTTCTAGGGATGCAAAACAATATTTCATGTGACAAGAACTGGAGCAAAGCAGGGATAGCTATACTATTTGCAGAGAAAGAGGACTTAAAGCCAAGACTGATCAGAAGACAATGAAGTCACTACATTCTTGTTAAGAAGACAATCCAATTGAAAGAGATAACAATCCTAAATATGCACCCACTACCAGGGGACACAACTATATAGAGCAAATACTAATGAATATGAAAGCTCCGGGGCTGGGGGAGATAGCTCAGTAGGATAAGCGCTTGCCTGGCAAGTGCAAGAGCCTGAGTTCAATCCCCAGTTCTGGGAAAGAAAAAAAAAGAAAGAAAGCTCTGGTAAGCACTAATACAGCTGTAATGGGGGACCTCGATATCCCATTGTCACAAATAGACAGATCAATTAGACAAAATCAATGAACAACTATCAGAGATGAACCACATCTTTGAACAAAAGGACTTAGTAGGTATCTACACAGTGTTGAAACCCACAACAGTATATACATGGGACTTTCTCCAAAATAGACCACATACTAGCTTATAAGACATGCTTAAGTAAATGAAAAAGAATTGAAATTTTCCCATGTGTATTATCAGTTCATAGTGTTATGAAACTGGAAATCATTGGCAAAATAAAGGACAAAAGCTGTATAAGAAATTATGCCCAGGGCCTGCAGTACTAGCCCTACCCCCAAGGTATGCTGAGACAGCAAGTGAGACTGGGCGTGGTGGCGCACACCTATAATCTCAGCTCTTCAGAGGCTGTAAACAGGTGGATTACTATGAGTCTGATCTAGTATGAGACTCTGAACACCTGTAGATCCTTCTCTAAAATACAAAAAAAAAATTATATAACACCCTCATAAACAACTAATAAGTCATAGATGAAATTAAACAAGAAATTAAGTAGTTTCTAAAGTTAAATGACAATGCCAGTATAGTGTACCACAACTTATGGGATGCAATGAAACCATTACTACTAGGGAAATTTATAGTGGTGAATTCCTACATCTGAAAAACAGAGTGAGCTCTAATAAATATCTTAATGTTAAACATTAAACTTCTAGAGAAAGAACAATTTAAACTCAAAGTAGGTATGAGGGGGAAAACTACAAAAATTAGAACAAAAATCAATGTAATAAAGACTAAAAAAGCAATAAGAATAAAAAATGAATAGAAGAGTTGGTTCTCTGAAATATTAAATAAATTTGACAAACCTTTACCCCATGGATGCAGAGATGGTTCAACATACATAAATCAATAAATGTAATGCAACATCTTATAGCCAAGGACAAAAACCATAAGATCACCTCAATAGATGGATGCAGAAAAAACATTTTTAAAAGCCCAGCACCCATTCATAATAAAATTCCTAAAGACAATTGAAAGAGATGGTCTTTGTCTCAGTCTGATAAAAGCCATGTGTGACAAACCAGCACCAACATCATGCCAAATGGTCAAAAATTAAAAGCTTTCGATCTAAAGTCAGGAACAAGACAAGGATGTACTTTATCACCACTCCTATTCGATGTAGTTGGGGCTGGCAACATTAGCCAGAGTAATTAGAAAACAAAAAAATAGATAAAAAGAAGAAAGATAGAAAAGGAAGAAGTTAAATTATCATTATTTGTAGATTACATGATACCTTACATTGAAAACCCCACAGCTCCACAAAAAACCTGCAGATTTAATATCCAAAACTCAACAGTATAGCAGGATAACAAAGTCAATGGTCAGAAATTAATAGCATTCTTGTGCATGAGCCTCAGAGAGAGAGAGAGAGAGAGAGAGATAAGAAAAAGAACAATCTTCCAAATACCATCCAAAAATTAAATACTTTTGAATCAACCTAACAAAAGATGGAAATGATTTGTACAATGAAAATTACAGTATCTTAGAAAAGGAGATAGAGGATGCTATCAGAAAATGGAAAGATAGCCCTTCCTCTTGGATAGGAAGAATCAATATAGTGAAAGTAGCCATAGTCCCCAAACTGCTGTCCAGATTTAATGCATTCTGAATCAAAATACCATTCGGATGCCTCACAGCTCTAGAGAAAATACTCTTAAAATTCATTTGGAACCAGAAGAAAACTAGACTACCAAAAGCAATTAAAGGCAGGCCAAGGAGCATCACAATCCCAGATCTGAAATTATAAAAGTACAAATCTACTATGACAAAAATCAGTGATAATGGCAAAAAAAAAAAAAAAAAAAAAAAACAGACCTTGGACCAGTGGAACAGAATAAAGGATACAGATGCAACCTCAGACACTCAGCCACCTTATCTTTGACAAAGGAGCCAAGCATGTTCACTGGAAGAAAGACAGCCTCTTCAATAAACAGTGCTTGAAAAGCTGGCTTTCCATATGCCAAAGAATACAAATAGACCCATGCCTTTCACCACACACTAAGCTAAAGTTAAAATGGATCAAAGATCTAAATATTAAAACAGGAATACTAAATCTGCTGGAAGAGAAAGTAGGTTCAAATCTTGAAGACATAGAGGTATAGCTCGAGAGTTCGTAAATAAAACCTAGACTGCAGAATTGGGATCCCTTTTTTTTTTTTTTTTCTTTTGTATTTTAGGGAAGGGTTTGTAGGGTGTTCAGGGTATCACTACTCAATCACTCCTAGTGATCCACCTGTTTACCACCTCCCAAGAGCTGAGATTACATACCACCATGACCAATCTCAATTGCAATCGCAAAGTACCCTGGGGGAAAGACCTGCATGGCAGACCCCTGTGCCTGCTTGCAGGTGCTTTTGGGATCTCAAGCTTTATTAAAAAGATTGTTCACAACAAAAAAGGATCACTTAAAGAGTGAAGAGATATCCCACAAGGGAGGGAAAGAATTATAGCCAATTGTCCCTCTGACAAAGAATTTATATCTACGACGTATAAAAAATTGAGGGGCTGGGAATTTGGCTGAGTGGTAGAGGGCTTACCTAGAAAGCTGGAAGCCCTGAGTTTGTTCCTCAGAACCGAAAACAAGAACAGCAAAAAAATAAACCTCCCCTAAAAAGAATTGAAAAAATCAGATGTCTAAATTCAAAGACCCAACCCAGAAATGGACATCTTCACCCACTCACTTCTCAGGTGAAGAAATAAGAAAGAAAAATAAATACATGAAAAAATGTTCAGCATCCTTGGTCATTCAAGAGATGCAAATGAAAACAACACTGAGATTCCATCTCACCCTAAGAAGAATCGTTATGAAAACATCCTACCACAGCAATATACGTGCAGCCATGTTTATGTCAGCACAATTTGTCGTAGCTAAATCTTGGAACCAACCCAAATGCTCATCAACTGAGGAATGGATAAAGAAAATGTGGTATTTTTACACAATGGAGTACTATTCAGCTATTAAAAGAAGATATTTTGAGGCTTTTACCAGTAAATGGATACAACCAGAGACCGTACTCTTAAGTGAAATAAATCAGACTCCCATGTGCAAACATTGTATTGTCTCCTTAGTGTGAAAACCTGAAAGAGAAACTGGAATCTGAAGGGTACAATAGATGCTGGGAAAAGGGAATGAACCTGTTCAAAAGGAAGGAATTACTGAGTTGAGGAGAAGGACAGGAGATGGAGTGGGGGAAAGAGATATATCTATGTATCTAAGCAGGATGGTTTGGACAACTTCACTATGGAATTCTGCTGGTCTACAAAAAGGAGCAGTTAATTCTTAATTTGTTTTGTCTTCTTTTTTCAATTCTTCTTCCTTTTTCTCTCTTCTTACTTATATTTTTTCTTTGTTCTTCCAACTTTGCATGCATATATCTGGTAATATGAACAACTAATTTGAAGACAACACTATACAATACAACAAATACTATGTAATTCATATTATTTTCTTTAGTGAAATTCTGTATTATTTGATTTTTTCCAGTCTTAGTACTAATTTTACTCTCTTTTTTTAAAAATAAAAGCAACGGATAACAAATGCTGGTGGGGCTGTGAGGGAAAAAAGGACTCTTTACTGCCAGTAGGAATGTAGACTGATATAACCACTATAGAACTCAGTGTGGAGACTCCTTATGAAACTACCACTGAAATATATGTACACCCATATTTATAGCAACAGTACAATTTGTCATAGCTAAATCTTGGAAACAACCCATGTACCCATCAACTGAGGAATGGATAAAAAGGATGTAGGATGTTTTTATACATATAATGGAGTACTACTGAGCCATAATGAAGGATAAACTGGAGACTTTTATAAGTGAATGGATGCAACTCAAGACCATACTCATAAGTGGAATAAATTAACCCATAGGTCTAATATCACATTGTCTCACTAGTGTGAGAAAGTGAATGAGTAAATAAAGTCCAAAATGTACAATAGATATTGTGAATTGGGAAGAAACTGTTCAAAAGAAAAGGTAAATTGTGATGAAAGAGGAAAGGATGGAAGGGAAAAAGAAAAAAAATGTATCTATGCATAAGATAGTTAAAATAACTATACAGCTAGTTTCTCTTAGTTTATCAAAAGAAAGGTTTGTGCTAAAATTATTTAGACGTTATCATGCCTATATCTTCTATTCTGAACAACTACGCAAAACAATATGCAATGTATTATTATTATAATTCTCCTACTAACCTTCTTTGAAATTCTGTTTTATTGTTATTTTTGTCTTTAATTTTTTTCCATAATTTTATTGAGAAACAAAGAGCAATGAGACAGTTTCAAACCAAATTGGTAGAGCAGTTTCAATAATTAAACACACTGCATACATTCTTCCTAGTGGTTAATTGCTGTACAAGATGCAGACATGATATCCTATTTACAAATACTATTAGAACAAATCTCTCTATTCATTAAGAGAATGTAACTATATATCTATCCTAACTATTTTGAATATACAGATACAGAATGGACATTCATCTGCATCCTTTTTTTGTTCAGTTCTGTTATTTGAATTTTTGTTGTTGTTGTTGTCTTGTAATTTTTCTTTTTTTCCCATAATTTTATTGAGAAACAAATAGCAATGAGACAGTTTCAAACCAAATTGATAGGACAGATTCAATAATTAACACATTGCATACATTCTTCCTAGTGCTTAATTGCTGTACAAGGTGCGGACATGATATCCTATTTACAAACACTATTAGAACAAATCCCTCTATTCGTTAAGAGACTGTAACTATATATCTGTCCTAACCATTTTGAATACATAGATACAAAATGGATATTCATCTGTATCCCCCTTTTTTGTTTAGTTCTGTTATTTGAATATTATAGGTATGTTAACTCAGCAAAATATTCTAAAAGAGTCCAGTAGTCCATAATAGTATTGGGTCTTCCACTTCACTGGTAATATCAGAAATTGTTGACCTGAGTCCCCTACAGCTCAATATAACAGTATGGCTTTACTTCTTATACTTCTTTTTTATACTTTTCTTCTGGATGGCCACGACCAAGGTAAAGCAGGACCTATGCAACAAGAGTTGTAGCTTTTGGGTCTGA